>NC_142496.1:329606-654212 GCF_965113065.1 Corylus avellana
ACGTCCATCAATGGGACGGAATCACCTTGCTTTAACCAACCAAAAAGGCTACCCCACTTGGCTGCCTTGTCAGCATCGTATGGTTGTTCTTTCTTTTCCGACCCGGTCCCTATTGAGATTACTAGAAAGCGGCGGAAGTCCATTGGGTTGATAGAGGAGAAATCTGGATTTCCGTCCATCACTTGTTTGCTCACTTGGTTTATGGCAACTAATGTCTGGATCATCATGCATGGTGCCAAAACAAATATGAATAAATTAAAGGTCAGGTTATATATATATATATATACCGGATTATTTGCGGCCATTCCGCCATCAACAAGATTGAATTCTCGACCCTGGTTACTGAATTTGTAGGGAGGGAGATAGGTAGGAGCTGCGGAAGTGCCGATGCATATGTCAGACAGTCGAGCATCCAAATAGGGAATCTTCTTCACCTGCATGCATGCACCCATTGTTAATTAATTTAATTTGCCTGGGAAAAGCATTATGCATGCCCATCAAATTGACGACAAATTAACAACGTTAAAAAAAAATGAAGAGAGAGAGAGACCTCATAGGATGAAAAAATGGTAGGCTGCAAATGCTTGATGTCAAATGTAGGAATAACAACATTGGTCAATGTTTTCCCCGGCCGAGTTTCTCCTAACTTCTCTCTTAAAATCCCATGAAGGTATTTCCCATCATACTTGGGTCCTATCACTAAATTAGATGCACTTTCAATTGATCCTAACAAGCCGCTGCAATTGAAAGCATCAAATTAAGTTCTATATATTGCACGTGATCAGGAAATTAATTAGAAGTAGCAATCGAGTGTATATAACCAGATTAATTAATAATAATTACCTATTCTGTGGGAAAATTTGAGGGCAGTGGTCGAGATAGAAGGGCTTGATATCCTTGGCAGCAAAGAGAGGACGATTATGTTCGTCTGGAGCAGTCAACATGGCGGTTACAAGACCGCCTGTGCTTGTCCCACCAATCACATCGAAGTAGTCTGCAAGCCTTACATCCTCACCATCCAGCTCCTGCAACAAAAATTATACGTGCACCATTGAAATTTGAAAGCCAGAACTAATAATAATAATGTAGACATCATATTGTGCATGCATGTATGGACGTGCATGTATGTCTTGGATTTGGAATATATATATGCATAAAAAAGTAGAGTTATACCTGAAGTTGGGATTCAAGGAATTCAAGGATGACAGCAGGGATGATCCCCCTGATACCACCGCCATCAATGGTGAGAATGGTTATATACTTCCCATAAGTTGGGGGCTCAATTTGGGAAGATGATGAACGGCTTTGCTCCATTATAATTGGGAATGCAAGTGTTGTAGGTTGCAAATATATATTAGGGAAGAATGGCTTGGGCCTTGTAAGTTGTAAGAATAATAAGCTCAAAGTAGTTTTTCTCTTCTCACAATTGTCGAACTATTTATAGCGCTCGCTCCAAATGGACACATGCATGAATCTGCAGGGAAGATTCAATGGTCGCGTCATGGGGTGCATGCAGGAGGAACTTGAATATGTACTTGCATGAAGCCCTCCCGCCTTGAAACTTTCCATATAGGGGTTCCAGGTCCACTACGCTAAACCCTGTAGACTTCATACAAAGAAAAAAATTTCTGCACAGAAAACTTGTTCTAACATGCATGTAACTGTCATGACAAGTACTTATGCATTTATATATGTGAGACAGACAACTTTAATTCCTCATGACCTCTTCAAAAGTACTTAGAATTGAAGTTTCATATTAAAGAAGGTAAGGTTGCTTATTCTTGAGTAATTAATGCTACATATTATATATATAGTAGTATCCTATATATAATTATTCAACAATTTGACCTGTTACTCTAAATGAAACATATATTGATTTTTTTAAAAAAAAAATTATTAAGGATTAATTTAAATGTTAGTTTCTCAATCTTCTCTCAACATCGGAGTAAGGAGTTGAGTCATGAGGTAGCTAGTCATATCTTTTTTAATTACTCCTAGCTAGATTTATCATATTAATTTGTGTGTTACAAAACTAGCCAGATCATTAGAACTTGTTAATTAGGGAACCATAACTGAGAATTAACGTTAATTTGATGGATTTGTTTGGCCACATTCAAGAGATTCAACCTTAATTCCAAACATATATATATATAAACTAATTATCCCTCTTCATCCCATTTTCCACTAATTAATTAAGAAACGGTTGAAATTAAGTCAGAAGGTTCTGATCAAGACTTCTCTAAGCATGCAATATTAGAATTTTCCTGGGTAGTGGTTATGATGCGGTCGTACGCGTCCTTGTCTTCCTTGTCTTCATCCAAGCTCCTTAAGTCAAATTCTTTAAAGAAACAGTCAAAGTGCTCCACATTAACCTGAGAACACCCGGCCATGCCAGTAGCTAGAACCTTCTGTACGTAATTGGATTATTCTTCGTTAGAAAATTAAAATGCACACAGAATATTAATTTGGTAATTAATAATAAAAGCCTAGCTAACAAGTTTTTCACATTTATAAGTCCTAAGAAAGACTCCAGAAGATTCGTGCCAATTTATATAAATGTGATATATATTCTTGCTTACATCTCTCATTTATTAAGTTGAGTGTGTATCACATAATTTAACCACTTTAAGAGGTGAAAATCTTTTATGCAAGCTTCAAAATGTGTTCTTTCATGAGCAATAACTTAACTTCTCTACGCTTAATTTGTCTTGACCTCTAAAAGAATTAGATGGATGATACATAATAAGATTAAAGCTATAAGCATTGAACAATGCCCATTTGTTACATTAATTTCATATCGGCTAACATGATGTGTTTTAAGCAACTTTTCATGTTATTCACTTAAAATAATTTAAAAGTGTTGGTCAATTAAAATACGTTATATCAATCTGTATGAAATATTGTGTCTAAAGAGTAAGGTTATTTTAAAATTATTAAATAGTGGCCGACTGACAATTAAGACTTTGGAAGAAGTGAGAAGCTTTCTTGGATTTACTTCCTTCTATCACTAATTCATACAAAATTTTAGCACCAATGGATGCTTCATTCACCACTCGCATGAAGAAAATGCAAGTTCATGCATGTGGACGCCAAAAGCCGAAAGAATTTTTGATCATTAACTTGTTAAAGACAAACTATTCGCTACTCTTTTATATATATGGGGGAAAATCATATTTAATCCTTAAGTTTAATTTTTATCTAATTTTGATTTAGTCCTTGGATGTTCAATTTCAAAAATAAGGTGGTTATGTTTTGCTCAAGTTTAAAATAGATCCTTCTATAATCACTTTATCCTCAAAATTAATAGAAAAAACCTATTTTACATTTGGACAAAACTACAGTGAATCCCCATAGTTGGTTTCTTGTTTTTTTTTTTTTTTTGTTTTTTCTTCCCTATGGTGATCGCCAGATCTTGTTGCAATTCTTTTTTAGGCGTTCTCCGAACACCAAGTTAATTGATGCCTCCCACCAGTAGCTTCAATCTGACCTCCTTCAATGCCCCCTTGTTATTGTGGTTCACGCTCCGATGTGAAGTTACAGTAGTTGTCCTCTTGGTTGTGTCATCTCTAGTACAATATCTCAAACTACCTTAATTGACCGCCATTTTTCTTAGCGTTTATTTCAATAATACATAGGACTGTGTCATTTATTTGACACATTCTCTTTTAATTTATATTTATCCATATTGATTTGGTTCCATTGAGGCTTATTATTAGATTGTCGGCTCTTTTTGTGCGTGTAATCTTCTCCTCCTCCTCCCCTTGTTATTGCTTATGCAAAACAAATAAAAAATAAAATAAAGAGTGAAATACTCTAGACTTATTTAGACAAATGGATATCATAGGAGTTCTTTCATGTGTTACAAAAATTGTCAACAATATGAACAATAAAATTACTGAATATCTATTTGCCTATGAAATGATCTCCGGACCAACTACACGAGGTATTTAATAACATTAATAATAATTTTAAATATTCAACTCTCATTATATTTTTTTTTTATTTTTATGACTTATCTCAGTGGTAAACGTACCTATTGATCCTTAACTAATTAATTAATTTTTAAATAAAAGCAGATCGGAAAGCTAATAAACATTGGCCAAACAAAGCTAATAGCATTATTCGTACATAAATTCTCTTTTATTTTCTTCATCTAATTCATGTTTGGGCAGGGCTTTTCCTTTTCCCTCTTTTCCAAAAATAATAATAATAATAATAATAAAAGCCGAGAAATAAGAGCAATTGGTTCTCATTCTGATTCTAATCAGTAGAAACAGTGAAGTGGAATAGGAGGAGGAGAAGGGCTTTTGGGCTTTCCCCAACGTATAAAGCAACAAGCAATCTGGGTGAGTTTGCCTTTTCCTTTCAACCCCTCATCATACATGTTGTCTTCTCTTTTGCTTTTAGCCGATCTAGGTTTCTTTCTTTAACTAGTTCTCCGTTTGGTTGCTAAGAAAACAAAGAAAATTAATGGAAAAAGGAATAATCAATATGAAAGGGTTTATCTTTTTTGTGAAGTTGATTTAATTTCTCGAGAATATGAATAAGCCACCTCAAGTAAGCCCAAATCATTGTTTTAGATGCAGAGGGTTTTATTATTTGCATTGTCCTACATTTTATTGGCAACCAAACACTGTGTAACATGTTTTTGTCAACTGTGATCTTCAGAATCTGTCGCCCTTTGCCTCTCTGTTGCTCTCGCTTATCATATTTCCGTAGATTTGTCAGTGAAATCTTGTTTTATTTGTACTTGTTTTTCTTTTCCTTTTGTTTTTTGGAATTTGTATTTGTAAGTTCTTGGGTTGCTTGAAATCGGTCGAGAAGAAAAATTCAAAAGAATCTTTTTTTAGTCCCGAATTGGTGAAATGACGAAATCCATAAAGATTATGCAACAGGCTATTTGATTAAAGATCTTTTTTTTTTTTTTTTTTCTTAATTTCGTTTGCAACGAGGAAAGAAGAACATGCAATGCTTTATAATTAATTTGTCTCAGCAAGTAGCCAGAAAGTTTTAGGTGGATCTTTTTTATTGTAATAATGATAGTACAAACAAAATAAAAATAAAATAAAATATAAAAAATATATAAAAACCTGAGCTTTGCATTTGTGGGATACGTGTGCCCATAAGAAATCGCAGAGCCACCATTAATAGTAATGTAACTCTGCTCAAAGCTTCCTCCCGTGAGATAAGTTACTACCCTTTGATCACGTATACTACCCCAAACATCTGACTGCATTTTCCAACTGAAATGGAAGATTATTTCCGAAATTGCATTGTACATCCAGAATAGCCCTAAAAGACATGATCCCAAGTGGATACTTGGCATGTACCCTCCTTACAGGTCCATCACAAGGAAAACGCAAACCATTAATCAGTTGAATGACACAACGGTGTTCTTCTTTTCTATTATTAATGTGTGTCTTATGCTTTTAATTTTGTTATTCAAGCAACCTCTTAAGTTGGTAAGCAAGTGATATATGAACATTGTGCTTTGAGCATTTCTTCTTCCTTCTTTTCTTTCCTGACCGAAGTTGATATGCTTCTATATTGTGAGACCAGTTGGTTAATACTGCTTTGCTTAGTAATGTGCCTTGCTGACATGGTTATACTAATGTTTTCAGGCTTAGATACTTGTTTTTTCAGTTTAAACATTTACAGAACCACGTCCCTTAATATTGTAATGCATGTTTTACATATTAATGTTTTCCAAGTTGTAGAAACTCTTAAAGGGAAAAAGAAAATAAATCAACAGCTACAATAAAATAGTTATTAAACGCAAAGCAGGGAGTGCACAGAAAAGATAATGGTTAGCATGCATATTGTAGTTTGAAATGGGAACCTCCAGTGAATGTAGGGTGATATAGGTGTGTGTTATTTTCCCTCCCTCGTTATGCCTCTGAATCTTACTGCAGAGTCTAATTTGTCTTCCTGTTGTTTACTTAAAGAAATAAAATAACTGGTTTTTTTCTTTTTGGAAAGAAAAATAAAGGGAAAAATAAGATTCACACTTGGGAATGGAATGCCTGAGAGAAATGAGTTGAAACAAATCATAAAAGGAACAGAGTTCAACTGGTTATGTGTCATCAGTTACTAGAAAATGATTGCATAGAAATGATCACATTCTTATCTATTTTTTGTTAAGTAAATTCTTTATGTTTTAATCTGGATTTGTTTATCCTTCTCTTATTTTCATTTTTATTATTCATGATAGTGATTTATTGAAATTTTGAATTATATAAATAGTAAATAATGATGGACCCATGGTACTTCTTTGTTTTTTTTTTTTTTTTTCTTGTTCAGATTTACACCTATCTTATTTGTGTTTTTCGTTTCTGATGTGTCTTTGGATGCTTTTTCCTCTTTTGGGATATGGATTTTTTTTTTTGTCATAGTAGAGAATTGGAATGATTATGGGCTTTATTGTTATTTTGGAATGACAACAGTTGGGATAAAAAAAAAAAATCTCAGTTGATGTGTTGAGACCTAAAACATGTCTATTGATCTTAGTGCACCAATGAATTTTGTGGATGAGGATGCTTCTTCGGGCTCTGGAGATGATGCTAACATGTTAGATGGACATAAGCGTCAGTCTGGGATACCATCTAGTTCAGGTCGGCGGAAGAGAAGTCGCAAGGCTACTGGTGATGCTATAGTGGATGCTATGCTAGAAATAGCAGCTGCTTCAAAAATGAGGGCAACTGCAATTATGAAGAATGAGGACCGGTTTTCTATTAGCAAATGCATAAAAGTACTGGATGAGATGCAATGTCTTGACCAAAGGATCTACTTTTTTGCTTTGGATTTATTTGAGAACCCCAATGCCAGAGAAACTTTCATATCTCTTAAAAATGAGAAACGGTTGCCATGGTTGCAGGGAAAGTCTGGTGTTTCCTCTGGTTGAGTGGATTGAGCCAGCTTGTTGGTTTTGTTCTGTTTGGTTCAAAGTTATGGTTTGTACAATCAAGCAGACTCCTAAGGAACTCTTTTTGCTTGTAATTAGTTCGACTTCGTAGTTTCTGGCTGTGTCACTTTTGGCTTGATGATTTAAATGATAGTTAGCAGACTTAGCTTCTATTTGTTCATTAACTATGGCCTTAATACATGATTGAAATACTTCCAAGAGCAATTGATTGTGTATACCAATAAGTTGCCTTGTGTTGCAAATACTGTATCTTTATCTTATTTTTACAGATAAACCAGCCAGCATGGACGACTATGACTTGGAATTGGATGAGATGGAATTAATTGCAGCAGCAGCTGGCTACTATTATTATAATAGTATAACTAAGCAGCCTCCTCGTACTTTGTCGCCCCGTGGAAGTAGTTTCATGACTGAACTGCTGAATGGTGATGATGATGGATGTTGGGAAATGTTTCGGATGGATAAACATGTATTTCACAAGTTATGTGACATTCTTCGACAAAGAGGCATGTTACGTGATACAGCGGGGGTTATGATAGAGGAGCAGCTGGCAATTTTTTTGAACATCATTGGCCATAATGAACGCAACAGAGTAATCCAAGAGCGGTTTCAACACTCAGGTGAAACCATTAGCCGGCATTTCAATAATGTGTTGAAAGCGATCAAGTCACTATCACGTGAATTTCTACAACCACCCCCGCACACCACTCCTCCTGAAATCTTTGGAAATAATAGATTTTACCCATATTTTAAGGTTTATATTTTTAAACACTTGCTTTATCTGATTTGTTTCATATGCTTCATGTTATGCTGTTGACCTTTTTCTTTTTTCTCTCTCAGGATTGTATTGGAGTCATTGATGGCATGCACATTCCTGCGCATGTCCCTGCAAAAGATCAATCTCGATTTCGTAATAGGAAAGGTATTCTATCTCAAAATGTATTGGCAGCTTGCACGTTTGACCTGCAGTTCATATTCATTTATCCTGGCTGGGAAGGCTCAGTTACAGATTCGCGTATATTGAGGGCGGTCCTTGATGACCCAGATCAGAATTTCCCTCAAATTCCTGAAGGTTTGATTACACCATCTTATATTTCTTTCTTAATATCACAAAATGGTACAATTTAACTGATGATTTTATGTTGTTTCAGGCAAATATTATCTTGTTGACTCTGGATATTCAAATATGGAAGGATTTATTGCTCCATATCATGGAGCTCGGTACCACATTCATGAATATAGAGGTGCCAATCAGCTACCGAGAACTGCAAAGGAGTTATTCAATCACAGGCACGCTTATCTAAGGAATGTCATGCGAAGGTCTTTTGATGTGTTGAAAACTCGATTTCCAATTCTCAAACTTGCCCCTCAATATGGATTCCATATACAAAGGGATATAGTTATAGCTGCCTGTGTTCTGCATAATTACATTCGGCGTGAGGAAAGAAATGATCGGTTGTTCACTAGTGCTGAAGCGGTGGTAGTGGATGAAGTGCCTGATTTTGATGAACACCCTGATATGCAGCTGGCTTCTCCAATCCAGGATGAAGTTGCTTTCTCATCACGAGAGTCAATTTCTTCTGCAATGTGGGATGACTTCCTAAATAACTGGGATGAGTGGTGACCGATGGCACTAGCAATCAAATGCAATACTACTCTCAAGATGCATTTTGGGATAAATAATTTTATTTAGTAGACTGTTATATGACTGTGTTGATGTGGTACTGAAAATTAGTCCTAAAAAAAGGGGCTAATTTTTTTGCAACGTCATACCTGTTATATCATAGTCGTATAACAGTGTACTAAATAACATTATTTTTGGGCATATACTAATCTTAGATGGCCATCTACTGCTAGGTTTTCTGTGTCTTCATATTTGGAATCTTCTATTGTGTTTGTGTTGAATATTCTCTGCCCATATCCTAAGAAAACTATTTGAAATCAATGTGCATGTCAAAAAAAAAACAAAAAAAAATGTAAATAATGCTTATTTAGTTGTATAGCTCAAAGATGGTGGAAATCTGTATGCATGTGTGAAAAGTAAGAGTAATGTTCATGCGAAGTTGTAAGAGTAGTGCTACTCTATTTCATGTTGGCCAACTTTGCATGTTTTAAGTGATTTTTTGTGTCAGCTATTTTTAAAAAAATATATATATACAAGTGGTGGCTCCATAAAATACATTATATAAACCAATGTTAAATGAATGATTATAAGTGTAATATTACTCTAGTTGTAAAGCTCCAAAGCTCCATGTTGCTTTATTTTAGCGAACTTTGTGTATTTTAAATGGTTTTTCATGTTAAAATTTTGAAAATTTTGACATTTTAAGATAAAGTGTAACGTCATCAATTTTAGAACTCATTTTTTAGATGAATTACATAAATAATACAGGAACATAATTAAGTAACGACAGTAATACTTATTCATTAAGAACCCAAGTTTGCTATTATCTCTTATTTAAAGATTGGTTTGTTCATCCTTTGCCGCTTATGGTTTTGTATAAAATGGCTGAAAAAACAAAAAGAAAAATTAAAAACTAAGCAAGTCGGGTGAATTTTTGTAATTTATTTTCGTTAAAAAGGGAACGATTAACTTACCAAAAAAAATAAAAAAAATTGAAACATTATACATTATACTCCATCCATCCCATGCCGTAGATATGTTCTTGAACTAAACAAATAAGAGTTGTTTTGGTAATTTAAAACTTGCATCATTTCGATTCAATAGACTCGTTCAGTACATGAGATGAGGATTAAAATAGTTCTCTAAATACATTTTTGTGAAGGCAGACATTGAAAAACTAATTCATTGACAGGAAATGCACCCGAGCGAGTGTATATTCTTTTCCAGCAATCCAAACACCTGTTTGTGACCACTGCACATCTTCCCAGTCAAGATTCTCCTCCAATACCTATTTAGGCAGAACAAGATCCCATTCAAAAGAATACAAATCAACAAATATGAAGAAATAGTGGAATGATGGACAATTTGTGTGACAAAAAGCAACCATGTCTTGAAATTAAGCAGGGGGAGACTAGAAGTACCTCAATATGTTCAATGGGAAGTGGGATCCCAAACGATCGCATGACTTTCTGGGGAAGAGGTTTCTTACAACGAGACCATCGAAATACATCAATCATCGTGTTATCACAATCATTTCTTTCGCCATTTGTGGAATGTGAGTGATGATTCTGAGACTTATCTGACTCCATGTCATGCACCAGAGATGCTGCTATAGCTTTCACCATTTTCTCTCCGGTGAAACAGAGCTCATACCTTCAGATGATAACTCAAACAATAAGAGAACACAAGAAAGTAACCACATGGACTTCAGCCTCCAGTACCTCAAAATTCCAGAATTATATATTTGCATAACTATACAGAGTGTATGAATCCGTAGCATACAAATATAGAAGTTGGAAAGCAATTTCCAGCCAATCATAGAAAAACAATTAGAAGAAATTATAAATTTTTAACCGCATTGATAAGAAGCCAAATTTTTAACTGCATTGATAAGAAAAGGGGGGGGGGGGGGGGGGGGGGGGGGGGGTGGGGTGGAACGTTTCCAAGTAAGCCTTCGTGATTAAACCTGAGAAAGATTGCTAGCTTAGGGACACCAAGCTAGAAATGAGCAAAAAATAGAAATTCAGGTTCCATATCATTAACAGCTTCCGGGGGTATGTACCATCAGACAATAGCTATTAACTATGAGGTCTCTTAAAAACATGAAATATGATATATAAATAATTAAGCTGGATGAGCATTTAATAAGAAGAATACCTGCACGAATGTGTTTCTAAATACAGCACTTCTCCCTTCTTCAATCGTGCAGATGTATAAAGGGGCTTCTTCAGACCCTTGTCAGCAACAATGCTTATACTGTACTTAATCCTGAAAAATTCACAACAAATACACGATGAGAGCAAGAATCATTAAGAATGATAAAAATAAAAAGAAATTTTTTTTTTAAAAAAAAAAAAAAGTGGTAGCAACGAGAACAATAGAAGCTGCTAAACGAAGCATTGCATCTACTAGTAGTTAAATGTGGTTATATTTGCCTGAAACAAGGCTACATAGCTTCAAGCCACCTCCGACCCTTCCAGCACACCAACAATATCAAATACAAGTTCCAAGAACACAAATATTTGGAAGCTCTACTTAAGCATCTCAAAGTATTAACATAGGCTCATGAAAAAAATAAAAATAAAAATAAAAAGATGAGAGAGAGAGAGAGAGAGAGGTTTTTAAAGCATACCAAGGCTCATTGCAGAGGTTGTACTGTATTGTAACTTCTCGAACATATCTCTGTTGCCGCAACGCATTCTGAAGAATGAAAGCTACCATGAGACCCATTACCATCTAATGTTGTGTTTTTAGAAGTATATATGATAAGATTGCAATCTGGAAATTTCATATTCAATAATATTGTATTTTAAAATTAGATTTTGCAATTATGCAAGGAATCATTTAAATAATTCTATTTTGCACTTAACAATTAAATAATAGAGTGCATAATTACTAACAATCAATATTCATGCACAAAGTTTTAGGCAATAGACCATCTTTTGATCCTTCTTGCCTTATAAAGTTGTTTCGAGGATCTAAGAGTTGCTTGACTTCTTTGTTGGCTTATCTAGGTTTCACTATCGTTCATTGAGTGATCAATGGATCTCCCCCCCATGAATCACCTTAAAAGAAGGTTATTAAATGAAAATCTTAACTCCACGAATATAATGATGCTTATGCCAAATGGCAATAGTAACCTTCAGAATATTTTAAAACACTATGAATGCCAATCACTATATTATATTTCTTTCATCTAGTTTTCATTTAAATCTTCCACAAAAGTGACCCGCCGCTGCAGACATGCATTCAAAATTTGTATATTTCTTAACAATAGCACAGTACAAGCTTGCTTCAAGTCTTTTTTTTTTTTTTTTTTTTAAATTCTTTATGACAAGGAACTCCTCAAAGACAGGGCCACTTTGTGTACCCATCCTTGTACGGTAAACCTCGGACCCGTACAAAACACCCCCTTCACACGGATCGGGTAATACTTCGGTTTTGCCGGTGGGTTAGCCCCAAGGAATTGTTTGCAAATTAGTCTGCCAAATGCTTGGAGAAATGAGAATCCACATGCCCAACTATAAACATGTCTTAAAAATGAAAAAAGCACAGCTTACCACAACATATATATAGTAATGCTACGACTACGTACTCAACTCCCATCCCACTTCCATACAACTAGGTTGATGTGGTAGTGTTCATAAGCCCTTGGATGCTTTTATCTAAAAATTCTAAGGATTAATGGACACTACCACATCAGTCCAATTGTATGCAAGTAGGATAAGAGTTGAGAATTTAGCATTACTCATATATATATATATATATATATATAATCAAACTAATATAGGCAGGGCAAGTAAATAAGAGTTCCCAACATGCAGAAAAGCCAACTTTTGATATTGTAACATTTTAAAAACAAAAACAAAAACAAAAATCATAATATAGGCAGGGCATGTAAAAGAAGTTCTAACATGCATGTAAATCTGAGAATGTAAGTCCAAATGGTTAATTGAAGGGAAGAAGTCAGCAATACCGAAGCAGCAGCCCTGGTAGTCATTGTCCGCTCAACAGCCACAGGAGCAAGGGTAGGCTCTACCGTTGATGTATGTGTAAGACAAGGCTCAAGATCAATGGTTCCACCTCCTTTCTGAAATCGAAAGAAAACAATGTAAAGACAAAACATTAAGAGTGTGCTAGAGACTAGAATAAATTATATAGATACCACTTAGAGAGCCAAATGAAACTAATAGTACATTCCAAATAACAGTCCACTGATTTAGACAATCATGTCCAAAATTAAATGGAGAACTAGAGAAATTCCAACTACTTCAAATAGACATCAATGAACAAGACAGAATCTAACTAGATGTTTTTATAACCTTCACGATGCAGCAACGCTCAACACGGTAACTACAACCAATTGCAGCACCCCAGGCTCGTGAACGAACATTGTTTCTCAAATTGGAGATGTAACCTAATAAAATGTTAGAAGAGCAAGAGTTAGACAAACAAAGCACAAGCAGAATTATTGAAAATAAAATAGAAATTTTAATGACAGGAAAAGCCCAAAACACGTCTGTAACTAAATACAATCACCACAACAACACAATTAACCAAATTTCAGGAACATGCTTACAAGGGGGGAATTGAGTAAGGTTACCTCCTCTAAAAGCCCTGCTGTAAGAGAAGTTTTCTAGGCTTACACCAATTCAAGGCCTTTAAATCAAGTTTAGAAGTCTTCTTATGATCAAAACCTTAATGTAGGAATAGGGCTTGCTTGATCAAAGGTTTAGAAGTTGGCCAATCTATAAAACAGTCGTAATTGTCTCACATTCAGGAGTGAGATGGAATTGAAAATTACAACACGAAGCTTCATTAGCATCTAAATTTTAAATAGGGCTGAGCACCAACACCCTTGGGTCGGTACTCAGCTCCGACCGATGGTCGGCTCAAAGGCCACTGGGGGGCAGTTTTTATACCGACCGCTCGACAATAGGGAGTTGGTCAAACTGTTCCAACCCCTTCAGTCAGTTGAAGATTGGTACATTGACCTCTAGCATTGATCAAACCTGAAGAGAGCATGAGAGAGAAAGAGCTGCACGGGTTAGGATTTTTGTGAGAATGAAAGAAAGCAACGGCCAGAGTAGAGAAGAAACAGAACGGGAAGAAAAACACTGGCGGCCGAAGTAGAGTGCGAGAGAAAAAGAGTAGCGCTGGTTACGATTTTTGTGAGAATGAAAGAAAGCAACGGCTGGAGCAGAGAAGAAAGAGTAAAAAAAAAACTAGCGGCCAGAGTAGAGAGTGAGAGAGAAGAGGTCACACTGTGGAGGTGAGAAATTGAGAATGAAGAAGAAAACTGAAAAAATGAAAGAAAGTAGGCTCGGTCGCATGTTTGGTTCAAAATTCTATGGTGAAAAAATAGTTTAGTATATATATATATATATATATATACACGGGCGGGTTGGATTTGTTGTGTACTGACCCCCTAAACCCGGCACCCGATCCGACAGGGTCGAGATTTAAATTTTAATTCCGCCCAGCCGACCCATGGATCAAGTTTATCCACCCACCACCCTTCATGGTGAGTCGGAATGGGCAGTTCCGCTGGTTTGGGCCGACCCTCTGAGCAGCCCTAATTCTAAACCCCTCTCTTTCGCCATCCCCTTATTTTCTTTATTCTTATTCTCTCCTTAAACTTCTGCACTTTTTACAAGCACTTCAAACTACAGCCAGACCCGGACAATTAAGCTTCCGAAATAGTTATTTCCTTTCCATATTTGATAAGAACCCAAGAAACTTCTCTTACAACCTCAAAAAGCCCTAAAACCCTAACATTTCCTAAATGTGAACAACCAATTAAACCTTAAATTGTGGCATCTTACTCGTAATGTCAACTTTCAATGTATGAAAGTGCCTACTGTATGTGTTTTTAACACCTAATTCATGCATAAAAGCTAGGTAGAGTTGAACATAGACTTACAATCTTGTGGAGGTAGCACTCGGATGGTAGCGCGTAACTCTAGAATAGCAGGTGGGGGAGGAGAAGCTGTGGGGCGACAGTAACCTGTATGCATAAGAACTGGAACAGGAGGAAACTTTAATATTAATTTTTGTGTACCACTAAATTCAATAATTTACAAAACCAACACTAATGCTATCAATAAGACCACGTACCAGCAACAAGATCCGAGTCATCAGTATATATATCTGTCCCCCATAGCTGGCCACCTCTGACCTGCAGATAATGGCTTAAATAACTCAAAATGAAGATGCAGCATTGCTAACAGAAGCATAGTTAAGTTGCAATCCCAAATCCTATAACAGTAATAATGGGAATAAGGCAAAAAAGAGATTCTAAACAAGTTGATCAAAAGGAGAAAACAAATTCCTTTTTTCAGCACAATTAGCCAAAAGAAGTTGTTTCTAAGATGTTTCTTTTTCTCTATATTGCCAAACACCTCCTCATTCCAAGCTCTTAAATTAGTTTTTAGAGCTTTTAATTTGCACCCTAGGATGTAACTTGGAGAACCTTGAAAGTGGTTAGAGGATCGCCACAATTTCACCCTATCCGAACATAGTCTAGGTAGCCTCTGTTGGAGCAAATAAGGGAACTGCGGTTCCCACTCCAGGAATACAAGGAATCTATCAATTTCAGACCAGGAGGGTGGGTCCCTGTTGCTAGGCCATGTAAAAGAGCTAGCCTAAAATGTCAAAACACCTATACTTCCTCCCCCCCCACCCCCCAAAAAAAAAAAACACACACACACACACACCACACACAAATTATAGAGAGCTCATCAATCAATTTCATATAAACATTAAGCAGCTTGACCTTACTTGGCGATTTGTAGCAGTGACATGCTCAGCTGGAATCCGGATTTCAAGAGTGGGACCATTTGAAGAGCTTTCTCCATTTTTTTCAGCTTCCAAAGCTTTGTATTCCTTCCACAACTTTATCAGTTCTTGCATGCATTCACCAACTTTATAAACAACGGAAGAAACTTCAGCTTTACCTGAAACACTCCCTGATTTAGAATATAATAGACATGCACAGGAAACAAGTAATACCTAAAGACACCATGATTGAAAACAATCAACTTCCATTTTAACATAAAATGGCTCATAATGTGTCATAACATAAGGGAAGTAGGAAAGGGAGTAAAAATCTTTCACTATTCAACCACTATTTATTGATTCAATTTCTTACAATCTATAATTAATTAGAACTAGTGCTGGTTAAAGAAGAATGATAGCTCAGATTTTACCAGCTTCTGGGAAGCCCTACTCAAAATTTAGACCATATTAATTACTTTAATTTTTGTTTGTCTTCATTAAGAACTTTAACTCTCTGAACCAGGCTGTATGTTGGTCACAATTTGTCAAGGCGAAAAACTTATGAAAAAAAAAAAAAAAAAGAATTTGTCGAAAACATATTACAACTAGCTTCCTAGATCTTTTGGTTTCAAAAGTTCCAATAAACACATGCAATCCCCTCCGCCCAAACAAATAATATTAGCATAAGAATCTTATCAGATTCTTTCTTCTTTAGTTTGAGTGTCTTTAGAAGAACTTCTCCAAGGTACTTGCTCTTATGCCTCTTATTTTCCAAATTGTAGGGAAGATAGTCACATCGCCTAATTCAGGAAATAGTTTGGTTTGCATAATAAGTAAAGAAAGGTGTACTTTTAAATATTGGAAGCATTGCAGATCACAAGAAAGATTATTTTTTGAATGAGTTTTCAGGTTTTAATAGCAAGGAACTGTAAGTTCTTTATCACCCTGCAAACCACCTTGCAGGACCAATCACCACCCCACACACCCCCCCCCCCCCCCCCCCCAAAAAAAAAAAAAAAAACAAACAAACAAACAAACAAAATAAACAAAAAGGGAAGGGAGCACCATAGTTGATGACTTGGGACTATGTTCTTCTGTTGAGCTGAGTTTTTATCCTTTTGTGGGGGGAAGAAACTTTGTATTCAGCTATAAAGTTTATTTTGTACACTACAGGAAGTTTCGTGTTGGGGCAGGCAGGGTTCATGGACATGACCTGTAACCAAACAAACACCAGCAAGAGTGAAAGTCTGAGTTTACAGTGTTCTAGTTCTAGTACCTGCTAAAGTTCACAACTAGTTCTCGAGCTAGGGAAAGAGAAACCTCTACCACAAGCCTCCAGCAGTCAAAGAATGAAGTGAAGACAATGTCAAATGTGAGTGGTAATCAACCCTATAATATGGAGAAGCTTATTCATCCTTTAGGAGAAAGCAAGAACAGCTACTATCTTGTTATATCACCTGCAGAGTTAAGCAACACCCGCTACTCTCAAATCCCCCTCCCCCTTCTTGTGCGGACATGTCAAAAAAAAAAAAAAACACCCGCTACTCTCTCAACTGGTAACATCTTTTCAACAGGGGGAAGTCGCTCCTACTTCTAGTCATACCTCTACTCTAGTTTGACCTCTTACCGATTCTAGTCCCCACCAGCCTTCTCTCCATCTAGTAAAAGAAGTTGGATTAGCTCGTGCCTCTTCCAATACTGAAAGAAAGAAGAAAAAAAGAGATCCTTGCCGATATTGAAACCCCCCCAAAAAAAGATGCTAGGTACAGCTAGTCCATGAACAGCCAACCACCGCACTGTAAAAATTGGATAGGTTTGATCTAAGCTTTACTAATTAGGGGGGCCTCCAAAAAGGATCCACTAAGGTTTATCAATTGCGTCTCCCAGAAGGTAATTATAGTGTTGTGTGTGCAGACAATCCACATGAATGAATATTCCCTAGTCTTGCAGTATAATCTATATGATAATCATTGAAAATAGTATACTACTTTCCAAAAATATAATGTATACATATCAAACAACAGAGATTAATGCTAACACCGCAAAGTAAAAGCTTGATTAAAATAATATAAATTCTGATTGTCATGAATTATTAAACTCTAATACCCAAAGTAAATACTAGAAGTACACATGTTAATGCTAATAAAATATCACAAAATGCAAGGTAAACTGGAGCTGCAAAAATGGGAGAAAT
Source organism: Corylus avellana (assembly GCF_965113065.1). Taxonomy (NCBI): domain Eukaryota; kingdom Viridiplantae; phylum Streptophyta; class Magnoliopsida; order Fagales; family Betulaceae; genus Corylus; species Corylus avellana. The sequence goes on from NC_142496.1 coordinate 347,124, forward strand.
TTCCGTTGAAATCTGAATTACTTCACCAGGGCACAGATCCTGCTAACAGTGAGTGAAAAGAAGTTTTATCCAACAAGACAGAATACAGCAGCTTACCTTGAGATCTGCAAAACATAGATGGCAAATAAATTGTTATTTTTTTAACCACCAAAGGAAAAAATATATTAAGATTTCCATTAAACAATAACAAATACCCATCAAATAGAAACTAACAGGACCAAGCACTTGGTTAAAACATAGTTGACATATAACGCAAATGGCATCTACTCTTAACTGAATCAATAACAAGACAAAGCCACGCCAAATAATTTTTGCAGTTTCAAAGATCATAATTTTAAGGATAGGAAATGATCAAATATACACCAAAAATGTACCACAGCATGACAAAAAGCATATCTGAAAGTTGTCACTCCTGATGTAAGCTTTTACCACATATAAGAAAATAATATCACTAAAACTTGTGTCCAACCACTGGATCTTCTTCGAAGGCGGTGCTAGATTTCAGTAATTTTTGCCTCATGATCCACTTATGATATTCTGTAATGAATTAAATAGAATCGAAATATGCAGTGTAAGAAGATGACAACAACTATGTCTCACCCATATGCTTTCAATCTTATAGAGGCCAAATAACTATTGTCTGTCCTAAAAACCAGGAAACTAGTTAGGCAATTCAATAGAATTTCAATCCATAGTTCAAGAAATCTAAACTTCATTCCAAGATCCACACACCACCAGGCAGAATATATATATATCAGAATCCAAGGATGCAAAACAAACATGATCATGATAAAATAAATAAATATTTATCCAGAAGATAGTATGTAGAAATGGATCTCTGGAGCTCATTTTCATATACAACAATGTTAAATGATGCAAAAGAGATCCTTTAAGATAAATAAGCTTTTAATTAAATGGGCAATGAAGGAAAAAAGCATGACGCACCCTTCATTCTCTTGAGCACGAGCCCTAAAACGGGGCTCACGGTTAACTACTTGAGGGCTGCCCCTTGACCGTTGCATTCGTTTACGATGTTGAACTCCATAATTATAAACTTCCCTTTCCCTTTCAGTGGCCCCCTCACCATCTGCACACCCATCATCTGATTCTTTGTCGTCACACCTATTGCGCTTTTCAGTTCTATCTCCTTCAATATCATTGCTTTCTTTCCTCCTTTCTCTTGCTTCCCAATCGACATTTTTCCAGCTATCAAAATCTTTTTGTTTTTTCTGATCTGATGCTGGATTTTCCTGCTCTGGCATTCTTAAAGATCCATCTCCTACTTCCTTGTCATTGTGAGAACTCTCTTTGTCTACTCCGTTCCATGAGTCTCTCCTGGTATGATCCTTTTCCCTCTCTTTTAGTCTTTCCCTGTCTTTTGAAAACTCTTTTCTCTCCCTCTCCCACCTCTCTACATCTCTTTCTTCTTTAACTGACTCTTTGCACTCACTGCTGTTATTAGCTAGTTGCATGCCACCCCTACGATCACCTCTTTCTTTATCCCTTTCCCCCCAATCCCTATGCTTCACATCTTTCCTCTTTCTATCCTTGTCCTTCAATTTCTCTTCACCCTTTGAATCAAGTTTGTTTTCCCCAACAGCCTCGTGAGCCTCCACAAAATCCCTCTCTTCAGTTGTGGAGCCTTCCTTTCCTACCTCAACTGGGCTCTGTGAATTACCACGTGGAACATGCCAGAAATTTATACCTCCACCTGAGGCATCAGGGTATCTTTTTCCCCTGTGATGTTCTTTTGGTTCCTTCCAATTCAAGAGACTATTTGCTGCACCATAACCATCCTTTTCCATCTTCATATCACCTTTTGGATCATTATAACTTTCCCTATCATATCTTGTTTCCTTATTATCATCCCCTCTACTTTCAGATCTTACATCCTTTTCACCCTTTGCATTTTGAGATTCCCTCCTGGCCTCACTATACAACTCCCTTGTCTCTGTCTTTGTATCACGGTTCTCAAATCGGAGATCTCTACTATCCTTGGAATCCCTCGGTTCCAGCCTGTTTTCAGAATGATCTACATGCGAATCATTCGAAGAAGATGGCATCCTATAGGCTTGATGAAGAGGAGATCTTCTCTCTGCATCACGAGATTCAGTCCGCGGAATCTTTGGCATCCGACCATCTTGACCCACTTCATAGGGAGGATGATACTCGCTAGAAACTGCCGATGACAGCTTGGGGTATGCGCCAGAATCCTCATGTGTGTATTTTGAAGATGAGGAATGACCACTCTCCTCATGAGATCTTTTAGGAGCACCACTCATAATGAAAATACAGTGCAACTACACAACTGAATCTTTATCCAGTACAAATAACCAAAAATTAAACCGGCTTCTCCAAATTTCTCACATAATCTGAGCATTTAATAATTGCCACCTACAAGCAAAAACAAGCGTTCAATATTTGTCAAAACAACTTCACATTCATAATCGCTGAAAATTAGCACAATCCTCAGAGATTGAAGAAAAAGTAATACAACCATAAGCCATAACAAATTACAAACAGCATATATATAAGAAAAATAAAAGAAACTATCACCCCATTTAACTTTGAGTACATAAATCTAATTCAAATCATGAGTTGTAAATTCTTAAGTTTAATTTTGAAGCTTAGCTTGTGATTTTGGTGAACCAATGAACATTAAACCTTATACGCACCAACAGAAATCAAATCAATATAAAGCCTCGCCAACCTCAATATCTCTCCCTACGTAGGTTAAAACGAAAGTAATTACCAACGCATTGAAAAAACGGGATGAAAAGAAAGAAACTATTAAACGATTAGGTAGGCACACCGAAATCCCTAACAAACATCAGTAGAAGCAGAACCAATTTCGAACCTTTCATTACCCGTTTGGTTACCGAGAAACTGATAAAAAAAAAATAGAAGTACAATCACGATGAAACGTACATTTCAAGCACAAATTTCTTCTCCGTTCCGAGCTTCTCTCAGGAATTAGACGGAGAGAGCATTCATTACAGCAATTGAGAGAGAGAGAGAGAGAGAGAGAGAATCACCTTTAGTTGTATTCTTAGATCTCCAACATTTAGAATTAAACGAAACCCTAAACAATTTCGTAACGAAAAATTTCAGGAAAAAGATTGGAGTGTATTGAGCTTCCTCACCTTGTTTCTCGATCAGCCTCTCTGTCTGTCTGTGCGCGTGCGAGACAATTTTTCTTGAGGTTTTATATCGGCCTTTGTCTTCCGACGTCGTTTTTGTTACGGAATCCAAAATGGAACGAGAGGGGAAAAAGCTAGTTTGACGGGGAATGAATGTGATGGTTGCCACGGTATCTCACAGTCCATATTACTCGCTTCTACTTGTGCCTCGTGGAAGTGTGGAACCCATTCGCGCTGGAAACTTTGATGGGGATTTCCTCGAGAGTATTGTTGGGGTAAACCTTTTTTTTTTTTTTTTTTTTCAGGGTAACTTTTATTACTTTTACTATAAGATATTTTCAAATTAACATGTAATCAATGTGGTAATTTACATGATACTTATAACATTTATCATATTAATTACTAAAATATAATTTACCATGTCATTCAAACAACACTCATTTTTTTAAAAATATAAACTAATACCTGAACTACATTATTGGAGTGAGCTGCGATTTTCTTCAACGATATAAGTATTATTCTAATTAAAAAGTAGTAAGAAAGAATCCGATTCAATTTGAGTGATTATTTACCTCCAACATTTGTGTTTACTAACTCGTTAAAACTATTTAGAAGCAATAGTCAATCAAACAAGTAAACTCTTTATCAATGAAAACAGTTTGATTTTTGCCTGTGACTAAATCAAAGTAAACATGGTTTTGATCATCCGTTGAATTTTAATATTTTCAATGTATTAAAAAATTATTAAACAATATTTTATCTATATTATTATTAAAAAATAGCCTATTTTGTCCAAAAAAAAAAAATCCCTTATCAAATAGGTAAAAAAATATATATAGAATATAGAATTTGATGAGGCTAAATATTATCAAAACAAAGAGATATTCTAAATTCAGCTGATCATGTGGTTATCTTAATCCATTTTGGTAAAGTATCAACTCTTTATTTACCAAAATTGCTCCTTTTCAATGGTTAAAAACACATTTCAAAATACAATGAGAGCAAATACCAAGATACAAATAGGAGCGAACAGAAACTATTAAATTTTGGAGTGAGCTAAGCCCATGAAAATACTCCAATTTCTAGAAACCAAATCCATAGCATAGATCATTATATTAGTGTATTCAACCTTCACCGGGATCATCTTCATTTCATATAAAATAATGGAATTTTAAATGAATAAACATCATGTACACCAGTAAACGCAACAAAACAAAATCTTGATTGTAAAATGATTTTTTTTTTTTTTTAATTTTTTATTTCACTTGAAATAGAGAAGATCATATTCACCACCACATAGGTATAAAATTTCAATTAGGTCACATACCACATGCATAAAATTCCTTATCGTTATCAGAGAAAGGGAGAAAATAAATATATTTAAGTTAGACAAAAATAATCAGGCAGTAACTTCAACCATTGGCAACAAGCACACTCAAGAAAGCTTCACAAAGGGTAGGAGAGCCAAGAAGTGAGAAGTCAGGGGGGGTGTTATTAGGGTTCCTATTTCTGATAATTTACAATGCTCCAGTATGATCTCTCAGCATAAACACCACAAAATACATCTGAGGTGGTTTCAGAGCCAAAAAGGAAAAAAATAAAAAAATAAATCTCTAATGCATTCAGTTGGTATCCTGAACTTTCTCATGGTAGGTAAGAGTAAAAGAGGCAAGAAGTTGTCAGTAGAACTACTGGGTTGTCACACTCTTTGCAAGATTCCGCGGCTGGTCGACGTTGAACCCCCTCAATACGGTGAGATGATATGCCAGCAACTGTACGAAGAAAGGGCAGATGAAAGCTTGCTCAGTGGAAGGCATTGATATTCAAAAGGAGATACTAGCCTGGTAAAATTGATAAGAACAATGAACCATACAAGAAAATAAAGAAGCACACAATTGTGGATGGAAAAGTGGTCATAAGATTCCACATGTTCTTCTTTGTTACTCCGTCTTTTGAGAAATAAAATAGTGATTTTTAAGTCCAAAGATAAGCTTCTGTAGATTGAAGAAAAGAAATGTCGAGAATAAACTCGTGCGTATTCCAAAGGTGTAAATGCATTACAGCTAGCAATTCAAAGTAATGTGTATCTGGTCATTCTAAAACTCGGAAGGTCCTTGGAACCTAATACACCGAGTCCTCTATGGAAGGCATTGATATTCAAAAGGAGATACTAGCATAAATGACAAAGGAAAAGTGTAGATGCATACATTAAGCAAAACCAATTACACCATGGCCACAGCAGCCGGGCCACACCACAAAACCAAAAAAAACAACACACATGGTTTATCGAACTACTTATTCACATATGCACGTGAATTTAACCATTTATTGGTACCCCCCACATAAAATGACTAGAATTCAAGTCGTATGACAAAATTAGAAATTAAATTGCCAACTTTTACTTTAGATAACGATTACAGTTGACCAAGATAAATAGTACATATGCTGAAAAATTGCAGGAAGTATACCTGTAAGGGAATTATATTAATTACAGGTTGAAGACAATCCTCAACCTGCGGAACCTCAATCACTCGACCAGATCCCCCAGCACACACAGCAGCAGCATCTCCTTTTGAACACATCACTATTAGGCGACCTTTGCGGGCATGAAGTTGCTGAATAACAGACTGCTGCTTGCTGTCAGCAAAAGATAATGTCAATAAACTAAGAATTTTAGATGACAGAGATGCTCCTGACTATGATAGAAGTAAACCTGAAGCAGGCATCACGAGTGGCAATCACAACTATAGGGAGATTTTCATCAACCAAAGCCAAAGGACCGTGTTTCATTTCACCGGCAAGTATTCCTTCGCTATGCATTAGTGCCACTTCCTTTACTTTCAAAGCACCCTCCAGAGCTGTTGCATAATTGTAACCTCTCCCAAACACAAGGAGTGACTGCTCAGCAATCAACAGTTTTGCAAGATCCTTCATTTCCTGGTCAAGCTTCAATGCCTCTCTGACTGTGTCTGCAAACAAAAGATATAGAAAGCAAGAAAGAATAACTTTCTAACCATTTCCTCAACTTCTTTGAAAACAGGCTATATCCCAATGAATTTTCAAAATAGAAAAGCCCAAAACTTACTTGGCAAGTCAAATAGACCATCTATTATAGCCTCTCTTCTTGCTTGATTGGAAAGAGTATCACCTCCTATCGCTAGTGCTAACATGGCCATCACTACTATTTGACTTGTGTATGCCTATCATTGATAGTGATGATATAAAAAACCAACGCACAAACAACCAAAACAAAGATCCTATAATTGCAACATTTACCTTGGTACTTGCCACACCAATCTCACAGCCAGCATTTATATGAACGCCACAATGTGTATGCCTGGCTATTGCACTGCCAACAGTGTTTGTTATGCCAACACATAATGCACCATTTTCTAAAGCATATTCCAATGCAAGTAAAGTATCTGCAGTTTCACCAGATTGACTAACAAATACAGCTGTATCTTCTCTGTAAATTGGTCCCTGCCGATCCAAGAGATCACTAGCAATTTCCATTGTAACAGGGATGCCTGTAGATTTCATATGAAATAAATAAGGAAAAAAAAAATTCAGAGAAAAACTAATTTTACAAGCTGCAAAATAATACTGAAAGTATACAAAGTACTCACCAGAAAGTTCTTCCAAGATGGGTCTTGCAGCTAAAGCAGCATTGTAGCTTGTTCCACAACCAATGAAAACAATCCGCCTGCTACGCCTTATTGTTTTAAGGTGATCCTTCAGCCCACCCAAAAGAACAGTCTTGGCTTTGGAGGAACCTCCACGAATAAGCCTCCCCCTCATTGTGGTTTTTAAAGATTCCGGTTGTTCATGAATTTCTTTCTGCATATAATGCTCGTACTTTCCTTTATTTATTTGTTCAACCTCCATCATAAGAACAGATAATGCACGTTGCACTGAAGTAGGTCGAGCAAGGGAATTGCCATGTTTTTCTTTGTCATTATCGAACTTGAGAATTGATACTCCTCCATCCTGAAGCAACCATCATCATAAGTACAATTCAACGTCAATATCAATGAATTAGCCAGCAGCATTAGTATCCATAATTCTTTAGCACGGTAACGCAGAGCCCTATTACACCCAAGAACTGCAGGGTCTTTTGCCCCCCTTTAAGCTCTAAACAGTACATGCCTGAAATAGTTTCAGGAGGGCGATTTGACTGATGGAGACAAAAAGTCTCCAGTAAGTAAAAAAGCCATAGAGAAGGATGGGAAAGTGACCATCAAACTGTTTGTGTGGTATGGTAAATAGCCTCAGAATGACATGAAAAACTTGCCAAGCTATACATAAAAGTGTTCTGCGACAGAAAGACTTCCCACAAGCTGTACATCATACCGCTATCCCAGTTCAAGCTTCCGGAGAAAAATGATTCCCCTGTTAAAGCTATGAGTTTGATTTAATGGCTATTATTATTTTTACTAATAAAACTAAGAGGTTTATATAATGACCAGAAACATTTGATAAAGGTGAAGGGAGCATAAGTTACACATCTTCTGCTTGCCACACTACCACTCTGTTCAGCAAATGAGATCTTCTGTGCCTTGAAGTGGAGAAAACCCAGTTTAGCAATGCCTTCCCCATTGGTTCAGTGAGATGCCACATAGCAAGCTGCTCCAATTTCCCATTCTTCATAGTTTCTATGAAGGGAACCAGACTTCCTTGGTAGCTCCAGAATAGCACCTTGAATCCACAGAGACAACGAGAATGCAGGAATAGATAATCCAACCAGAATCTCGCCTAGGGCTGACTACCTGTCTCACATCTCAACCTCACTGACCAACCCAAGAGATCCAATGAAACAACAAGAATGACGGAAATATCACCTTGTTCGACGAACTAGCATTTGGTCAATTTCAAATGAAAAGAGCAAGACTGAAGTCCTAAGTGGACATGAATGAGGCATTAGTGGGGATGTGGTAACATAGACAACTTATAACCCAGAAGTACACAGCTACTTCCCAACTTCTGCATACCATTTCTTTCTCATTAATGCTACAATGCCATTGTGATATCATATGCAGCAAATATGACAGCAGAATATGTGGTTTACGCAGAAGTCTTCCTGATGTAGGTTTCTATTAGCAGACCATACTTTGGAACTTGTCACTGATTCCTATGGATTTGCATAATGTATGTAGGAATGTGTGTCTAGACATGGTTTGCTGTACAATCCACCCTATCCTAACTAATCCCACACCCTTTACAACATGGTGGTTGGTGGTGCAGGATTGTCACTAGCAAAGGACTAGGCAAATAGTGTTTTAAATGCCAATCATAACTCTTTTAAGATGGGATTAGCATCTAATATTCAGATGGAAGTAAGGCACATGCCAAGTCCAAAGAGACAAGTGGAACAACTTGTATACTTGCACAAACACGAAAAATAAACTAAATAAAATGAAGTCAAGTACCTTAAGGTGAACTACTTCACCATCCTCAATTACCAAAACTTTCTTTGTGTGTTCAACTAGAGCATTGGCATCACTGGATAAGAAAAGTTCTTTGGGGTTTCCATTCTTTGAAACAAATTTATCATCATGAAATGCCGATCCATTGCTTGCGTCTTCTGTCAATTCCTGAGATAATAATAGCAGTAAGGGACAATCTGAGAAAAATAAATGCAATCAGACAGAAGGTCACATAAAATTTGTCCATAAAATGTAGGAGATCATGACATCATAAACAAGATGGTCAAATAGTGAAAGAAATCTTTAGAACAGTTCTTTAGAAAAAAAACAAAACTTCAGGCAGCATCACGTACTCTTACTCTCTCCACACACACAATGATTCTTAACCACCTGAACTTAAGGTGTACTACAGAAAGAAAAAATACATGCAGCATAATTCCTAGGCAAGATTAACAATGAAAGAGGCAAAACCAGTCATTCTTTTCTTTAAAGCATCTACAAGCTTTGAAAAGCACCAAACATAACTTCTGATGGTACTTAATTAACTCTTCAAGGAAAAATATTCTGTATAAATCAGGAAGTCAACAAGATAATACAGGTGGTACAAAACATTGGCCAGAACTAAAGATTAAACATGATAAACAAAAGAACTCGTAACAAGGATTTGGTGGTATAAAACCAAACTAGTAGAAGCTTAAATCTTTTCACATTTATTACTTAACAACATTGACATATAACTTACTTTTACACCTAAGACCAATGGGCTGCCACGTTTGCAAGCAATCAATTCATTTGGATAATGCCGGCTTTTAAAAATAAGAGCATATGCTCCTTCAAGATGCCTCATAACTTCAAGCACCACTTGACTAAATGTGACAGTCCGGTCACCTGCAACACAAATGATAAAACACTCTATGCTCATGTCATCTTTAATTGTGCTTCAAATTTTATATGAAATGAAAAGGCATTTCAAAAACAAACCAATAAAGTCAAATGCACTATGTCTTGAGCAATAAGAGTGGAAGCAAAACACCATAATTGGGTCAACTACTGTCAGCCAAGAGAAACAGTACAGTGCTTTCATACCAAAAAAATGGCGTATATCATGTATATGTCCTTAGATAGGTACAGAAGGCTACTAAGGTTTACTTAAGTCACTTTTTACACAAGTACTACTAATGGGTTTTAATTATTTCCCTTTAGAAAGTGATATTAGTTTTCAGACAGCTTGTCTGAAGACATCTAAAAAGAGCCTGCATCAGCCATATGGGTGAGAAGAAGCAAACCTGCTTAGACAGGGATCCTTTAGCGCACAAGCTCTATATACTGTTCATGTATGTACAAATATGTGTCTTTGCTAATTACATGTATACAAATATACAATGTATCATATGCTTTCAGTAACACGAATGAAAAAAGTAGTAAATAAGATGATAATGCCACAACCCAGCCAGAAATCTCATTTTAAATGTTCTGGAGCTATTTTACTACTTCATCCACAAAGATATATGTATTGCATGAGTTTCTTGAAATTCCAAAAGCAATTTACACATTTTAGGCAAGAAAACTGACTTCATTCCAAATTTAGTATTACCTCCTTCAGTTGCTTTGTCAAAAACAAATTTGGCAAGCTTTGGAATTACTTCTGTATCTGTTTCAGATTCAAAGGTGAACCCATGTCGGACTAGCGTCTCCTTTAAGACCTGAAGATTTACATATGAAAATTGAAAACAATGTACATTGAAATATAATAGAATTCTAAAAAATCATCTACGTGAACGTTCTTACAGAAGCAGAGACATTATAAACATTTATTGCATTCTTTAATCATTCTTTGAAACTCAAGCTAAGACCAAGACCAGTAATAAGAAACGGTCTACTCCAATGAAGATTATTGCATGAAGAGAACACATCAGTCAAGTAGGAATTGAAGAATAATAAAGAAACGAAACATCTTGCTGCAGAAATCTTAAGCATACCTCATAATTAGTAATAACACCATTATGAACAACCAAGAACTCGTTTCCATCATCAGAGCTCTGAGGATGACTGTTCCTCGGAGATGGCTCTCCATGAGTTGCCCACCTGGTGTGCGCTATGCCAGCATGGATGGAAAAAGATTCCTCCAAATTTAAATCCGTTTCAGCGACCTCTGCAAATAGTAAAATCACCATTAGTTTTTCACCTTCGATCATGTTACGGGAAATATATCAAAACAGAAGAGTCAAACAAATGGATGTAGAAAAAATATATATATGTGTTACTAGGCATGGACCAACTACAGACATGAAACCAAGTCATATTTCGCTAAAGAGAATGAAAATATAATAGCTAGAAAGAGCATTTCTAAAGACTGCTCTAGTCATATATATAAAACTGGGTGTGTATTACCGATTGTCATTGACATTCCTATAACTTATATATCAAACTTACACCATTTTTTAACGGAATTAGAGGTAAATTTCAATGAATTTCAAATTCTGGAAATTTACCAGATGTTTGTTCCGGGAAATTAAAACGAAACCAGGACAGATAAAACGAAAATGGTTGAAATTTCTAAATTGGTTCCAACCAAGAATTTAAAATTTCAGGTTAAACGTTTTGAACAGTAAAAAAAATTGGTCAAAACAAATACATCATTATACTCGACCATAGATAGAGACGAATATTCTAAGAAATGGATGGTAGATACACCGGTGATCGATGAGAAAATGTCAACGAAAACCAATCCATCCAAAAAATCAGAGAGAGAGAGAGAGAGAGAGAGATCAAGCAAGGAGAAATTACCATGGTAGACAGATTTGACAAGGGACTCAATGTTTCCCTCGCGGCGGAAGACGAGAGGAGGCGGACAGACGACGGAATTTTCGGAGGACGATGAGGAATTGTTGTCGGAGTCGATGGCGATGCCGGCGGAATCGTAGCCTCTGTACTCCAAACGCCTGAGGCCATTGAAGAGCACCTGCAGAATGTAGCGCCTCTCCTTCTTCACATTGAAATTCAAATACGCAAATATCCCACACATTCTTCCTCTCTCTCTCTCTCTCTCTCTCTCTCTCTGTCTTCCTTCTTCTTCCTCTTCCTTCTGGGCTCAAGAGGCAATACACTTTATTAATTTTATTTAAATAAAAGAGAGAGAGGGAGAGGGATGGACCGATCGACGAATTTGACTTTCTGACTTTTTGCTTCTTTTATGCGTATATGGTAGGTATATTACACATGTACATTCAGTTGCACATGCATATTCATGGAGGGGTTCTTTTGTCATTTTAGTTTGCGTAAAGACTGCCAATGTGTCATGATGTGGTTGGGGAGGCTAAGTCATAGCACTTTCTCTTTGGGGGAGTGTTTTTTTTTTTCTTTTTTTTATTCTAAGCGATACAAGGACAAAGGAAAGGAGAAAGTAGAAACTACAAACAAACAAGAGTTGGACAAGACAATTCAAACATAGGAAAAACAAAACAAAACAACAAAACAACAAAAATTGAGATAATTTATCCAAGTTAATCAGACGAGAGACTTTCAAATTGTGCAAGCTATACATTTAACCTTATCCCCATTCCCTATGACATAAACAAGCTTCTTTATAGACAAGAGAGTTATTATTGTGAATACATTTCCAAACTTAATAAACTTTTGCATTTTTATGCTTTAAAACATTGGCATGTTTGGTAATAGTCAAATATTATTAATAAAATAAATCAATTTTCAATATTCTTATTTTTTTACATCATATCAATCATTTTTTACTATTATTTAAATAACAAAACAAAAACAAAATTCACTTTTTTTATATCAAATATTCTTACTTTGTTTCACGTCAATCAATTTTTACTATAATTAAAAAAAAAATGTTGAAAAAAGCTCCAAAGCTTTTACCTAGCAGAGCCATTAACCCAAATGATGTCCTCCTTTGGCAGAATTTTCCAATTTGGCCTAGCAAGAAGAGCTTTTATTTTGATTTTGCATAATTCTTGGCCCCAATCCACCCATTCCCCTATGTTGAGAATATCAACTACTTATGTCTTAGATTTAGTCTGCCCGGAGCATGTATGTTCAATAACTGTAGTAGTACATAATTTAGCGAAAATTAAGGTCATAGATAGTATTTGTAACCTCATAGCTTGTGTCTATATTTAATCAGAGCTTTATATTCTTTGTAATATAAGAGTTTTATGCTCTTGATCCTTATCAATAAATTCTAAATAACTCCTGATAAAAAAAAAAAAAAAAAAATCCCCCCAACCCCCTAGGTAATTGGAGGGAGCACAAACTTTTTTCTAGTCATTCACCTCACACCATAGTCAGTCTTAGCCTTTTGCTCAATTATGATAATCGAGTATCTTGAGTCTCTATAACAAGTAAAAATTAACCGACTTTAAAGAATAAAGATCCAAAAACACTTTTGAGCTCATATTAGATTCGTTTTGAGTTCTTACATGGTTCATCTGTTTCAAAAGGCAAACAGATAGTCTAAAACCTATTTAGACGGGCAAGCTCCATAAAAATTCTTTCACATTTGTTAGAACCAAATCCAACTTTAGAAGAGATCAAAATATGCAAAAATTATACTTTTGATTGATCATCTATGGAGGGCTTGACTACCGACAGGCACTAAGGGGCCCATTTGTGAAAGAGCCCAACATAATTCCAGGAACATTAGGAATTGTGAATCACCATGGGTCTAACAACCCACAACCCGATTAACTGCCAAGATTCGAGTGCACATTCATACAAGGATATCGCCTAGCAACTGATTTCCCTTTTGCTAGCTCAACGTACTTTCTGACCATGTCGTGTAACCCTTCTCAACAAGCCTAGAGAGAAAATCTCCACGTCAATAACAACTTATTAGCGAAAATCTCTAAAATCCTAGGGAGGAGGAGCATAGACAATGGCTTATATAAAAGGAATAAGGGGTGCTCACTTGAATATACAATTATGACCCTAGCCAAACTATACTTAAATTTCTTCTCAATTTACCTTCATCACTTGGGTGTTCGAGTGGCTTCATTTGACTCATCAATGAACCCTTCAAATTCTTTTTCTCCCTTGTAGAGCCCCTATTTGGCACGATGCTTAAGGTCACTGTAGGTCATCATATCAACCGTTGATGTTGTTTGTAGGAATTGATTTTCTTTATTGTGAATTATGATTCATCGCAACAAAATGTCTCATGATAGTAAGTTATATTGGGGATATTTTAGGTGAACGATGCCAACACTTTTGTTAAGTCATATTGAGGAGATTTTAGGTGAACGATGCCAACACTTTTGTCGTGTCGACTCGACCATTGAACCCCGCCTCCGCCCCCCAATTAACCCCCTTGACAGACACACAAATTGTCTCCGAAATGAATCCTCCAAAGTTTTCCCATACCAATCCGTAGCACTTTTCTTTTCCACCTCTAGTAACTCCAATGAGCAACACTTCATCTCTCTTGAAACTCATCTAGCTCAACACTCCCAAAATATAATTTTTCTCGTCCATGCAAATAAGATAGGTCACCCACCTCCTGATTTTAAAGGCTAATTGACAGTGTCAAATATATAAAAGTAAATAAAAATGTGATTTATAGTACAAACAATACTTTAAAAATAAAATAAAATAAAAAGTCACTAAAAATATGTCACATCAGCTCGTATAAAATTAGTTAACATTTTTAAATAATACTACAAGTGTCTCTTGTGTCCCTCTAATAATAATGTGGCTCTTAAAATTACCTGAGCTTGTGATTAAACATTATTGAATTTTAATCAAATGATGATTTTAAAATCAACCTCATTATTGGTAATGGACTGGAGAGGATCTTGTTAATGGTCAGATCTTTTTAAAGAGATCTGGTTAAAGAGATCTTGAGGTCATAAATATGACATATGTCACATTAATAAAAAATAATAATAAAATATTATATATTTTTTTAAAAAAATTATAAAAAATTAAGGGGGTGACTGAACCACCCCAGTTGGGGCTCATGGCCCTTTGGGGTGGCCACCAGATCTAAAAAAATAAATAAAATAAATAAATAAATAAATTATTTGGCCCTTGGAGGTGGTCGGATCACCCCCAAGGGCCCTGAGGTGGCCAAAACCACCCCATGGCCCTTGGGGGTGGTCCGGCCACTCCCTAAACCCAAACTATATATATATATATATATATATATATATATATATATTTGGCCCTTGGGAGTGGCCGGACCAACCCCAAGTGCCATGGGATAGTCCGGCCACCCCCTATGGTCAAGATAGTCACCTTTTATTTTTTTATTAATTTTTTTAATTTGAAATATTATTATTTATTATTATTTTTTTATAATGGGACATGTGACATGTGTCTTATTTGTGACTGTAAAATTTATAAAAAGAAATCTCAGCCATAAATTAAATATTCTTCGATCCACTATAGACTAAAAAGATCCTATTCTCATTCTTGAAGAGGATACTTGTAGAATTACTCCACCTGTATCATCGACTTGACTGTCACAAGATTAGGAGCATAAATCAGTTGAAAACATTGCCCAAACCAAGCCCGACCCATCAAGACAAGAGCCTAGAAGAACCACTAGACGGCATTAACGCCCTAAAACTGTTAAATCAGCTGTATCAAGGACCTCCCGCCGCCGTACATTTTCCGCAATGGCAACCAGGTAAGCCGTGAACCTTAGCTTTTCCTTCACTTTCCTTTACCATTTATTCAGCAACCAAACAAGCACACTCGCATGCAGGCGACTGAGAGCGTTCAAGCGGTGGATGAGGTCCCAAGGCATAGAGTACAGCGATGCCCTCTGCTTCACGGACAGCCCCGAGGGCGAGGGGATCGCCGTGAGAGCGCTGTGCGATCTCAAGGTAGGCGACATGGTGGCGAGAATACCAAAGGCGGCGTGCCTGACCATGAGGACCAGCGGGGCAAGTGACCTGATCGAAAGCGCTGGGTTGGGCGGTTCTCTGGGCCTAGCGGTGGCGCTCATGTACGAGAGGAGCTTAGGAGAAGACTCACCCTGGGCTGGCTACCTCCAGCTCTTGCCTCCTCAGGAGTGCTTGCCCTTGCTTTGGACTTTGGACGACCTGGACTCTCTCCTACGTGGCACTGAGCTCCACAAGGTATATATGCGATGAATGGTATTGTTTGTAGTCCGGTGGTACTTGTTTTTCCATTCAGAATTGGTTAATCTTATCTGGGGTCATCCCATCATGGGTGTAAGGATTTATACATTTTCTAGATGTCAAATTCAACTGACCCATTAGTCTCCCAGCTAGTCTGTAAGACTGTATCTATTCAAGGTTTGGTAAATTGTGAGATGCTTAAATTTGTGTAGAAAAATGTCTGATATGCTAGTGGTGCTAATTATAAGTTACTCTACACATTGGAATGCTATTGCAATATGTTACTCCTTATCTTTCAAGATCGTGTTTAGCATTGCGATTCACATACTAAAAGTGTGATTTGAAATCAAATCTTAGAAAATGTATTTGCTTGGTTGTACTTTTTAAAAAAATAGTATTTTGAAAATGTAGAAAAATATGCATTTTCAAATCGCAGGTTAGGAGGCACGTCTTAGGAGAAGACTCACCCTGGACTGTTTCAGCATTCAAAATATTGTCCATCTGATCATGTCTTTTAAAATTGTAGGCAGACTGTAAAAGAAGACAAAGGTATTATTTATGAGGACTGGAAAGATAGTATTCTGCCCCTCTTGGATTCACCACCTTTCAATTTGGATCCAAAATGTTTTGGCATTGAACAATACTTCGCTGCCAAAAGTCTTATCGCGTCTCGGTCTTTTGAGGTAGATGAGTACCATGGATCTGGAATGGTTCCTTTGGCAGATCTGTAAGTTACACTATCACATTGAGGTCCTGTGAATCATTTCTCTTGTATAACTGAATCTGATTTGTCTTGTTGGTCCCTTTAATTAGTTGAGAGGTTTACCATTATCTGATGCTCTCCTAACTCTTTGGCTTAATTGTGGTGGGTTGATTAGAAAAATGTTCAAGAGGATATAATCCGTGTAACCTATATATGTGATGACATTCATAAGAAGGAATATTTAAATGGCAAGTTGCTTGTTGATTTATCTTCATAGTTCACAATTATATTCTACTACATCATTATCCACAAGGTGCTAACTAGCCCTTTTCAAGTTATGCAACTCTAGCTGAAGCTGTGCAACTTGTGCAAATCAATTACTATGGAATAGAATGAGGGAGTAACCTCCTAGCGAGTCACATTTCCATAACTCATGGACACATATATAATGCTGTACCGCCTTTGATCAATCTCAAGAGTTATATCAGTTTTACATTCTCCAAATTGAATGCCTATGCCTTATCCAAGTTTGCTGTACTTATCAAAATGGGTTTTGACTTGACTATTTCTTACTTAAATGCCAAGGCTGAGACATTATCAACCTATTATTTGTAAAGGAAGATTTATCTTCTTGTCCAGCAAAAAGCTAACTTTAAATCCTGATAAACTCATCTGTAAGCTACCATGGCAGCTCATGTTATACAAGGTTTTAACATGAGTACTTGGAGTCAAATAAGTGGAGAGAGAAAAAAATTGTAATTCATGTGAAGAATGGTTAGTTGCATTTATTTGAAGCTGTACTGGTCATTTATTGATGGGCACTGCCTTTGGTTTTTCGAATATATATTCTGTTTTCCCCTAATTTGGTAAAGGTTATCTGTTCAATGAGGATATAAAGAGTCAGTTTACATATGCTTCAGCTATGATACAAAACATGTTGTGATATGTAAGATTTCACTGTTTGATGCCTATCACAAAATGGTGTTACTTCCTTGAGTATAGCTTGGTAGATACTATCTTGTGTTTCTTTCTTTAATAGTCTATTTATCTAGTTCAGCTTCGTTGTTCATTATAGGTAGAGTTCTTCATTGATGGTTTACTTTATGCTTTCTACATCTTGATGATTTAATTTATCCTTGATCTCTCTTATATAAAATCCAGTTTTAATCACAAGACAGGAGCAGAGGATGTACACATCACCTCTTTACATTCTTATTCTGATTCCGAAAGTGATTCTGATACCAACAAAAGTGATACGCATGTTGATACTAGTGATAATGACACGTTGATTCAAGATTCTTACTCTGATCAGAAAGGACCAAATACAACTCTTGTTGGGAAGAATCCTTCTCGGGGTAGTGACTCGGACTTCTCTTCGGTTTCGAGGGATGATACCATAGTGTTAGAAATGGTTATGGTGAAAAATGTTGAAGTTGGAGCCGAGGTTAGAATTTGTTCTTGTTCAGTCAGTTGCTTTTCCAGTCACTTTCTCGCATCAGTTATTTCAGTAGTGTGTAGGTGTGAGGTTGCTTTTGAATCTGGAGGTGCATTAATTTGATATCTTTGGCAAAAGAGAGCCACTGTTGAAATGGGTTGACTTGTCATTGGTTAATTAAAGGCCCAACACATCGACCGTTTGGAGCTATAACTTATGCAGTCCCAATCACAAGGGGAGGTTGCATCAGCTTTGCTTCCGAATGATTCACTTCTGTAGAGCAGCATTTATGTTGCTGGCCCTAACTATTTTACCATGTGCTAATAGTAGTTGAATTTATTTGCGTTGGTATCCGTTTTTGGTTTTATTTCTGTCATCTCATCTTTAAGTGCATAGTCAATTCAGAACCTTGGTGTTTTTGACTCTGCTTATTTTAAAATCCACTTTCAATACTTACCAGGGGGAAAAAAGAAGGAAAAGAAATTCAGTTTCCAATAGGTAACCCTTGATTTGAAATGATGTTTTATAAAACTGTTCATTTTATTCTTTTTCTTCTCCTCTCAGGTCTTTAATACATATGGATTGGTGGGTAATGCTGCATTGCTTCACAGATATGGATTTACAGAGCCAAATAATCCATTTGACATTGTAAATATCGATATGGAACTATTACTCCAATGGAGTTCATCTTCGTTTTCTGACCGGTACCGTAGAACCAGGCTAGCCCTCTGGAGAAAACTGGATTACTGTGGATGTGTTAGCCAGGACACTGAATATTTTGAGATCTCATTTGATGGGGAACCCCAAATTGAGCTGCTGATATTATTGTACATAATGCTGTTACCAGAGGATACATATCATAAGTTGGACCTCACAGTGTCAACTGCAGGGAACTCTAATGGATCCATAGGCATGATCTTGTCAGAAGAAGGCCAGTTCATTTGGGAAAAAGCTTCAGAAGTGAGTAAGGATTTGTTGTTGACAGAGGATGTTTGTGATGCCCTTTTGTCGCTGGCAGATATGCGAGAGAGTTTTTATGGTTCTAATTCAATAGAAGATGATATTGAAGCACTTGGGAATTGTTGCATAAGAGAGAGAAAGTTGTACCATTCTTTAATGCTGCGTGTCAGTGAGAGGAGGATCCTGGAAAGGCTCAGAACTTATGCTGCTGTTGGTGCTCAGTCTTTTAGAACAGCTAAGCGATCCTCAGTGAGGAAAAAGTTAAAGAAGAAATGAAACTTTGAGCTCTATTTAAACATCATTTGTGGCGTTACTTGTAATTTCTCCAAATGACAGTGCAGAGGTTCCGCTGCCACCATTGTTTCATGAAGTGAAATGGTGAAATTTTAAACCATTATGTAACAGTAGGCAGTTGGTAGGCAATGTCAGCATTGGTAGAATAGATGGCCTGACTTTTTATTCAAACCCAAGTGTGAAACTTATTTTCGAGTCGATTTATGAGATTTTGTTGGCCTGTTTAGTTTGCTTTAGAGGAATGGAAATGTGCATTTTTGTATTACTTTGGCTTAATATATTATTTGCCTCAGCCAAGTTCTCTCCTTGCTCATGCATCTCTCAGTTGGATTTGGTTCAGGTGCTCAAGGGAGATCCTGAAGTTTTTTATTTTTATTTTTTACAGTTTAGATTTTAATTTTAATTTTAATTTTTTTTTTTATAAAAAAAGTAGAATTAAATCTGAACCATTAAAAAAATTACAGCAAATCTCTTGATCATCATATCATAATGTATAGATCTTATACATATCCCACCAAAATTTGATCCAAGTTTCCCGTTCTCTCAATCACAAACAAGAGGCTGAAGAAATAGTTTTGGTGTTACTGTTATCCAGCTCAAATGGTGTCTTATCTTTCGGGAATGGGATTGACCCATTTTCTAAGAAATAGCTTAGTTGACCTTGTCGACCTTCTGGAAGGGAAAAAGTAGTGGTCCTAGTGGATGTGGGAAAAGAGAAAACTTAAGAGCGTGTTGAAATCCGAAAAAATGAAAGCAATACCCCTTGAATTCAAAGAAAGACAATAAAATATAAGGATTTGTGCGTTGGTCATCAAGACTTGGATAATCTTACGTTTCCTGCCATTCATGTCGGTTAGTAAATCTATTGAATTATTTTTTTATTTTTTTATCAATTTTTATACACTTAAGCTTTTATAATTTATCATGGCTCAACAAATTTTAGCTACCAAATTTTTTTAAAGCAGGTACATTAATTAGACTTTCTATTTTAGCTATATATATATATATATTCTTTAATTTTAAAGAGGAGATAATCATCCAATTTCAATTATGTGCAGCACGTTGACATCTAGTTTTCATAGCCCATTTATAGGTGTGAGAGATCTTCCTTTGGCTCTAGTCAATTGTGGCAACTAAGAGTAATTTCAAATACTAAATTCTTATCTCATTCTAATTCTTTTGGACTTGTGCCACCGGTGTTATCGGTCTTTGAATTTTTTTAATAGGGGTCGATCCAATAAAATTAAGTGAGATAAAAGTTGAATATTTAGCATTAGTTTACAACCAATCATAAATTTCAACATCATGAATTTGCCAATTTCTTATTTGACCAAAAAAAGATTAAAAAAAACAAACTTATCATTTTGTTACAAAAATTACCTCCATCTCCAATGAAAATGAAGTTTTGCCAACTTTTACTGCGAGGCTGGCCAATGAAAATGGTCTTATATTTGGATCGAGTGAGACGTGAAAACCCACATATGCAAATTGGCAAATGAGTTATAAATAAATACTCTAAAGGTTAAGGATTGATTTGAAATTAGAATGAAATGTAAGGTGGTGCTAAACAAAAAAAACAAAAAGAAAAAAACAATATAAGAAGAAGACGGAGCAAATGTCAGAACGGCAGAGCTTATAAAGCGCAATTCATTCAATACCAACCCCATCTCCTCTCTCTCTCTCTCTTTCTCGTATATCAACAACTCAACACCATTATCGTCAGAATCAGCAACGCCTTGAGTTCTTTGATTAAAAAAAAAAAAAAAAAAAGTTAAAATGGACACTTTCTACATATCGCATGGAGCGCCGACGCTGTCGTTTGACGATTCGATACCGGCAAGGCCTTTCTTGAAAGCATGGCAGGAGAAAGGTCTCTGCCCAAGGCCCAAAGCCATTCTCGTCGTTTCCGGACACTGGGACACATCCGTCCCCGCCGTCAACGTCATTAACGGCCGCAACGACACCATCCATGATTTCTATGGCTTCCCTAAACACATGTACAAGGTACTACACACAACATCTTTTATTTTGATTATTCCCAATCTTTCGTGCTATAGGCTTGTGTAGAGCTTTCATGGGTTGCGTTATTTTTTCCTCTTCTGTTCCCCCACCCACCCCCCACCCCCCCCCTCCCAAAAAAAAAAA
The DNA here is from genome assembly GCF_965113065.1 of Corylus avellana. NCBI lineage: Eukaryota > Viridiplantae > Streptophyta > Magnoliopsida > Fagales > Betulaceae > Corylus > Corylus avellana. Next base: position 368,327 of record NC_142496.1, read on the forward strand.
AAAAATCCTTTTAGACAAATAATTGTGAAAAAGGTTAGGTGCGCGCGTTGGTGGCGGGCGGGTTTGGTGGTTTTTTAATCTACCAACTTTTGTTCAATAGTCCCTTCTTTCTTGTTCTATTTCTATTTCTGTCCCTGGGATTGTACGCATTTTACTTTTTAGTCCATAAACATTAAACAAGTACCTGCCTACTTTCCTTATTAATTATGTGTTTTCAATTCAATGATATATACGATCTCACTATCCCTCGTCAATCCCAGATAAATGATAATGCCATTTCAACTGATAGTGATGTGATATATAATATTATTATTATTATTATTTTTTTTTTTTTTTTGGTGTTAGAAAAAAAAAGCTATTCAAGAGTAGATTGATTGTGTGACATCAACGATGAAGGACATTACTTGGATTTGGAAACAAATTAAGAAGCTTTAAGAAAAGTTTATTTATTTATTTATAGTAATTCATTTTGATATATGTTGCAATGTTTTGGTGATTATGTTCGATGATTACCAGATAAAGTACCCTGCACCGGGAGCTCCAGAGTTGGCAAAGAGGGTGAAGGAACTGCTGATGGCATCAGGGTTCAAGCGTGTTGACGAAGATAAAAAACGAGGGCTTGACCATGGTGCATGGGTCCCCCTGATGCTGATGTATCCTGAGGCAGATATCCCAGTTTGTCAACTCTCTCTTCAGTCAGATAGGGATGCTACTTATCACTACAACATGGGCAGGGCATTGGCTCCTCTTAAGGATGAAGGTGTTCTTGTCATAGGTTCTGGTAGTACTACTCATAACTTGAGGATCATTTTGCCCCCAGGCAGCCCCGTTCCTTCCTGGGCTTCCGATTTTGATACTTGGCTTAAAGATGCTCTTCTTCAAGGAAGGTAACCATTTTCCATTTTTCATTTTCTAGCTTTGGAAATGCATGGAGTACTCTTGCATTGGTTTGAGGCCGCTTTCTGTGAGAAGTTTCATATGTTGGATGTGTTTATAAGGCACTTTTGCACTCAACATTTGTTTTAGAAGGATGTGTTTAGGCTTTTTGGTCCATTTTAGGAAAGGCATTTGTTTTTGAATCTTTGTATGATTTAAATTACAAGTCATGGCCAATTTAGTATTTCTTGCTAGCTTTGAAAATAGCCCATCATTCGAACCTTGGGAAAATAAGTCATCATTATGTGAATTCTGTATCATCTGATATGTTTGTGTTCAGGGTTTTCTTTTTCTTGTTGCATATTAAAACATTTTCATCAAGGTTGATGATGGTCCTTTACTCTTACCCTTAAGCAACCATTTGGGGAATATGAAACACAAAATGCCTAGGCTTTTCAACCTTCAGTTTCATTTGGATACTCAATCTGAATCTTAATTAGATTCTGAAATAATGTGCTTGAGTAAGGTTTTCATTTGTGAGAGCCAAATTAGGTGTCATGTCGCTTAATAATAGGCCGGGTTTGTCAAACATGTGGGAATGACAACCCATTATAACTTAGTAAATTAAGACACGTTATCTTGGGTCTTCTTTACTGCTTTTCTTTCTTGACTTCTAACCTTGGTTAGTCTATCAAATTTATTAATTATATTTTTGAATTAAGTATGTAATTCTTCCTGTAGATTTGAAGATGTGAATCATTGGGATGAGAAGGCACCCAGTGCAAAAATGGCTCACCCTTGGCCAGATCACTTTTATCCATTGCATTTTGCCATGGGTGCTGCTGGTGAAAACACAAAGGCAAAACTCATGCACCATAGCTGGGACATGGGTACTCTTTCCTATGCCTCTTACCAGTTCACGACAGCTACCAGCTGAAAATCGATCTCCATCCAAAAGTTGTGCTGCTATATGGTATCTATGCTGTCTCATTATATTTAGATACATCTGCTGTTATGTCATCTTCAAATAAGATTGGATGCAAACTGGAAGTTGTTGTGGACATGTAAATTGGCTACTTTTCCTTTGATTGTAAAATATGGTCTGTGTTATAAGTACCTTGTAAGTTATGTATCTTTGTGTTACGAGAGTCATACACCGGCAAGGGGAAGTAAGATGCAGTCATGCAGTGGAAGGACTCCTAGAATAAGAGGGTATCTCCTCAGAGAATTCTAGTATAAGAGGAATATCTCCTCAGTAGTTGGTAGTAGTAATAGTTATCAATATCTGTGGGAGAAATCTAATGTAATTCATCTACTATGTTCTCATCAAGAGTGTCTTGTAATGCTTATTTAAGCAGGGGATTAATGAATAATATTATCAAGTATCAGTATTTTAACTATATGGTACTTTGGGAGGTCCAGGGTGCCTTGAACTACCCTACCGTAATCAGAATGTATTATCTTTAGTCGCCATTATAGGCAAGCTAGCTCAGAAAACCGATCTTGCAGCACTGCCCGTTTATCGTCCTTTTACATGTTCCCAATCCCAGTCATGTAACACTTTGAACCATAAATTTTTTGCTAAAATTTGATTATTTAGCTTATTATCTCTATAGAATTTGGAAGCAGTAGCTGCAAGGTTGATCTACTTAATGTTTTCACCTCTGAACGTTGGACTGCTGATGCTGTCAGAGGCTATCTTAGGGAGTGACTGCATTGTCTGCAATCAATGAATATATGGCTTGATTTGCTGGAATATTACAGAGGAGCTGACCATGAATGCTGTCTATTTATGAGTAGAAACAATGAAATTTAGGAAAATTTGCAAATTCACTCTTCAATGGCCTAAATGACAGTTCTGAAATAAACAAAGAGTTATCTGTTGTTTTAATATAAGAAGAAGAAATAATAAGTGAAGTTTGTGAACAACTATTAACTTGGTATCCTCCAAGTATTGTCCCGAGTGTAGACAACATGAAAAGCATCTATCATCATCCCAAGTATGATAATTTTTTATATGATACACGAACTCGACATAAAATTAGTGGGTTAGTATTGAAGGTCTGACTCGTTTAATTAAATGGGTCGGTTTAAGATTAGTTTATATAGCGATATGACTTGAACCTCATACATGACATTTAGAGCAAAAGGCTTCAAAATTCCTAAGTTATTGGTTAAGGCCTTTGCCTCATTTAGAGCAAAAGGCTTCAAAATTCCCAAGTTATTGGTCAAGGCCCTTGCTTCCTCTGATTGCGAAACAATTTTAATGGGGTAAAAGTGAAATTAGTTTGTTCAGAGCCAAAACGACTTCAACTAGCCCCTTCCAATCTGTCCCTAGCTAACCCTTTGCTTCCACTCCACCTAAAGCATTTAATTGTGCTTATTCTAAGTGCTCATCCCGTACCATTAGGGAAAAAGCTCAATATATTGTATAATCAACATTTTTTAATTCTGTTTCCCACATTATACTTCACTTCTTAAGTTGGATAATTTATGATAATCACTGTGGAGAAATTGAGTTTAAACACCACAAATTTCACATGGAAGCATCATTAAAAAATAAGGATCCGAATTGCTAGTAATTTGTGCAGTAAATATGAAAGAGTCTCTATAGAGCCTACATGTCCTAACAAGTATGAGTGGGCTGTCCGAGATCTACTCGAACAAATGAGTCTCATAAGAGCTCTCTCGCATTTAGTGTAGTAATGCTATCAATCAAGATATCAAAATCGCTAGAATCTCTATCTCAAAAATAGCTTGAGGAGTGAAGGTTGGTGAAATTTTCAGCACTTTCTTGGGATATGTTGAAAGTTGACAAATTCTCACGCTAAATAGTGAAGATTTTGTGTTTGTATTCTTCCTCTTGAGACCCGAAATCAAATGAAAAATGGAAAGAGAAAGAGAAAGAGAAAGAGAAAGGCCCTAAAGATTTGAAGGAATCGTCTTGATGATTTGAATGGGATTCAATGAAAAGGGTCTCATGATCGAAGGATTCAAAAGCAAAGCCGAGAGCGCAATCTGCATTTGTTTAAGGTGGCCATGAGTGGCTTTTTGACCCCTTGACACCATTAGCTTAATATATTATATTTTATTGCAAAGAAAGGGATTAAAGAAGAGGAGCTACCTCAAAACTTAATTCTGTCTATTTCCTGCCTTTCAAGCAACATCTAAGCACCTAAATTATGAACCCTAAGTATGCCTAATTGTCCTATGCCCCGATCTTAACAGCGCATGCCTTTTTTTTTGTGTGTCTTTAGTGTGTGTTGAACCTTAAAGCCTTTCTTTACGAGGAAGAGAGAAGTGCCATTATTAGCCTACAAGCCAATTGGAGTTTAGAGTACCAAAACTGTTGAGACTTTTCTTGTTCATTTTCATTCATCATTTGCACACAATAACAAATTTTCATCATTCGCTAACCACCTCGTCTTCTTCTCGTTCTCTAAAGGAGGGGTAGCTCGTGCAACCACCCTTACAGATCTTTATGGAAGGAAACTAATGGTTAGATCGTGAGTCTTAATAGTCAGTGACCCACAACCGGTTATGGGTAGACGACCACTCTTAGTTGTTCATTTTGGGGTGATGTGTCACGTGGATTGTTGCACCAGTTTGTACAGAGATGTAGTAAAATATGTAGTATTCCTAAGCAGGCATGGTAAGTGTTTGTATGTGTATGTAAGTGGGTGTGATGGGGACAGAGCATTAGATTAATCTCCTCAAGTTCTTTATGTATTACAAGTAAACAAGTGAAATATTTTTAGAATAAAAAAGGAAATATTAAAAATCACATGGTAAGTGTTTATAGTAGTGGACGTGTGAGAGACATAGTGATTAACCAAAATCTTTATTTGGAGGCCATGCTGTGTAAGTAATGATGAAAAGACTCTTTAATACTGAATTTTATACATGGCTTTTGAGCTTTCCAGTTCAAGATGTTAGCTACTAATCCGGACGAAATCTAGCAAGCACAAGAGTATTGAGTAATGGATGGGAAAGAAAAGGCAGCCAGCTCAAATAAAGCAATTGGGGGAAGTTTTGCCAATGTGAATTGATTAGGGTTTGGCAGAGGCGGCGGATGCCTGTAAGCCCTCCGTGGGAGCTTCTCACAATTGCTTGCCCGATTGTAGGGATTCCGATCCCATCTTTACAACCACCCTTCAACTATAAAGCTACAAGAATTGTACCCTGCTTATCATACTTAATTTTCTTGCTTTTACCACAAATTTTAATTTGATGCAGTATATATATATATATACACACACACACAATAGATTTATAACTTTAGAGAATATTAGTTAATTTGAGCTCAAATGGTTTCGTGCCTTCTCACATTTTTTTAAATGATTTTTGGACATCTCTCCATGGCTTAGGCTTGATATCTGATAGTGCAAGCAAAGCAACCTTTTTAGGTCCCCTTAATTTACAATTAATTTCCGCCTTTCTCTTTGTCTCCAAGAGCTCTCTCCCTCTAAACTCACCATAATCCTATTACATTTAATTTGACATTTTCTACTTACTAATTAAATTCACCAAAAAGACTTTGTACCCTTTAAACCTCTCTCTCTCTCTCTCTCTCTCTCTCTCTCTCTCTCTCATTTATATTATATATGAGCTTCAGTTGCTTCACTTGCAAAATTCACCATCAAGACTATTCCTTGCAGCCTTCCTCATTCTTTCATTTTTCTATCATTTTTTGTCTCTCTCTAGAAAAGGAAGAAAAACTATAATCCTCTAGCTAAAGCCTTGCCATTTTCGTTGAAGACATTTAAGCTCATAGCTAGACAGGTTAAATGTTATAAGTATTTTTCCATACCTCTAAGACTCTCATCAGCAACAATTCTTCATTTTCTCTGATAGTCTACATCTTAATCTCATTCTTCCATTTCCTTGTGTTTTATAATTGATTTGGTTTTCTTCCTCCATACATCTTGAAGTAGCTAGAAAGTAGAAAGGTTACATTAATTTGTTAACTCTGTAAAGGTTTCAAGCCATGCCCACCATCAACCAGCTGCATCATTACTGCTGAGTTTAACAGGATCCAAAGGTCTAATACTCCCCCAAAGGCTCCCCAGAATCCCAGAAAAAAGCAGCATCCCATTCATTTTATAGCAGAAAGAATGAATAATTCATCCCATTCATTTTCAAGAAACGCCATCATGAGATACAAGGAGTGCCTGAAGAACCATGCAGCAGCAATTGGTGGGAATGCCACTGATGGGTGTGGCGAATTCATGCCAAGTGGAGATGAAGGCACCATTGAAGCCTTCAAGTGCTCAGCTTGCAACTGCCACAGAAACTTCCACAGGAAAGAGACAGAATCATCTGACTACCCCTCTCCATTTTCCCACACTCCACTAATGGGGTACCCTACAAATACCATGATAATGTCCTACAAAAGCGGGTCGGTTCCCCCCTCAGAGTCTGATGATCAGAAGGATGATCATGACTATGGGAGTGGTGCTGTGGCAAGGCCAGCTGAAAAGGTGATCATCAGAAAGAGGTTTAGAACCAAATTTACAAAAGAGCAGAAGGAAAAGATGTTGAGCTTTGCAGAGAAGGCTGGGTGGAGAATGCAGAAGGTTGAAGAATCTGCTGTGCAGCATTTCTGTCAAGAGATTGGGATCAAGAGGAGAGTCCTCAAGGTGTGGATGCATAACAACAAACACAGCCTTGCAAAGAAGAATTAGCCACTCACTCTCATCATACATCTCTATTTCATTCCTTCCGATGCTTCCATTTTCCTCATTAATTACATTTACAGATTTCCTTTTACAAGTGTTCTGATTTCTACCAAGTAGCCTAGTTAATTAGGGAGTTATGGATGTCAGAGTTTCAGGAATGCATGGAAAATTTCCATGCTTTTGAAGTATTTTTAAACCTGTTTCTTTGTTTCCTTTCTCTTTTAATGCCTTCTGATTTCTTTTTTGGGTTTAATATTTAGAGATACAAGGAATTATATGAAGTCAATAATATTAGATGTATGAAATAAAGAAGAGATTTCCCCAAACATAGTTTATTAAATTGACATTACATCTATTTCCCCTGCATGCGATTTTTACATACATCATATATTTTAAGAACAAATGTCAATTTAATAGATTGGATTGAAGAAATTTATTCTAACTGCAATATGAATTTAAAAAAAAATATATGAAAAAAGAAAAAAGTGTTCATATAATAATTCAATGGAAAGTGTTTATTATTATTTTATGACTAATTCGTAGTTTTGAATAGAAGAAAGCATTAATTTAACGCATTTATAGCACTGATGAATTTTTACCCACGATAAGATCGTAAATAGAGACATTGCTCTTTGGAAGTACAAAAGGTCGCATAATTAATGTTTTGAATATTTTTGTCACTTCCATCGTTATCTTGGTAAAACTAAAAGATGAAATGTGATGCACGATCAAGGGCGTGGTTGTTTATAATTGACTAATAAAGTTATACTATTTTTCGTATTTATCTTACATTGGTTAATATATATGAAGTATGTTGGGGATAAAATTTACTACGAGTTCCACTCAATCATTCAAACAATTTCATTACAGTTACAGAGTTCTATAATAACTTAGTCACTCAAAATATTTCGGGAGATTATCTCTCGAACACTACATGAACGTATCAACCACTATCTCTCAACCACCAGATGAACGTAGAATGTGTAACAACAGGAAGCAATTACCCAAAGCTTTATAAAAAAGATGCAACAAAAACTCTAGCTCATGGCTATATTCTCACTCCAAATTAGAATGCTAACTTAAGCATCGGAGTTTCCCAGTTTTTGCACCTACAGATCCTTTGACACATTTTACTATTTTGCAAGTAGCTTATCGCAGATCAGGCCGTACCAAAAATTGTTATAACAAAGTATTTTTAGTGGTATTCTTTTTGTTTTTTTAAGGGGCTGACACGATAAACCACTTGAAACAAGTTACTGGGTGTGAGAAACAAGCGTGCAAAATAAAATAATAATAATAATAAATTAAAAAAAAAAAACTAGAATTGGAGGACTTGACCAACTTTGATAATCTTCACCGGAGGAAGATTAGTCTTGAGCTTAGGATACCCAAAGAAGTTAAAACTAGAATTGGAGGTCTAATTATGATTTTTATAGACACTAATTGATGCTTCCATGATCCTTGTATTATATAAAGGCCACCGCAATTGATTCCTATGTTTCTTTATCTTAAAATGGTTGCTAGTGGGTTTGCTAGGCGGCTGATCGATCTTTACTTCCTTCATTTTTCGCTCACAATGATATGATTAACATTAAGACTAATCCAAACATGCTTTAGACTTGGATACCCATTTAATCCAATTAGGATTTATGCTTTTCATAAAAAAGAGAAAAATGCTATTAAGAGCATTTCATCTACTAGTGCTCCATTTTGCCAATAATTAGACTAGGCAAGTTGGTGGAATGCATATGGCTATGTGATTTAACGTTATCTTTCAAAGAAAGAGAGTTAAATAAATTAGTCTAAGAGCATCGAAGAACTAAAAATTTCTTTCACAAACATGACATTTTAGTGGACAAATAGATCAGTTTGTAGATCGAAATCCCCTACAATTGGAGCGCCGGATCCTTTGTTTTAAAGCCATAATTCCACTAGAAGAGGACAAAATGTTTCACATGCATTGATATGTCCAAGTTTTGAAAGCATTAAAGCTATCTTAGTGATTCGACAGTTTTATCCCGACCAAGTGGAAGAGGATCCAAGTCCTTTGATGGCTTTGATTCTGCAAATCCATTTCTCCTATGGGAGGTAAACCACTTTAGCTTCCTTATTTGCCTGTCAATCTTGTTCACCTTGGCCGACAACTTCCTCTCATTTATTTCAATTAATGCCCCCCAAGAGGGTCCTACCTCGATCAAACTCAATTGCTTAAGTTGCCTATGCAACTGTCAAGTAGGTGAGGCCCAAGTACCCTCTCACGTTAGATAATGGACAATAACTTTATTGCATAGGATCTGAATATGTTACCAACCCATACGCACGATTGTGGTAGACACCTTTTTTTTCTTCTTCTTATTCCCTTCTTTCCCCTAGTCCAACTAGAGAATCCATGCAACCTTATCATGGCGACATGTTTTGGAATGTTCGACTTTCTAAACTAAATAAGAATAGCTTGTCAGCATACCGTAATTTGACCAGAGTATGATAAACTTTAATAATGAGCATTCAAATACAACTATGTGCACCATTATATGCAACAGAACAAAAGCTTGACTGTAAAATAGATGCTTTCTGTTTCAAGCTGAAAGTTTGGGAGATACTAGAAAGATTTCGATCCAAAAAGGGGAAAAGTAATAAAGAGGAAGAGGAGGTAAGAAATAGAAGAAAAGTAAAGATACAATAACATATCAACAAAGGATCACTTCAATTAGTTTGGTTTTGAGGTGGTTCAACAACCTAGGTGAAAAGACTACATGGTTTAATAACAGGCAAATTTCTATTAACATAGCCGTGCCGAATTCCTTCTCATAACACACAGATTGCAAGAAACAGCATACCAGAAGAAAATTGAGGAAAAATGAAAAAACGCAATCTCAGTCCATAGACGTACAAGTGTTATATCTCAATTCCGTGCTACTGCGTTTACGGTGGACTAAACTCCCTGTATGCATCAGCCCACAAGAGTGAAACATGTATATATGGTAATCATCTTAGAAGTTCTTCAATGCATCCATCTACAGCCTTTTATTGCGAGTTGCGGCCTAAAAATCAGTGTCAAAACAAGATACCATGACCTTTGAAACCATGGACCTTGCAAAAGGTATGTAGCTCAAGCTATACCTGTTACTCATCACATGACCAAGGAAGGGAAGAAAATCAATATATAAACAAATTGTTGCATAACAGTGACAAAGATGGACAGAGAACTAGAATATATGTGAAGATGGAGTATGCTAGAAAATGAAATAGCTTTCCATTTCTTTATGGGATCTGGCACGTATACCCATGATATAAACTTCAACTGATTAAAACTACTTTTTCTCCACTTCAGCATTCACATTTTCAGCCAATTTCACTTTTGAGAACTTGACACTTATCATAGGTTTCAGCCAATCTGGGAATTCACTTGTTCGTTAGACACAAATGGTGTAAACGACACAAAATATACAACTCCAGCGTACTAAAAAATTCCGCACACTTTCTACTGAGAATCAACTTTTAGTCTTTTATAGACTATTTATATCAACCTGCCACCAAGCACAAGACTCAGGCGTAACACTATCACACTGAAAATGCTGAAAAAACCAAGTTTGTAACTTTTATGATATGAAATAAATGTGCAGTTAGACCCTCTAAAGTTAAAATGGCGAAATTTTCCTAATTATATGATGAAAGTATAACAGGAAAGTTAAAAATGTGAGGTTGTTTCAAACATAAGCTGCTCCAAGCTTGAGAGTTGCTTAATTAATAGTACATATATCAGTTTTACATGTCATCCAAATGGGTGATCCTTCTTGATGTTCTTAGTTTTTATGATTTTCTCAACCTTTTTGTCTCTCTTTAGCCAAGTGTTTTTCTTGTATACATCTTGTGTACTTGAGTTGCGCCTTTTGCACTTTTCAATGATATCTCGTTTACTTATTAAAAACAAAAGCACTGCTTAATAAGTTTACCTTCTCTCAACACTTGATTAAACAAGAAAAAAAAAATCATTTCAAAACTTCAAAAATCAACCTCATTCTTATCTGAATTTTCATCACGGTACGGTTTTGTTAGTGACTCAATTCTGTTAATTAAATTGCCTGTCCTATAATATGCCTCATGAAATGTATGCCAATCACAACTCCAGACGCATGAGATTGGATAGAAGACAAGTATAATAAGAGAGTACGTAATAACTTGACATACCAAATTAGTGCACCAAACTCTAAAATAATGGCTAAAAGTGTCAATAACTTGTTATGAACCTGCTCCAATGCAAAAAAGAATAATTTAGAATGAGTTTAAAATTTTGGTGTGGGGGGGGGGATGTGGGGAGAACAAACAAAGGGCCACCATGCAACTTACATAGAGAGCACAAAACAAGGCGATGATTATACTTGCAAGATATATGGCTGTAGCATAAATACGAACAGGGTCAAGCATCATTGTCACTTGCCTCTTGGGGCCTATGAGAAATGCTGTGCTGCCATACAAAAGACCCAACTTAGCATCTGAAGCACACAAAATAGTCATATAGATATGAAATATGTACTCCTATGATCTATTTGAAAGATTAAGAAAGATTGCCCACATCAATAAAAAATAAAAATTATTATCCATTGAAAATAATGGCCAAAAGTTTGAAATATATTACAGCAAATCGCAACCCCAACAAGAGCTCTCATATATCCGTGCATCAAAAAAAAAAAAAAAAAAAAGAGTGTACTGAACTTTGAAGATTACATTTATACTAGGAAAGATACCAAGACACAATTTCAAGTCTCAAGTCTCAACTTGAATATCAACAAAAGTAAAGTAGAGGAAACCTAAATTTAAGACCTTACATAAAATGACTAACAGCCTCTGTCTTCTTTGTCATTTGTTTATAGTCAATCATTTCAAGGTGTTTTAAGCTCAAAAGACATCATCCGTTAGCTTAATTAAAATTGGAAGATATGATCAGATTTTGATCACCTCCTAGAGACACAAAAACGAACTGAAGAAGCAATCTTATTCTTCACTCTAAAGTCCTTTGCTTTTAATATATATGAACAGTGAAAACAAGAGAAATTCACATAACCTCATCTACATTGCCCATTCCCCTTCCCATCCAGTCCCACCCCCAACCTGGGGCAAAATAAAAAAGAAACACATATGACATGCGCATGCAATTATTCAATTAGACAACAGAGCATACAACATAGGAATATAATTACAAACCTTCCGAGTGAAAGTAGGTTGCCAAATGTGAATGTTATACCGAACTTGACAGGGTTGAAGAATACAAGCATCGACTGTCCATGGAAAGAAAAAATGCACGCATATTAGTCCCCTTGAGTTTTGAAGGCCACCTATATAAATGCAGGTTACAATTCATTAATATGCACATAAAAATTTGAGACCCCTTTAACTCTACCCTACCCTCATGGCAATATCAAGATCTCTATTAATTCTAACTCATGCAAAGGAGCTATTTCTTGGCAACTTATAACCTCAAATTTCCAGCAAAACCATGAAACAGCATATGTTTTCTAATTCTGCGTCATCTATTCTAAGATGTTTCAGTGCCTCCCTCATTAAAAGCATGTTTGGAGTGAAATTTACATATTCGATCACATTCAAGGAATATTATGCGACTTATGCCAACTGAAATTTTAATCCGATCAAGTAAATGCAAGCATGAATTATTTGAAAAAATTATAAGTTAAAGGTGCACATTACGTCTGAAATTTTGACTTGTCCTCGTATATGTCTCGGCACCAAGTGGAAGAGTTTATGATCATTACAGTTCATTAAAGCATAGAATGCTTAAAGTAACAAGTAGCATCCTTATCTTTTTATCCAACATCATTGAATTATACAAACTCCTCATATACTAGACTAACAACTAAGAGTGCAAAATAGCAGTGGCAAATGTTGGCAGAAAGCAAGTTATTCTGGTACGGTATAAATTTCCCAGCTGCTTGCAAAATAGGATGTTCAAAATAAAGGCAATTACCAATCAAATGAGATTAAGCCTCAGTTCAGTTCAGTTGGTAAAAAGCAAGGCAATGTTAGTCAAGATCCAATAGTCAGCCAATAAATCCTTCATTTTCATTCACTACATTTACTAGTTATCGAGGTTCTTAGCAGAGATATATGTTTGGACAAACAACACTACTTGGCCACATTCCCATTCATCTAAATCAAGTCACATCTATTTACTTTCCACTCAAAGCATATATATAGATAACTAAAAATAATGAGTAATAACCAACTAGAAAGGAAAACACAACTCAAATCATCTAAGGGTCAAAACTTACCAAGAGCGTACAAGTCAAACCAGCAACAAAGCATATGACAAATCCGTTAATTCTCTGCTTAATCAGAAAGAGAGAGTGAGACAGACTTATTCAGAGCAATCTTATCAAGGAATAGAAAATATTCAAAGTTCGACCAGCAAAACATGGAATACGTTAAGAACAAAACTTAGTGGATACTAAGTGAAACTACTGAGCTCAAACAAAACACGCCCAATTAACTAGTAAAGAAAAATGTAGATCTAACCAATCTTAGCTTACGTTGACCACCAAACTCAGATGGCAAATCACCCAACTGAGCTTACAGCTTCCTTCAGAGATAAATTTTGCTAGTCATTCTCCATTATCAATATAAATTCCAAAACACACCTAATCCAAACACTACCAATCAAGTCTAGATCCAGAAAGTCCAACGCCTTCCACTATCATTGATCGCATCGACATTTTCATCATACCATTCTAAAACCTTTCTGCTTAGTTTAAATCCAAGTTTTGCACCAGTTTATAGGGACTACTCTAACTGCAAAAGAATTGCGGATTTAGCTAATCTTTCCCTCGGTTTTATTTTTATTTTTCTGAGCAACCAAACAGAGGCAAAAGCAAAGACCTACCTGCTTGGTGGACAAGGTGCAGCTGCGATTGAAGTCGTCCATGAAAGAGAAGGAGCCGTTCGCTTCTAGCGATGCAGCTTGGCGTTCTTCTTCTTCCTCCACCTCCATTCCCACTAGCATCTTCATCTTCTCCAACGCCTGGTTCATCTTGTCCATTTCGTTATTGTTTTCTCACTCCTTTTCTCGAGAAAAATTGGAGAATGGAGAAACTGGATCTGTGTGAGAATTAGAGTGAGAAAATTGTCGTTGCTTCAATTCGCAGCAAATTTTCCGAAACAGGGAAGATGATGATTAATTAATTGAGTAACGCTAGGGAAACCTATTTCCCTCCCCCACTTATCTATTCCCTTATACGTGGCATTGCCACGTCAATGCCACATTCACAAAACAAATAATTTACCCCTTGTTTTTCCCAATTTACCACCATCTCTTACTCAAGAGTCAAGGCCACCCCAAGTTTCGAACCTTTGACTACAAAATCGAGAGATCTAATAATTGTTACCACTAAATTAGTGCGATTTATTAATTTGGTGGTCATGATGACTCCAATAACTCTGAAGTGGTGCATTTAGGGTGAATGGAGAGGACAATAACATATATATATATATATATATAGAGAAAGAAAAGAGAAAAAAGATTCGAATTAATGATCTATACTTTATAAAATGCGGTTAACAGTCAATTGAACTATTTTTTATAAACTATTTTTTTTTTTTAAAGATGACGTGACATTGTTACATTGCAATGCGATGTTAATAAAATTTTGTCGGAGAGCTTGACATTACAGTGCCACGTCAAAGCACTTAGAAGGTTGAAAATGAACAAAATATTATTTTGGAAATTGAGAAGAGCCGACACTTACTTTAAGAAGGGTTTTTTTTTTTTTTTTTTCAAACAATATTACCTCTCTAGAATAACGGATAGGAGTGGTTCCTTTCCATTTCGATCCTTCTCGAGTAAAATGAGGGTTTCTTTAGATTTTCCTAATTATTTTGATAAAAACTATTTGGGCTGACGCCTGATTTTTTTATTTTTTATTTTTTTTTTGATAAAAGTAGCTTATCTTATTTCATTCTCAAATAAGCAATCACATCATGCTCCGAGCAATATGCTCTGGTTCACAGAGGTCATGAATAAGCCCATTTGGGAGTTTCGTCAGTAAAGGGAGTAGAAAATATTTATATGATTTGGTTGCCAAAAGCTTGCACTCAAAAAAAAAAAAAAAAAATTAAAGTAATATAGAGATAAGTAAATTTAATAATTTAATTAATATTCAAAAACTTACCAAAATTCCTATGATTTTGCCTCCACGTGTAAACTTTCCAAATCTTGAGTGTTGCTGTTGCAACCATGAGCTTGAATGAATGATATAGCAAATACAGATGTGAGATTAGGATTATCTCCAATTTATTTTGGACTAGAAAATATCCAGCTCTTGGTTAGAATTTTTTTTTAAAAATCCTATAACCACAAATGAGATATCTGTTCTACTAACAAAAAATAATAATAAAATATTATTTCATATTAAAAAAAATATAAAATAAAATAATAAGGGGCGGTTGGGTGGCCAGACCACCCCAGTTGGGGGCTGAGGTGGCCGAAGCCACCCCCAGGCCCTTAGGGTGGTCCGGCCACCCCCAAGGGCCAAACAATTTTTTTTTTTTTTTAGATTTGGCCCTTGGGGGTGGCTTGGGGTGGTCCGGCCACCCTATTGCCACCCCTTATTTTTTTATTATTTTACTTTATATTTTTTTTAATATAAAATAATATTTTATTATTATTTTTGGTTAGTAGGACATGTGTCCTATTTGTGGCTCTAAAATTTATTCTTATGAACTGGATATTCTTCAGTCTAAAATAGACCGGAGAGAGGATTCTGTTCCCAAATA
Organism: Corylus avellana; assembly: GCF_965113065.1. NCBI lineage: Eukaryota > Viridiplantae > Streptophyta > Magnoliopsida > Fagales > Betulaceae > Corylus > Corylus avellana. The sequence continues at coordinate 383,662 of NC_142496.1, forward strand.
TGGGATCATCGCAGATAGTAGTGCATTTATTTCAACACGCATTATCATGTTAACCATAAGTTTATAGAGGTGGAGAAAATGGAAAGCCCACTATCACTATAATCTTCAACCTTTTCCTTTTGGTCAATTCCATTTCTGGGGCAACTCTTTTGTACGTACAATCATTTGCATTGATCTATATATACACTGCTTCCTCTCCACTCCTTATACTACAAACTCCAGTGATCTCTCCCATTAATCTCTTTTGGGTTCTTTCTTTTCCTTAGGCCTTGTTATGCTAATGAGATCTCCAAATTTAGTCAAGATGGTTGGTGCCAATTTTCTTTGTGTAGTCTTGCTAGTGGAGATTATAGTAGTGATGAGTGGTCATAGCTTTGGAGCAAATGGTCTGAGCATGAACTATTACCTCACGAGTTGCCCATTCGCTGAACAAATTGTGAGAAACACAGTTTTCAGAGCTTTGCAGGCTGACCCTACCCTTGCAGCTGGCCTTGTTAGAATGCATTTCCATGATTGCTTCGTTGAGGTTCTCTCTCTCTCTCTCTTCTTCTTCATTTTTTCTTTGTGGGATGTGATGAAAACATGATTTGGTTATAGTAGTTTGTTACTAATGATGATCTTAGAATTAATGTTTTTGTTTTTGCTGTGGATCGAGTAGGGATGTGATGGGTCGGTTTTGATTGACTCAACGAATGATAACACAGCAGAGAAGGACTCCCTTGCAAATTTGAGCTTAAGAGGATATGAAGTTATCGATGCAGCAAAAGAGGAGCTTGAAAGAATGTGCCCCGGCGTAGTCTCATGTGCTGATATTGTTGCAATGGCTGCCAGAGATTCAGTATTCTTGGTATAAATATATGGCCAAATCTTCAAACTTAATCTTCTTTCTTTTTTGTCTTTGTTTTTAGTGATTTGAGATATTGAAAAGAGAAGTGCTGCACATCTCAAATTTTTTTTTCAAAAGTTAGTTTCTAAATGATGTGTCACTATCTCATAAAATTTATTATTTTTGGTGTCACCAACTCATGGGATAGTAACATATCATTTAAAAACCAACTTTTAAAAAGAAAATTTGAAATGTGTAACATTTCTCTATTGAAAATTGAAACAGGCTGGGGGTCCACTATATGGCATACAAAAGGGAAGGAAGGATGGAAGGAGGTCTAAAGTAGAAGACACATTCAACCTTCCCCCTCCCACGCTCAATGCCTCTCAGCTCATTACCAAGTTTAGGCAGCATGGTTTTAGTGCAGAGGAAATGGTGGCTCTTTCTGGTAAATATATATATGTAACACAATTTTTTTTTTTTTTTTACAATTCCTTGTTCCTCAAGCCAAAATTATTATTGGATTGAATTATTTAGGGGTTAACATGTCGCAATTAATTAAGTTTCTTGTTCCTCTGCCTAAAATCATTCATGTACACGCACTTGAAAGCTTCTAGCTAGTCTTAATTTTTGTGATCTCGAATTATCTTAAAATCTTAATCTTATAAAAAATGATAAATTTAATTTTTTAATTAATATTGAAACGTTTCTCCTCACTTGTGAGAATATTACCCTCCATATTAAATTTCACAGTATCTAACAGTACTGTGTATGTGTGCCTAAATTATCATGTCATTTTAAATGATGTGGTACCATATACACTGTTAGATCGATGCTATAAAATATAATATGGACCATGAAAAAGAGAGGATTTCCATTTTATTGAGCTCGAACTCTCTTTAAATAAATAAGTTTCGACACATGAAATATTTAATCACAATTATACGTAATAAATTGTTAATTATTGAGACATGATTCGAACTCTCAACTCTGGTCTTCTCCCCTTAGCAGTTCCCTTTGTTTTCCTTTGAAAAAAAAATATTCACCATTTATTATCTCAAATATTTAAGTTTATTATACGAATGATTGAATTTTAATATTTTGACATTAATTGGATTTGCATGCAGGGGCACATACGCTAGGAGTGGCAAGGTGCCGATCCTTCAAAAACCGATTGAGCGGCGTGGATCCGACTTTAGATAAAGACTTTGGGAAGACATTGTCGGAAACATGCAGCTCCGGTGACGATGCGGAGCTAGCCTTTGACGCGACAAGGAACAGCTTCGACAATCTTTACTTCAATGCGTTGCAAAGGAAAGCCGGAGTGCTTACTTCCGATCAAACGTTGTACGCCGACACAAGAACCAGAGGCTTTGTCAATGGCTTTGCGCTTAACCAAGCCACCTTCTTCCGTCGTTTCCAATGGGCGATGGTCAAAATGGGAACACTTGATGTTAAACAAGGTTCAAGAGGCGAAGTACGAAGAAATTGCCATAAATTTAACTGATATATACTTTCTACCTATCAACTAAATTAATTGTCCATAAAAATTGCCTTTATATAATAATAATAATAATAATAATGATGGTTTATAGCCTTGTATTATGTTTGGTCTATCGCAATGACGGAACGGGATTCTCTACATTCGGGTTGCATCCAATTTGGACATTCTCTCATGTAGTAGGCTCTATTAATTTTGGGCAAGGAATTGCAGCCAATTCCGATCGTTCAACAATAAGTCAATCTTGGTATGTCAAGTTTTAGTGTACTAGAATTTTGTACCTCTTTATGTGTAAAAAATGTGTGACAAACTCCGTTAATATAAGTAACATGTCATGTTATACTGCGATTGATGCTGATGTGATGCATTAATTGATTCTATCAACTTTTATAAAGGCAACGACCTATTTGCTATTTTTTTTGGCTTGCCCCAAGAGTGTTTAATCACTTTTTAAACCCCAATTAAGGCCATTTCTTTCTTTTCCAGTTGAGCTCTCCGTAGTTTCCCGTGTTTGGAGAAGCATCGTAGCTCAAATGCAAAATGGATTTGATTTAAAGAATGGGATGAACACGTTTTTTAAGCTTTTTACATACTTTACTAATATATTGTGAGCACAAATAGTTCAATCCCACATCATACACTAATGATAAAATTGAGTACTTTATATAATATAATGGGATACAAATTTCTACAGTACAAAAGATAGAGAATAACACCAACAAAGACAATTCCTTAATCCATATTTATTTCACATTTTTTTACAGATAAAGAGGTGCAAAATCCCAATACACTAAAACTTATCGTTAAATTATGGAGATTGACTGCAATTCATTTCCCAAATTGCAGCCTATCGTATGAGAGAGGATCCCGATGGCCCTCTTTCCCAAATTGGCTGCAATCCGAACGCAGAGAATCTGGGTCTATCATTGCAATCTACGTGACACAATATAGGACTAAAAACCATTATTATGTATTATATATATTTATATAGCAAATATATAATTACCATGGATACAATAATTTAGTTGATTTTATGGCAATTTTTTTGTACTACGCCATTTGAAGCGTCTTTAATTAACATCAAGGGCTCCCATTTTGAGCATTGCCCGTTGGAAAGAAAGGAAGAACATGGCTTGGTTAAGCGCGAAGCCATTCACAACGCCGGAGGTTCTTGAGTCGGCGAACAGCGTTTGATCGGAAGTGAGCACGCCGGCTTTCCTTTGCAGCTTATTGAAGTAAAGATTGTCGAAGCTGTTCCTCGTCGCGTCAAAGGGTTGCTGGGCATTGTCGCCGGAGCTGCATGTTTTTGACAATGTCTTTGCAAAGTCGGCATCCATATTTTGATCCACGTCGTTCAATCGGTTTTTGAAATTTACGCACGATGCTACTCCTAGTGTATGTGCCCCTGCGACGTGTAAATCCAATTGTAAAATATGGTTTTCGTCAGTAAAGGGAATAGAAAATATTTATATGATTTGGTTGCCAAAAGCTTGCACTCAAAAAAAAAAAAAAAAAAAGAAAAAAGATTAAAGTAATAGAGAGATAGTAAACTTAATAATTTAATTAATATTCAAACACTTACCAAAATTCCTATGATTTTGCCTCCACGTGTAAACTTTCCAAATCTAGAGTATTGCTGTTGTTGCAATCATGAGCTTGAACGCATGATATGGCAAATACAGAAGTGGGATCATCACAGACAGTAGCGCATTTATTTCGACATGCATTATCATATTGACCATAAGTTTATATAGGTGGAGAAAATGGAAAGCCCACTATCGCTATAATCTTCAACCTTTTCCTTTCCAATTCAATTTCTGGGGGCAACTCTTTTGTACGTACAATCATTTGCATTTATCTATACATAAATTGCTTGTTCTCCACTCCTTATACTACAAACTCCAGTACTGATCTCTCCCATTAATTTCTTTTGGGTTCTTTCTTTTCCTTGGGCCTTGTTATGCTAATGAGATCTCCAAATTTAGTGAAGATGGTTGGTGCCAATTTTGTTGGTGTAGTCTTGCTAGTGGAGATTATAGTAGTGATGAGTGGTCAAAGCTTTGGAGCAAATGGTCTGAGCATGAACTATTACCTCACGAGTTGCCCATATGCCGAACAAATTGTGAGAAACACAGTTTTCAGAGCTTTGCAGGCCGACCCTACCCTTGCAGCCGGCCTTGTTAGAATGCATTTCCATGATTGCTTCGTTGAGGTTCTCTCTCTTTCTCTCTCTTCTTCTTCTTCATTTTTTCTTTGTGGGATGTGATGAAAACGTGATTTGGTTATAGTTTGTTACTTAGAGTGTTTTTGTTTTTGCTGTGGATCGAGTAGGGATGTGATGGGTCGGTTTTGATTGACTCAACGAATGAAAATACAGCAGAGAAGGACTCCCCTGCAAATTTGAGCTTAAGAGGATATGAAGTTATTGATGCAGCAAAAGAGCTGCTTGAAAGAATGTGCCCCGGCGTAGTCTCATGTGCTGATATTGTTGCAATGGCTGCCAGAGATTCAGTATTCTTGGTATATATATATGGCCAAATCTTCAAACTTAATCTTCTTAATTTCTTTTTTGTTTTTGTTTTTATTTTTAATAATTGAGATATTGAAAAGATAAGTGCTATACATTCCAAATTTTCTTCTCAAAAATTAGTTTTTAAATAATGCGTCATCATCTCATGAGATTTATTATTTTTGAAAGTATGTCATCAACTCATGAGATGGTGACACATCATTTGAAAACCAACTTTTGAAAATAAAATTTGGGATGTATAACATTTCTCTATTGAAAATTGGAACAGGCCGGGGGTCCACTATATGGCATACAAAAGGGAAGGAAGGATGGAAGGAGGTCTAAAGTAGAAGACACATTCAACCAGCTTCCCCCTCCCACCCTCAATGCCTCTCAGCTCATTACCAAGTTTAGGCAGCATGGTTTTAGTGCAGAGGAAATGGTGGCTCTTTCTGGTAAATATATGTAAACAAGTTCTTTTTTTTTTTTTTTTTTTTTTTTTTTTTTTTACAATTCCTTGTTCCTGAAGCCAAAATTATTATTGGATTGAATTATTTAGTGGTTAACATATTGCAATTAATTAAGTTTCTTGTTCCTCTACCTAAAATCATTGATGTACACGCACTTGAAAGCTTCTAGCTGGTCTTAATTTTTGTGATCTCAACTTATTTTAAAATCTGGTAAATTTAATTTTTTAATTAATATTCAAACGTTTCTCCTCACGTGTGAGAACATTACCCTTTCCACTTTAAGTGAAATGGAGATGAACCATTTTATAGTCGATATTAGATTTCACAGTATCTAACAGTGTATATGTGTGCATAAGTTGTCATGCCATTTTAAATAATATGGTATCATATACACCGTTAAATCGATGCTATAAAATTTAATATGTATCATGAAAAAGAGAGGATTTTATTGAGCTCAAACTCTCTTTAAATAAGTAAGGCTCAACACGTGAAATATTTAATCACAGTTATAAGTAAAAATTGTGAATTATATATTGAGACATGATTCAAACTCCAGAGTTCACCCCTTAATTAGTAGTTCCATTTGTTTTCCTTCGGAAAAAAAATAAAAAATAAAAAATTCACCATTTATTAATATCTCAAATATTTAAGTTTATTATAAGAATGATTGAATTTAATATTTTGACATTGGATTTGCATGCAGGGGCACATACGCTAGGAGTGGCAACGTGCCGAGCCTTCAAAAACCGATTGAACGACGTGGATCCGACTTTAGATGAAGACTTTGCGAAGATATTGTCGGAAACATGCAGCTCCGGCGACAATGCGGAGCTAGCCTTTGACGCGACAAGGAACAGCTTCGACAATCTTTACTTCAATGCGTTGCAAAGGAAATCCGGGGTGCTTACTTCCGATCAAACGTTGTACGCCGACACAAGAACTAGAGGCATTGTCAATGGCTTTGCACTTAACCAAGACACCTTCTTCCGTCGTTTCCAATGGGCGATGGTCAAAATGGGAACACTTAATGTTAAACAAGGTTCAAGAGGCGAAGTACGAAGAAATTGCCATAAATTTAACTGATATATACTTAATTTCTACATATCAACTAAATTAATTGTCCATAAAAATTGCCTTTATATAATAATAATAATAATAATAATCATAATAATGGTTTATAGTCTTGTATTATGTTTGGTCTATCACAACGACAGAACGGGATTCTCTACGTACATTCGGGTTGCATCCAATTTGGGCATTCTCTCATGTAGTAGGCTCTATTAATTTGGGGCAATGAATTGCAGTCAATTCCGATCGTTCTAACAATAAGCCAACCTTGGTATGTCAAGTTTTAGTGTACTAGAATTTTGTACCTCTTTATGTGTAAAAAATGTTTGACAAACTCCGTTAATATAAGTAACATGTCATGTTATACTATGATTGATGCTTATGTGATACATTAATTGATTCTATTGACTTTTATAAAAGCAACGACCTATTTGCTATTTTTTTTTTTTTTGGCTTACCCCAGAAGTGTTTAATCACTATTTAAACCCCAATTAAAAAAGAAAGAAATTGCCATTTCTTTCTTTTCCAATTGAGCTCTCCGTAGTTCCTCGTGTTTGGGGAAGCATCGTAGCTCAAATGCAAAATGGATTTGATTTAAAGAATGGGATGAACACGTTTTTTAAGCTTTTTACATACTTTACTAATATATTGTGAGCACAAATAGTTCAATCCCACATCATACGCTAATGATAAAATTGAGTACTTTATATAATATAATGGGATACAAATTTCTACAGTACAAAGATAGAGAATAACACCGACAAAGACAATTCCTTAATCCATATTTATTTCACATTTCTTTTACACATAAAGAGGTACAAAATCCGAGTACACTAAAACTTATGGTTAAATAATTAAGATTGACTACAATTTATTGCCCAAATTACAGCCGCCTATCGCATTAGAGAGGATCCCGATGGCCCTCTCTCTCAAATTGGCTGCAATCCGAACGCAGAGAATCTGGGTCTACATTGCAATCTACGTGACACAATATAGGACTAAAAACCATTATTATGTGTTATATATATTTATATAGCAAATATAATTACCATGGATACAATAATTAATTTAGTTGATTTTATGGCAATTTTTTCGTACTTCGCCATTTGGAGCGTCTTTAACATCAAGGGCTCCCATTTTGAGCATTGCCCGTTGGAAAGAAAGGAAGAACATGGCTTGGTTAAGCGCAAAGCCATTCACAGCGCCGGAGGTTCTTGAGTCGGCGAACAGCGTTTGATCGGAAGTGAGCAAGCCGGCTTTCCTTTGCAGCGTATTGAAGTAAAGATTGTCGAAGCTGTTCCTCGTCGCGTCAAAGGGTTGCTGGGCATTGTCCCCGGAGCTGCATGTTTTTGACAATGTCTTTGCAAAGTCGGCATCCATATTTTGATCCACGTCATTCAATCGTTTTTTGAAATTTACGCACGATGCCACTCCTAGTGTATGTGCCCCTGCGACGTGTAAATCCAATTGTAAAATATTAATTAAAGGTTAAAATATGGTTTTTTTTAAGAGCAAAACAAAGGATTAATAAGCTAATTAAGGGGAATAATTTTCAAAAAAAAAAAAAAAAAAAGCCAGGGGAATCGAATAAGTGGTGGGGAGAAGTATATATAGAGTTTGAATCATTTCTCAATAATTTCCCTACTATTTTAATTTAATATTTTATGTGTTGAGAATGAGTTTAAGCTTGCATATGAGGGGAAATGCTAGAATAATATTAATTAAATATTAAATTAACTATTTCATATAACTTTAAGCTTTTAAGATAATTGGTGATAAAAAATGTTATAACCCACATTTTTATCATATAACTATTTTATTATAGTGATGTCAAAAGCCAATCTACCTTTGGGGAAAAAAAAAAAAAAATTAATGGTTAATTACCACTGAACATAGCATAGTGAGATAATTATTACATAAAAATGTGATTTCTAGCATTAAGTACTCAAGTGGTGATTTAACATTCAAGAACATAATAAATAAGGTTAGAAACTACATTTTTATCAAACAACTACTATACCCGGTTGACATGGTAGTACAAATTAGCTCTTAAATCTTTATTTTTTATTTTTAACTATACCAATCCAAGGCTAATTAGTGGCAGCACAGCTGCATGCCATATAAACAAGGTGAGATGGCGGGTGAGATATATATAGTAGTGTAGTTTTTAATTAGCATCAATGATTTAGGGTAGAGGAACGTACAAGAAACTTAATTAATTGTGACATGTTAACCCCCTAAATAATTCATTCCAATAATTTTGGCTTGAGGAACAAGGAATTGTAAAGAAAAGTGCTTGTTACGTATATTTATAAATTACCGGAAAGAGCCACCAATTCTTCGACAGTAAAACCATGCTTCCCGAAAATAGTAATGAGGCCAGAGGCATTGAGGGTGGGAGCGGGAAGGTTGATTGTGTCTTCTATTCTAGACCTCCTACCATCCTTTCTTCCCTTTGGGATCTCATACATTGGACCCCCAGCCTGTTACAATTATCAATATCTCAATCATTATTGCAACAAAAATAATATATGTACTTTTTTTGTAGAAAAAAAAGAAAAGAAAAGTGTAATGATAATCTCTTCGCAGTCATAATTTCTTGAGTCTATTTCATACTGAGTGACATAACGGATTGTTTTAAGTGATTTTTCATATCGATTATGTCAACCCGTATGAAATAAGTGCGGTAAATAAGCGTGAAGAGTTGGTAGCTTTAATAAAATTTAAAAAGAAAAGAAGATTAAGTTTGAAGATTTGTTCATGCCCAGATTACTGCATCTCTGGCAGCCATTGCAAGAATATCAGCACATGAGACTACGCCGGGGCACATTCTTTCAAGCTGCTCTTTTGCTGCATCGATAACTTCATATCCTCTTAAGCTCAAATTTGCAGGGGAGTCCTTCTCTGCTGTGTTATCATTCGTTGAGTCAATCAAAACCGACCCATCACATCCCTACTCGATCCACAGCAAAAACAAAAACATTAATTCTAAGATCATTAGTAACAAACTACTATAACCAAATCATGTTTTCATCACATCCCACAAAGAAAAAATGAAGAAGAAGAGAGAGAGAGAGAGAGAGAGAGAGAGAACCTCAACGAAGCAATCATGGAAATGCATTCTAACAAGGCCGGCTGCAAGGGTAGGGTCAGCCTGCAAAGCTCTGAATACTGTGTTTTTCATAATTGGATCAAGAATTGGGCAACTCCTGAAGTAGTAGTCCATGCTCAGACCATTTGCTTCAAATCTACATCCACTCATCATCACTACTATAATCTCCACCAGCAAGACTACACCAACAAAATTGCCACTAACCATCTTGACTAAATTTGGAGATCTCATAATTAGCAATAACAAGGCCGAAGGAAAAGAAAGAACCCAAAAGGAAATTGGGAGAGAGAGGTCAGTGGAGTTTGTAGTAGAAGGAGTGGAGAGCAAGCAATGTATATATATATATATATAAATGCAAATGATTGTCCAAAAGAGTTGCCCTCTGCACAGTGGCGGAGAGAAGAGGGGGCGACCTGGGGGCGGTCGCCCCTGGTAAAAAAAAATTAAAAAAAAATTTTTAAGTAATTTTTTGGCATAAATTGTTCACTGCCCCAGCTGTTAAAAAAAAAAAAAAAAAACCTTCTCCATCTGTTTCGATTTCTTGGTTTCACATTAAAAATAAAAAGTCAAGAAATTTAATGTTTATTTATCAATATTTGGCATTTTCTTGTCATAATCCAAGTACCCAACCGAGTAAGTTGAGAGTAAAGCTTATAATTAAAGCCATTAACGCCTTGATTTGTCTTTGTTATAATTTAAGCTTTTTAATTGAGATATATCTCTCATTTTCATCATTTTGTTTATCTTATTTTAAAATATATTGCTATTTTTGTTTTGTTTGGTGTGTTTTTTATACTTTGGGATTTTGTCAAGCATCAATGAGTTTCAGAAGATTATTGTCAATCTTAGATTTGTTCTTTTATTAATTCATTTTAGGCTAATAGCTATCGGAATATGCTAATAATTTTATTATAATATCATTAGAGTATGAAAAGTAAACAATTATTAAAACAATACTTCGTAACAAAATAGAAGATGAATTTCTTGAAGATAATTTACTTGTCTATATTGAAAGGAAAATTGCTGAAAGCTTCGATTCAGATTTGATACTTGATGATTTTGTTTTTCTAAGGCCGCATAGAATGCAATTTTAGGCACTTTGTATTTTGTATTTTCCTTTACTTTTCTACTAATGCCTACATGGTAACTAATATATCAATTTAGCATATAAATATGTTTTTTGTGATACATATATTGTGGTATAATTTTTTTTTATTGTATTTATCATATTATAATAAAAATATAATATATAAAGAAAAAAAATTTATCATTATATTTTATTATTTTATTGACCCCTCTGGTAGAATTAAGTCATGGATCCGCCACTGCCTCTGCAGAAATTGAATATTGAAAAAAGAAAAAGGTTGAAGATAGTGAGCTTATCATTTTTTCTCTACCTAAACTATTGTCAATATATGATTATCTTAATTAATTACTATATTAATGCATGTAGGTCGAAACAAATGCACGATTAATGATATATATGAACAAATCATGCATTCAAGCTCACGTCTACAGCAGTAGTAGTTGAGATCAAGAGTAGGCAACTTTATTAATTTTAAACAAAAAGCCAGTTTTGACTATGTTACACAACATGCCTCGTCTTAGTGTGATCAGTGTTGTAAACCACATTCTCCAAGGAATTATAGCCGCCGCACTAGATGATTAAATTAATTATCTCTTGTCAGTTTAAGTTTTTTTGTGTTTAAAGTTTTGGAATAAGTAGTGATTTAACTCGGTATATGCTGTAGCTAGTTCCAACGTACCTTACTCCCATTTTCAATATAAACAATTAAATAATTTATTTTTTTATTTTTTTATTTTGTATCCACTATATTAATCTAGCTAGATCTCTCTCTCTCTCTTGGTGCCTATTACTTTTCCGGTCTTTTGCAAATAATTAGCAGTAATTTTTTTTTTTTTTTTTATAAATGTTTTCACATTTCTCTACTATGTAACCCAATCTCTGGGACACAACAAAAATACATAACTATAGATTCTTAACAATTAGAAAAAATAAATAAAATAAAATAAAAAATAAACTATAGCTTCTTATTGTTTTCTCTTCTTTTTTCATTTTCTAGAATAACATGTTTCCCACAATCATCTCCCCAGTTCGAGCTCTTGCTCTATTCTTTCTAATTAATTAAGGTTGACATTTTAAAAAAATAAAAAATAAATTTTATGCAAGTGGTTTGACAAAGTCACTTAGTGAGGGAAATTGCAAGATAAAATATGATTAAATTAGTAGAAGTTTAACTTATGTTCATTTTGCTTCCATTTGGCTAAGGATGGATGTGTGAGCATGCAACTCGAGTTATCCATACATATATATAGACAAGAGAAATGTCACATGATCCCAAGATCTCCAGGATTTCTCATTTTTTCTTCCATTTAGATAAGAATAGAAAAATTTTATCACTGTAACCTATTTTCTCCTTTCAATTAGAAGAAAAAAAGAAATATTAGGTGCTTTTTTAAGTGCACACTCTTTAATATGGCAATTAAAATCCCAATTAATTATTATTATTATTTTTTGACATGTACACAAGAGAAAATAAGGGATTCGAACTAGTAACATCCGCTTCATGAGACGTGGTCCATAGATGATTGAGCTATCCATTGGAGACATTCCAATTAAATTCTTGATAATGTATATAGCATTTCTCATGCATGTAGATAAAATAATATGATTTGGTGCAGAAGTCAATGGAAGTATCGTTAGTGGAGATGGTGGTAGGGGTGGAAAGTGCACGCGCGCAGCTGGCTCCCATTTTGAATGGGAGATCCAACTTTTTTGGTGAAGTTAAAAAGTGGGTATTGGCTATTGGGGCCATTGCGCATGAAGTTCAACACCATTTCTTTGAGTGCTGTGCACGCGGCTACTCACATGTGGTGTTGCCGGTACCATTCCACAAGTGCTGTGTGATTGTGGTTGTGGTACCATGTTTTTATTTTTTTACTTTCTTTTTTTAAAAAAAAATTTTTGGAGAGAGAGCCGGGTAGCCTGGTAGGGCAGGAGATTTGCACTGGCCATTATCTGAACTCTCTGAAGCTTCTTAGGATTCATAATTCCATGCATGCCAAAAGTTATTCGACCTTTACATAAAACCAAAGAGCAGGGAACACTAGAAAGATTTTATTTTACATTGGATGATTTCAAAAGAAAATACAAGCACTCATTTATACAAGAGTGAAAAGCGTGCTTACAACTACTCTGACCTTAGTCTTTCTTACATTTATATCTGCTTATAGCCTTTTAACTTTCATTTTTTTTTTCACTAAAGGATACTTCCTTGTTAATTGGCAGGTTCTTTTGTTTTATATAGTCCCTATACGCATTTCATGTAGACCATACATGTTATAATAAACTTTCAACACATTTACACATACAAGATGTTTCTAAATATGTATTAAACAACCATAACGTGCCTGAAACCTCAAAGCTAAAATTAGATACATACATGCCAGAGGTTGGCCTGAGAATGATTTGTTGTTGAATAGTAGTATATAATGAATCGACACATTTATAACATCGTTAAAAATAAATAAATAAATTTTAAAAACACACACACACACTGAAGGAAGAGAAAGATCAAGTTTAGATGGGACACAAGTGCAATAAGAGGCGAAGAAGCAAATAAATAATTGCTCATTACTTTTCCTAGCATTTTGGGTTTATTTCGTTTTTGTTAGGAACTTCAGTCATTAGTAGAATATATACAAGACAAACAAAAGGCGGTCGAATTTAATATAAAAAAAAAAAAAAAAACGTGGACCGCCCTACTGTAATTTTGTTGGCCTGTTTTTTATATACACATTCGTTTCGGCCCGAGGAAAAACTCCTAAAAGGAAACTTTGAAAACCTTTACAATCATTCAAAACCTCAGCGAACATCAAAAGGAGTTGACAAGCAATTTCCAAAGCAGCTGCTGCTACCAACATCGGTGACCGTCTCATCCTTGCAGTGCCCAATGGCTTTGGTATTTCGATCAGAGCTTCTGCATCTGTGACAAACAAACTTAGCAGGGACTGCGTCGGAATCATCGATACCAGAACACCGAGTGTGTCGCCACACACCACAAATATCACAAGCCAACATTCTCTCCCCGTCGTCGTCCTTCGCCCCGCAGCTGCAATCCACCGTCCACCTCTCAACTCCCCTCTCCATTCTAAATCTACTCGGTCCAATTTTCCCGATGCACATTCCTCGCACTCGAACAGATTCAGTTGTTGACCCTAACAAGAGCTTGACCTGGGTGGTGTCATCTACACTGCCGTAGCCAAGTAGCTCTTCAGCTTGAAATCTTGTGAACATCAGATACACCTCTTGAAAAGCTTTTGATGCTTCGAGCTTGAGGTCGGATACGGTAGCATTTGGGTGCAGGATAATTAACTCAGGGGGTGGGTTTATGGCAGAATCTTCAGATTCATCTATGAGCTCCACCTCACATGACAGACATATTGCAGATGAGTTTGTGATTGATGACACTATTTCAACCCTGTAGTCTTTCACAAAGTGCTTGCAGTCAAGGAGCTTCTCCGCTGAGCTGATTGCAAGATCCCTTGTTGCCTGATGACCATTAATTACCATAGTTTGAGGATGGAGCAAGGATTCATACAAGTATCTGAGATCCCGCTGATGATTTTCTTCAGATGAGCAGCTAAAAATGGAAGAATCGTTGCAAGCTGTCATTTCACCAATGGAACCATTTCCAGGCTCGAGTCTGTCAAAATAAAGGGCAATGTGTATAAATCCAACCAAAGAGAAAATATATACACAGTAAAAAGGGTAATAAACAGGTTGAGGACCAGAATGACCACTCACCTGTATTCAAGAGCACCTGAATCGGGATTGTATCGGGCTTTAACAACCATCCCTTCTCCCGCCAACTTCCCTTCAAGTTTCCCAAGGCAGCAATCGAGGACCTCCGGAGGACCCGCCTTGTATACGGCACCTCTAAGAGCTCGACAACTTACCCAATTAGAACCCGAAACTGCACGAAGAACTCTAAGCATGGCTGCTTCCACCCGTTCAATGTCACTCCCAGTCCAAGAACTCAAGACCTCTGAAGTGCAAGCTCGGTGCTTCTTGCAGGTGACATCATCAACCCTCGATGAAGACTTGTGAGCATCATGGATCAAACTCATCAAAAAACAAAAGAGATCTCTTATATTTACAAGCTCACGCTCCGATAAGGACTGGTAATGTGAGACAATAGCCTGCAGGCGGGTTCGGGGTTCCAGCCCCTGGGAGAGGAAGATGGACAATGGAAGGGTAGAGAGGGTTTCAACAGCCATTTTGTAAGCATCAAAAGTGAGGGCAAAGCTACCAGCACCAAATTCGTAACCCCAGTCACCGTACCATGGATGGCCTTTGGTGATGGCATGAAGCAGCCGGTACTCCAACCCATACTTTTTTGACACATCCATCACACTCACTTTTCTGTTAATGTGTATACAAGTGAACAATGAATTAATAAATAAAAACCGAAATTTATGTCATGACTATAATTAAAATAAAATATATGGGACTAAGGGCATCCATCAGAGGATGCATCAGGAAAGGGGGGCCAAAAAAGGAAGGAAACATAAAATATGAAATGATAAGAGAACATAGACATCAACTGTCAATCTCAGAGAAAATTTGTACCTTAAAAGGCCCTTGATTTGAAAAAAATGCATATTCATGAGACCAATTTATCCAAATATATATATCATGAGACCGATGTAAACCTTGACGTTATACCACCAAGATTATCCAAATATATATATATATATATATACACATATCATGAGACCAATGTAACCTAACTACTTTAAAGTAGACTATGTGATATCTGATCCTAATACATCTACCATTTCAATAGACAATTTCACCGAACTCCAGACAATATGGGCACAGGAAAAAAAATATGAAGGATTTGAAACTAATTTGTTCATACACATAATAGAAAAACTTCGACTACCATACAAACAAGTTGTAATTACACTAAAAAATCCTAACCTGACACCAAGGATTTTACAAAGACGATCCCAGAAGTCCATTATATGATACCCAGAAAGAACCCTTGAGCCCCCTTCCCTACCATTAACCCTAAGAAGGTGTCCATAACCATTTGAATGGACTACACCATGTAAAAGATGAGTTGTGTTCTCCAATTGGTTAAACACCCAATCTTCAACATCATCTGTACTTGTCACATGGTTGCATGACTTGCACCTGAAATAAAGAACGCATCATATAAGAAAAAAATCATGTACACAAATAATCATGTCATCATTTTCAAACTAATTAGAGGGACAAAAATAATACAATTCTGTATAAAACTAGTCTAACAGCTACGAAATCAATCCCAGAAATCTCAAAAGCTATAAGAATCACATTATCCATTCATGAACAAACTATGAAAACTTTTTTAGTGCTGATGATATCCTTTACAAAAATCTTGTAAATCAATTTTTTTAATAACACCTCAAAATTTACTTTAATATCTAGAGAAGTACATTTTCTTTAATTTTTTAAGAAACATATTTAAAGCAAATTTAAATTAAATGGAGCTCTTCCCGTTACTGTTGTCAAATAGCAATACCATGTTAAATCAACTTAACATTAATGCACAAGAGAAATCAAAGAACAACGATGTCATCAGATATAAACATATAGGGTCAGTTCCGAATAAAAACATATGCCAGAATAAAAACACATGCCATCACAATAATCACACATATCTGACACCGTTCACTTCAGATATTGATGTTGCAAAAAGTACAATAGAAATAAAAGTAATCCCACACGAGTTACATTACAAATGTACATAAACAAGGGCAGACGAGCACAGAAGTTAAGGTCCTCACTTGGATTCTGACAAGTGCAAGACATCTCCGCAGCACATGCATGGCTTGTGATAAGCACCAATGGAATTACCATCAGCCTTGATGATAAAATGAAAACGTTTCCCACATACTGGATGGCCACTCCAACCTGCGAATTGAAAAGAAAATAAAAAATTAAAACGTTGTAACTAAAATTTGGATGCCACATTTTAGCAATGTCCCAGGTCAAAAATTAGAGAGGAACACTCTACTTAATGTTACAGATTTCTGTTATCTAATTTCAGTAATTGCAACAATATCGTTCATTGTTTTCTTACATTTTGTTGGCAACTACCCAATTTCAAATTATCCCAGTTCGCAACATATATCTAAGCTGGAATCTAACAACAAAGGTTGTCTTTTTTTTTCCATTAAAAAAAAAAAAAAAAACCAAGAACAAAATTGTCAAACTGCAATGCCATTCAAATTTCAAAACTTGTAAAATATTATTCGATTAATCCGAAAAACTTTAGTCAGCAATAGATTTCATTTAAGAAATAATAATCACAGAAATTAAACAAAATTCTCAGGTCACTCCAACCAATGTTCACACGGAACCATCCTACCCACCTAGGATGCAAACGTCAGCCTAACCTTATCCGAAGTATATAAAACAAACACTTCCCATTATTAATGTCGGAAAAACCAAGTTTAAATAAAACAGATAAACAGCCGCCCTCTCTTTCTTTTCTTTTTTGTTTTGAAACGTCCAATAATACTAGCTGTCACGCAACAGCAAAAGCACTCTGGCCCATTATATGGTGGTACAAGATGGTCCGCCTGCGTGACACGTGTAAATTAATAGCAAGAGCCAATGGCAGAGGGGTAAGTCTCTTTCAACCATGGGCCCCACCCGTTAATGTCTTATCCTGTCAGCTGGACCCACAAACCACAGGCATGTACCACTAAGAAAAGATTTTCATCTCATACCCTCTCTCGCGTTTCAATCGCGAGAATATGATGTCCAAATACTCCTCTATCATTATTATTCTTTTTCTCATTTTTTCTTCTATGGGTATTAGGCAATATTCATCTTTCATTAGTCAGTCGTAAGTTAACTAATATAAAAGTCTATGATCACGATATATTCCGACGAAATCAAAGCGAGTTGGAGATATGCAAAGAAGAGAGAGAATCGGTCAACAACTCAGTGAGTCGACTCACCAACCACTCGGCACTGGTCGCAGTAAACCGATCTGGATCTGGTCACGTCCTCTTCGACGACGTCGAGGTAGACAACCGCAGGGTGCGAATCGGGACCATCCGTAAGATCTCCCACCCGGAACAGCATCTGCCACGTCAGTAGATGCGGAAACAGCGAAGAGGGAGGCGGGAGCAGCGCGTTCCTCGTCAGAAACTCCTTCACGCGCGTCCTGAAGGGCCCGCCGGAAACTCTGTCGTCTCCGCTCATTGACAACGAAGGAAACGTCAGGAAATCGTGCAGATCCGCTGTCACGCGCCTCTTCATCCGCTTCTGAGGCCTCCCGTTCTCCACCATGGCTGTAATACCAAGCGCGTGGATCTGATATCGAGGCGCGTGACAGATCGGCCGAAAACAGGTATATAATCTAGCCGGAAGAGGCTTGGAAGGTTTTAGATCAAGATCTGAAAACGGTCAATCGAACGGCTGAGATTGAAGGATGAGAGAAGCGGTTGATTCTAGAGAAGACAGAGACAGAGAGAGAGAGAGAGAGAGAGAGAGAGAGAGGCTGAGAAGGGGACGAAGAACGTGTTGTTGGTTTAGGGTTTTCAGGGCGTGTTTGGATTCTAAGATTTCATATCATCATCCAATTAGTTATATTTATTTATTTATGTATTTTCTGGATGCTTTTTTTTTTAATTTATGTTCGTACTTTTAAAAAATAAAATAATAAAAATCTTTTTATTTCTGGGAATTCGGGAGAAAGGAACGAGTCGGTTTGGAGCAGGCCGGAGAATGGAGATAAAGAAGGAGAGAGGTTTTTTTAAGGATTCGAAATCTTAGATCGTTAAGGGTGTGTTCACTGCTTCCAGAGGGTATAATAGGGCTTATAAATCAGCGGAATTACGGGATTGCCCTTCTTTTGTCCTTATTATGCTTCGTTGTGTTTCTAATTACGCTCGATAATCCTATCGTATTATTATATAGAGTATTTTGGATATTTTCGGAGTATGCCAGCTATAGGGAAACATTAATTATGTAACATAATATGTTTTTCTATGAAAAATAATGAAAATTTTACAATATTAATATAATAATAGTCTTGTTTAATTTTTGAATCACTTCCTGTTAAAAAAATAAATTAAAAAATCTGATGGGACTGTCAAGTTATTATTGAAGAATATTTGTAAAATAAAAATATAGTTCAAAAAAATGTAAAATTAGTTCATATGATTTACCTGCTTTACAATTAGCTCTATGTGAAATCAAAATGAACTCAAAGATTTCTGAGTTATGCCACAAAAATAATCTAGTCCCTATATTCAAATTTTATCCACTAATTTAACATATTCTGTCAGTGTGACATTTATTTAAATAGAACAAACATTACAATTTTATTGGGTCTAACGTTTTACGCTATTAAAATATGTTATGTCAATGAACATAATTTGACTATAAGAACTAAGTTATTTTTTTAGCATACCTCAGGAACTTTTGAGTTCATTTTAATACCACGGTGAGTTAATTACAAATCATGTAAATCATAACTAATTTTGCATTTCTCCTAATATAATTTGTTGTTTTACTTTTTTCTGAGTTGAAAATTGTTTCTCTAAGCAAGGATTTGCTTTATATGTAAGTTTTTTTCTTCTAGAATATTCTAAAAAGGTAATGACATGGTTTTGAACACAATTAAGGTTGTTGGGTCAATTTGAGGAGGTGCCATGGACTGGACCATTTCGGTGGGCACAATAGGCCCAACATCTAGTGTTTCAACTGCTAAGCCTATAATAGGACTTGGGGACAAGATCCATTTAAAAGCCGCGAAAAATGTTAGGGTCCTTAGGGTTAGGGATAGGGATAAGATGATGAGAGGGACATAGAAATTGCATTAGATTATGGACAAAGTTTTTCTCTAAATTGAATTAGAATAATTTTTTTCAATCTAATCTATAAAAATGACATATATCCCTTGAACATGTGAGATGCATATGTTTTTTTAATAGTAGGGACAAAGTTGAAATAAATTTTACTAAAAACTCATTTGTATCTCAGATGTTATTAAAAAAATGAACACATGCCATTTTTATAGATTAGGTTGAAGGAAATTCTTTAACCCAGTTTGAAGGAAAACTTTGTCCTTAGATTATGACTAGGTTGTTTTAAGATTAAAAGCATGTTTAGAATTGTGTTAGAGACCTTAAAAAATATTTTTATAACCTAAAAAACTGGAGAAATGCTAGAGAGCGAAACAAATGAATCCAAAAAAAAATTCAAACTTACGTGGGAATGGTTTTTAAATTAAAAATTGCAATTCTCTCTCCCTTGTCTGCCACTCACGATCTGCCACGTCAGTTTGAAAATTTTTCTATGTTCATTTGTATGGCTTTCCAGCACTTCTCAAAAAGCTGTGCCAAGACAAAAAGTTGTCATTTTTAGTAAAAAATTTCAAAAGTACTTCTTTGATATTTTTACTTTAAAAATTACCAAAACGCATTTAGGCAAAAAATTCAAAATGAAGCTTTTGCCAAAAAAATTATTTCTCAAACATAATCTCAAACATGCTATAAGATTATGATTAAGCCTTATTTACTAACATTTTTATCACTGATCATTTATGAAATGATTTAAAGAGGAGTGATTTGTAGTTGAATAAATTGCTTGGAGACTTTCCATCTTTCGAGCATTTATCCATTTTTAATGGTTTAATGCTACAAATTTAATGTTATTGATTTTTAATGTAGTTACCTATCTTTTTAAGCAGTTCTTAAGCGATTTCAGAAAGGAAAAAAAAAAATAACGTCAAAATCAAGTGGGAACTCTAGAAGAAATAGCTGCAAGAATGATTTTATAATGCGAATTAATTAGCGTTTAATGCTATTGAATTAATTATCGTTCAATGCTATTAGTTTTCAAAAAGTTTTAGATTTACCTGATAAAAAATACTTTTTTAGTTTTTATTTTTAAGAAATAAATCTTTATCATCCATTATTATTAATCAGGGGTTTTAGGCGGCTGCCTAATTGGCATAATGGTCTAGTCAGCCCTTTTGATGTTAATAAAAAAATAAAATATTTTGTAATCAATCAATGGTATTCTTCTATCCTTAATGAAGGTATATTGTGTTTTCTCCTACCTGAAGCCGAGAATTGTTTTATTCAAATCCATTTCCAGTTTTTTTTTTTTTTAAATGAATAACGCTACTCTTTACACTCATTTATCATATTTATGTCACATCAGTGAACATATTTTAAGTAGTTTTTTGTTTTTGTTTTTTAAGTGCCTGAATTGAAAAACCACTTAAAATACGTTTCGTCCATCGGCATAAAATAAAGCGATAAATATGTGTAAAAAGTATTATTATTTCTCATATACTTTACTCTGGTCTACAGGAAAAATTTATATGAGCACCAATTCTGTTGTGCTTGCACAACTTAGCTGTGAGCCTTTGAGCCTCCTCCAACAATACTTTGAATAACATTCTCATTTCCTGTGTTTTTCCATTAGGGTAGATAGTGTGAAAGCTCCCAAAAGAGATCACAATAACAGACAAACGCTCAAAAGACCAAGCATGCCAAAAACCAGGAGGAAGATAAGGAGGAAAAAGCTTAGACAAAAAGCAAGACATCAAGGTAGACTGTTGCTGATTCCAAACCGTTTCTAGCTTTTCTTAAAGAAACAAACATTTGTTGGTGTTCTTTATACATATATGAAAGGCCAAACCTGTTTCATAACAAGTACTACTGTGAGAGGGACAGAAGCTCAAACATGGATGTGCCTGCAGCTGCTGCTCTTGTGCTTGGCATCATTTTCATCCTTGCTTCCCCAAATGAATCTGCACAGCAATTTTCTGGAATGTTTGTGTTTGGAGATTCACTAGTAGATGATGGAAATAACAACTTCCTCAGTTCTTTAGCCAAAGCAAACTACCTCCCTTATGGAATCGATTTTTATGATGGTCCAAGTGGTAGATTTTGTAATGGCAAAACTATCATTGATTTTCTTGGTAACTTTCTTTTCTCTTGGAGTAATATTGCTATATGTACACACTATTTTATTTTATTTTATGTATTTGGGTGTGCTAATATGGTAGTGTAATGTGGTAATGGTACATCAGCCAATATTCTTTTCTCTTTTTTTCTCAAACCCTCTCTCTCTTGAACCACGCCACTCCCAACCATCATGTAGGGGCGGTTAGGACCACCAAATGTGGTGCGTACTAAATTTAGTGTGTTTTGTTTTGTACCAATTTGAAAATCGAGATGGTTGCAACCACTAGATCTCACTTGTGAGGGTGGTCACAACCACCAAATCTCACTCGTGAGAAGGTTCGTTGGGGCAACCGACTACATTTTTATCTTTTCAGAAGATAGTCAATCACCCATGAGAGTGACGGGGTGGCTGTTAGGCCATCCCTAAATTACTTTTGTTTTACTTTTTCAAGACTTACATGACATGTCTGGTCCACTGAATTGTCACCTCAAATTTAATAATATGTATTTCACTATTGCTGTTGTGTTTGAAAATTGCAGGGGAATTGGTGGGTCTTCCTTATCTTCCAGCCTTTACAAGTACTTTAACATCAGAGATTAAAGTTATTAATGGAGTAAACTATGCTTCGGCTGCTGCTGGGATTCTTGATGAGACTGGAAGACAACTTGTAATGTCTTCTATATATAATTTAGATATATCTTACAATGTTTTTTCGGCCCATTTTTTACCCAACAATATGCATGTCTGCATGAAACAGGGAGATCGGTTTAGCTTAAGGCAGCAGGTGCAAAATTTTGAAACCACCTTGAACCAACTAAAGAGCCAAATGGACGAAAAACAATTGAGTCAATATTTGGGCAGGGCTTTAGTCGTGATGATCCTTGGTAGCAATGATTACATAAATAATTATCTCTTGCCCACATTTTACACCACAAGCTCCAATTACAACCCTGTAGACTACGCCAATCTTCTTATCGGCCTCTACACAAGCCACATATTGGTATGGAAAAATATGATTTACTCAGTTATGAAATTTCCGACTTCCTCTCTCACTCCTGCTCGAATTCTGTAAAATTCGGACAAAAAATTTCGGGGATCCTTGTCGTACAAAAAGCGATATGTGTTTGGACATTTTTCTTTCTTTTATCCCATACTTTTCATGAAGCAGATGAAGCTTTTGATTTTGTTTCTCTTTTTTTTTTTGCAGGCACTTCAAAGCTTTGGTCTTAGAAAGTTCTTGTTGGCAGGAGTTGGGCCACTTGGTTGCATTCCTAACCAACTGGCCTCAGGTGCTGCTCCGGCGGGAAAATGTGTATCATTTGTTAATGACATTGTCGGACTATTCAACACTCGGCTAAGATCTCTTGTGGATCAGCTAACTAGAAGCCATCCTGGGTCCATTTTCGTTTATGGAAATACCTTTGAAGTCTTCACCGACATACTTAACAACCCTGATAGTTTTGGTATGAACTTAATTAAAAACCCCTATCCCTTCATGAACTAATTAAGGGCAGCATTTTCCAATTTCTTATGAGCAATATTACTTGTTTTACATCGGCTGACGTTACGTGTTTTAAGTAACTAAAACAAAAAGTCATTTAAAACACATTACATCAACCGGTGTCAA
The DNA here is from genome assembly GCF_965113065.1 of Corylus avellana. Classification (NCBI taxonomy): domain Eukaryota; kingdom Viridiplantae; phylum Streptophyta; class Magnoliopsida; order Fagales; family Betulaceae; genus Corylus; species Corylus avellana. The sequence goes on from NC_142496.1 coordinate 406,785, forward strand.
ATGAGCATAAAAAATAGCCTTTACTCATTTCAAGTAATGTGGTTTTATGTGTTGTAGGATTTAGTGTGGTCGATAAAGGATGTTGTGGTATTGGAAGGAACCAAGGACAGATAACTTGCCTTCCATTGACAATTCCATGCTTGAATAGAGACAAATATGTCTTCTGGGATGCCTTTCATCCAACCCAAGCTGCGTATCAGATCATTGCTCGAAGGGCTTATATTGGCCCACCTTCAGATTGCTACCCAATCAATGTGAAGCAAATGGCAGAAGTGTAGAAGTTGATTCGGGCTTATATTAGCCCACCTTCGGATTGCTACCCAATCAATGTGAAGCAAATGGCAGAAGTGTAGAAGTTGATTCTTCAACTATATATAATCAATTGCCGAATCACTAATTAAATTCATGCCTACAAATATAAATGCAAGCAAGGATATATAACTAGTATCCCCACCGACTTTGGAACTAAAACCAGCCTATGAATATATGAGTTCATTCATTTTGAGCAAGCGTCCAAACAATATCAACAGATACCTAATATTTTATAACAAAGTAAAACTTGGGTGCTTTCTTACATAAGATTTTCCGATCTAAATCCAAGGACATAGCAAATAACACTTCATTGACTATGAGATATGTTTATTATATGATTAGTGACATTTAAAAAACGCTCCCAGCGTGCACATTAAGTTCAGTATCTGTTACATTGGAGAATCATAAATGCATGTGGGGTGTTTTCAGATTGTGATACCTGATGTTATAGGCCCATAAGTCTTTGTTTGGTAGGGCCTAAAATGGCCAAAAACAACCAGAGCATGAGTTGGCTTCTTGAAAAAGAATGTAGAGCCTCGAAGGATCTAAATCCAAATTCAAGGCTGAAAACTAGATAGTACATCTTACAGCTCAGAAAGAGAAAAAAAAAAAAAAAAAAGAAAAAAAGAAAAGAGATAGTACTATAGTAGTACTTCTCACAAATAATTCATCCAAAACTTTCATGGCAAGTAATGAGGTTCTATTTGTTAATGTTTTTTAGGTGGTATTTTTGGCTTTTTACTTGAAAAAGTATTTTGAAATAATATAAAGATTAATATAGTTTTAAGCATTTTATAAGTGTTTTGTGTGTTGGATTGTTTGTTAATATTTTTATTTGTAAAAAAAAAAATATTATCCAACAAAGTCAAGAATCATTTGAGTTCATTTCAAAAAAAATAAAAATAAAATAGAAAGGATTTATTTTATTGTTAAGTAGTTTTACAAATATAATAATGTATATATTATCACATAATAAATATGTTATTACATCATTTAAATTTTTTTTAAAATGTAACACAATATATGAAATAAAACAAAGATTAAAGCAAATGATAAAGAAAGTAGGAGTAGTATTAAATTAAAAAAAAAGTCCCCAATGAATAAATCAATTGGCTGAAGATCACGCCCCATGAAGCGGAGGCCGTTAGTTCGAATCTCATTTTCCCCTCTTGCATGAATATGTTAAAAAAAAAAAAAAAGTATTATTCATTCACAAACAATTCCAAATTCCCAATCACAATTAAAGAGCCATTTTGCCATAAAAGTAAAGAACCATCCTATGAAGTTATGCTTTGTTTGATAATTTTTTTCTTTTCTTTCTTTCTTTTCTTTTTTTAAATAAAAAGATTAACTAATAAATTAAAGCATAAAACACTCACAAAAATATTCAAAAAAATTTAAATAATTTATATCACTTCAAAATATTTTGCCAAAACAAAAAAAAATATATACACTCTCATTCGTATCACACTTTTCGGATAAACTTTCCTTTCCATTTCCGAATTTCAAAATCTTATAAAACCCAATTTAATAAAAATTTGGGGTCCGAGACCTTTGGTGGACCTACCTGTATAAAGTCCATATATAGTCCGTCCAAAGCTTCTTCTCCAAGCATTTTCTCCTCTCAGTCTCTCTCACATATATCACTGTCTGTGCCACTCAAACCCTACGCGCTTGCTTCCCAATCGCCGGCGAGTTCCACCGTGAACCTCGCTATTTCCGGCATTTTTTCGTCCTTCTCCGGCCAGGATCCGCAGGTATTGCCTGCGATACACTCTTCTCTCTCTTAACTCGCCATGTGACCAAAACCCTATTTCCTTGCATTCTGTGCATGTATGTGTACCTTTCTTGCGTTTTGTTCTTCATGCATTACTACTTCTTTGAGTTTGAACTGATTTTCTAAATTTCGGTGTATATATATTTTTTGCTTGTGTATGCATATGCGCGCTGTGTATGTGTATGAGTATGTGTGTGTGTGTGTGTGTGTTTGTGCATGTGTGTGTTTGTTTTTGCTTGTTGATCTTTGTGTAAAATGCAATCGCCGATCAGTATCGTTTTTCAGCTAGATAGTGTTTCTTCTTAAGATAAATTTATGCTCTCTCTCTCTCTCTCTCTGAAGCTGCTTATATGTGTATGGTTGTTGATCTATGTGTGAAATGTGATGGCTGATCGGTATCGTTTCAGCAAGATAGGGTTTCTCCTTGACCTAGATTTGTGCTTTCTCTCTGTGAAGCCTTGACTCTTGCTCTCTCCATAGAAGTTTAGGACAGATCTGTTGCTTATTTATTTTTTGGGGAGATTTACTTTGAAATAAAGTTTTGTTTTGGGGTAGATCTCTTGGTTAGTTCGTGCAATGGATGCGTTGATGGTGGATATTCTAGAACATTTCTGGAGAAGTATTGTATTTTTATTAGAATGTACCTTTTGCCCTGTTTGGTTGCTGAGAAGCTGAAGGATAATGTAAAGGTATCATGGTACTGCATTTTTGTGTGTAATTGGTTTATTCTTGATAACTCTTTATTTTCTGTTTGGTTGCCGAGAATGCAAAGGGATGAAAAGGATAAATCGATGTAAACATGTACATATAATATCTCTTTCTTATAGTAATATAGATCTGTACATTCAATATCTTTTTCTCTTAAAGTTGAAAATGACAAAATTTTAAGTTAACTACATGTTATAAGTTTTTTGCCCCTTTTTACAATGAAGACTATGGGTTTACTTAAATTTTTGTTGGTAAAATTTTTCTACTTCGAACTTTTTAACCATGTTTGTTAAAACTGATATTCTGGCAAAATTATTTTATAATATGCATTGCTGCCTCTATTTCTCTTTGAGGATGTTCAATTGTTGAAACAAAATTTTCAGTGTTATTCAAATTAGCTATGGGGTTAAACAGCATAAGCCTATAAATTATACTACTTTCTTGAGGATATAATTGGGAGCAGCTCAATTAGCACATAATTTTTTGTTGCTTGGGCATTAGCAAGGGAAGCTTATGGCCTCATTTCTGGTGGACTCTGTCACACATGGCATTCAATATTGTAGAAAGACAAAGAAAGCGAAGTGGAAGCTTTTTACGTGTATCTCCTGGGTAACAAATTGGAAAAAAAAAAGAAAAAAGAGTTAAGTTGGTAAATATCATGATTGCTGTGTTAGATTAGTTTGAAGTTATTATGCAGCAATTTGTTTGAGACGCATTGCAGTAATGGTTTCTTGCTTCCCTGTTTATGCTACTAAGTTCTTAGTGTGTACTACTCATCTGTAACTAACTGCATAAACTATATTTGTGTTCTTTGTGCACATTTCTAAGCAGTTATATATAAGCAGTTGTGGTTTCTGTTGCAGGAAAAGATGAGTTCGGGAAGAGGGGTTGGAAATCCTAATAATGATCCATCAGCCAAGGGAAAAGGCATATCTGGAGTCTCTAGCCCAAGTGTTGACCAGTTGAGTCACAACATGGCAGACGTCAACCTGAATTCAGGACAGGATGATGGCGAATGGGAGGTTGCAAGGAAGCCTAAGAACAGAGCTGGAAGCAGTGCTGCAAAACAATGGGGTTCTCAGAGTAATAATAACTCTAGAGCATGGGGAAATCCAAATATGGGTCAGAAACAAGGGATACGGAATAATGGTGGACCAGGAAGGGCTTATGGAAATACCCGGTCGACACAAACGGCTGATCCTAAGCGACCTGCTGGCAGGGGACATGTGAGACCCCAACCATCCACCAGGGGTTTTGAGGGCAACTACATGGCCCCACAACCTGTAATCGGCCCTCCATTGCAGCATGGATGGAACTGGTCTGCTGTAGCTGGTTCCACACAATCCAAGGGATCACAAGATGATGGCCTGCAAAACAACGAAAGCATTTCAGAGTCCCATCATGGTGATGATGTTGAGGCAGATAAGTATGGCAATGCTGATGAGGTTGATGATGATGACTCTGACACAATTGATGATACCGATGATGATCTTCTAAGTGATGAATCTGACTCTGATGCTAGTCAAAAGAGCCATAACACTCGCAAGAAGAGCAAATGGTTCAAGAAGTTCTTCGACATTTTGGATAGCTTGTCTGTTGTTGAAATAAATGACCCAGCACGGCAGTGGCACTGTCCTGCATGCCAAAGAGGCCCTGGTTCCATTGACTGGTACCGAGGCCTGCATCCTTTGATGACACATGCCAAAACAAAAGGCTCAAGCAGGCTGAAGGTCCACAGGGAATTGGCTGAACTTTTGGAGGAGGAGTTGTGCCAGAGGGGAACTTCAGTTGTTCCAGCTGGAGAGGTATTTGGTAAGTGGAAAGGTCTGAAAGATGATGAAAAGGACCATGAAATAGTTTGGCCTCCAATGGTTGTTATCATGAATACAAAGCTTGAACAGGATGACAATGACAAGGTAGGATCATATTTTCTTATCTGTGACTTGCAGCAATATCCAAATATATTGTCATCACAAAAGCAGCTTCATGTTCTTATTTTAACTGAACAGATTGATTGCTTGATTTTGATGTTTACTCTAATTTTACTCATGTCTGTATTGAACGGTTTTCAGTGGCTAGGCATGGGGAATCAGGAGCTTCTTGACTACTTCAGCTCCTATGCTGCTCTTAAGGCTCGACACTCTTATGGTCCACAGGGGCACCGTGGGATGAGTGTTTTGATCTTTGAGGGGTCTGCAAGTGGTTATTTGGAAGCTGAGCGCTTGCATAAGCATTTTGCTGAGCAAGGAACTGACAAAGACGCTTGGGGACGTCGCAACCGTGTCTTATTTCATCAGGGTGGGAAGCGCCAGCTTTATGGTTTCATGGCCATGAAAGAAGACTTGGATGTATTCAACCAGCATTCTCAAGGTTCTCAATCTGATCTAATCTCTCTCCCCGTCAGTTGAATCCCTTGGAAACATGTGATAACTTCTATGCATAATTTTTTTTTTTTTCTCTCTTTGTGGAGTTTCCTCTGAACTGTTTTTGTTATTGACTAGGTAAATCTAAACTGAAGTATGAGATGAGATCGTACCAGGAGATGGTTGTGAACCAAATCAGACAGATGAGTGAGGACAACCAGCAGCTTGTCTATTTTAAGGACAAGATTGTCAAGGAAAAGAGGCATTCAAAAACTGTTAAAGAATCTCTTGATCGTGTTACTGAGAAGCTGCGCAAGACGGAGAAGGATTTCCGCATTGTGAGACAGAGAACCAAAATGCAGCATGAAGAAAACAAGGAAGAGGTAATATCAGTTTTTTGATAATCTTGTACTTGTAGGTAGTAGTAGTGCCAATGAGGTATCCCACCAAAAAGAAAAAAAAAAAAAAAAAAAAATTGCTACCCTTTTCTTTGTCTGTCTTTCATATGGTTGCTGTATCTTTTCTTGTTTGGAATATTAATTCAAATTGGCTCAGTGTTTGAATATTTTTTTTCTTTGTTTATGAAGATGTATGAGCAAGAGAATTTCTTCAAGGATCAAATCAAGATTATCCATGAAACAAGGGATGAAAAAGAGGAGAACTTTGAGAGGCTGCAACAACAGGAGCGTGAAAAGATGAAACTTTTAAACGCGAATCCTTCAAGCGCAGACGAATCTAGCCAAAGGTAAAATATAATATGCAAGCTGAGTGGATAATTGTAGTGTGTAGCATAATTAGTGCTTTGGGTAGGTGGCGGTGTTTGTTACATTTTTTGTATTCTTTTTTTATTTTTTTGTGTATAGGGCTGAGGAAATCGCAAAGTACATAAAGTGCCAAGATCAAGAGATGGAAGCCTTTGTAGAAGAGAGAGACAAGCTTATAAAAGCTCAGGAAGAGAAAAAGGCTGAAATGAAGCGGAGGCAGTGGGAGGAAGAGGTTGAGCTTGAGAAAGAGTTCAATGCAGAACTAATTCAACTAATGGACAAGTACTCCCCACATCGTCCTGATGCTGCTGCTGGCCTTTAAATTTGGTGGTGGACGAGTGTACCCCTCCATTCCGTTCCCCCCACCTTCCTACTTTTTGCATACACTAATTCCCCTCGTAACTTTAGACAGTATAGACTTTTTACCTTTTGCAAAGAATATTATACCAAAAAGATAGGAACAAAGAAAGTTAGTAGCATATGGTAATTACTGTAGACTGTAGACCTGTGTCTGACAGCTTTATTGCGTCAGTTTTTGTGGGTAAACGATGGCTGCAATTTTTATCAAGTTTCATCTCTTATCTATGGTGGTATGAAGTTGTTGTTTTAAGGCTTTTTGTTTTTCACCTTTTCTTCTCTTTTGTCTCTTGTTTGTCACTGGTGTTTTACGTTTAGTCTGTGAATGAATTTCTAGAAAATGATTATGGTAAAGATTAAAAATAGAAAGTTTCTTTTGAAGTAGTATTTTTCTTTTAGTGTAGACTAATTGCTGTATATATACAACTTGTGATGGTAGTAAAAATTTATATAATTGCATAGCAATTTACTAGAAAGGCATTACCGTTGATGTGTGATTCGCCTGTGACACGGCATTTACCCTCAATTTTGATGTCAGCAAATACATTGCGATTCCAGCGGCACCCTCAATTTTTGGCTTCTTTAATCTCCGGCGAGAAATCTAGACTAGTTAACTAGATGTCAAAAATGACGACAAGATAAATGACAAATAATCAACTGAAAAGATATCATTGAGAGCTGCTCGCACATAATGTACGTTTCTTCATGATGTATTCTCTCCAAATCTAAGCCGTCAAATGATAACTGACATTTCAAGGCACATGATGGGAGGAGCAACACCTGTGCCACCAGTTCAACGGTTAATAGCTGAAAAATATGTCATAAATGGAGAATGCGGCCCCTAAATATAGAGAAAGATGACAATTTGAATCTTTTCCTGAAAATTCTTTCAAAAAGGAACAAATTTCAAAGGCAGCCTCGGCTATAATAGTAAAAACGATGGTTAGGACATACTACAAAAGGCCTATGTTTACAAAAAAAAAAATGTTATATAATTGATGGATTACATCAAAACTTGATTAAATGAACAAATAAGATTAAAAAAAAAAAAAGAAAAAGAAACAAAACACAAATTCTCTTACCCTCCTGGGCCATAAAATTCTTCCAGAAGAGAAGCCAATGGCCTAGAACCAAGCTTTTTTTTTTTTTTCTTTTTTCTGAAACACACTAATGAAAATGCGTAAAACAAAACGAGAAATAAGTAATCAATTTATCCTAACTAAATATTACAGTAGCGAGCTGTAACAGGTTTCGATCGATAAATTGAAAAAACATTTCAGTTGGTTTTCTTATCATCTTCCTTTGTAGCGGTCACCTCTGCACCATCAGCAACCTGATCATCCTCACCACCAAAACCAAATTCGTTCACACGTTTCTTGTCAACTGGATATTTCCACCTCTGGTACAGATATATCATAAATATAACATCTGCAAGGCAGCCAAAAGAAGGATGAAAATCATACACAAAAAAGCAATGACTGACAAAATCAAAACTGAAAAAGGACAAATCTAACCCACAAAAAATGAATTCCCTTATCTCCTAATTCGGGCCATTTCAGGCTGAGTGCAGCACCGTTTGAGGCATTTAATTCTCATAGTAATTATACACAACTAGTGCAGCTACCAGTTTTATTTTGAATATATCTGGGTTCACTATTGTAATATAACCAATCTGATTTTACTTTGGAACTATCAGAAGCATCACAGAACTTCATCTTCTTTTTCTGATGAATAATAATTTATTAAAAAGCAAAGGCCTCATACACGAAAGGTATAAAGGACAGACAAACACCCTACAAGTTTCTATAATCTAAAAAGGAAACAAGATCTAAAAGACTTAAAAAAGAGTTTGGAACATAGACCATAGCCCAATCCAAAAGAGATTGGGCACTTCATCTTTTGTTTTTTCTCTTTTCCTTTATCCTTTTTGAGTTTCTTTTTTTTTTTTGGGGGAGGGGAGGGGAGGGGGGGGGGGGGGGTCATGCTGCATCATGGCACTTCCAATGCCAACCCCTCATTTAGGCATCATATAACAGCAGAAAAATCCCCTTCGGCAAATGGACATTAGAGCTATACAACAGTTACCAAATGGACATTAGAGCTATACAACAGTTACTAAGGAAATTGAACTACTATCGATTGTGAATGTGATTATATGTTACCATCACGAAAGACAGAAAGCCGATGTAGAGTTGGCATTTTTATGACAAAGGCAAAGAGATCATCAATGATGGTGTTGAGGAATTTGTATGTCATCTGCCTCCAGGGTAGATGAGCCACAGACTTCAGCTTATAATTTATGAACAATTGAGGGCACATCATTATGAAACCTGCAACAATGAATTCAAATGCAAAGGGAAACAAACCTGTCAAACTTCTACAAAAAATTAAGGATTCAAAAGCTAATAACCGAAGCTATATTTTTAGTGCAAAATTGGCAGATGATGCAAAGACATTGTTATGAAACAGATAGTATTTTTTTCTTTTTTAACAAACACAAAAATCTTTAAAAGAAAAGAAGCAGGGTTGTTGTCGGGGTGGAGGGTAGACATATAACTGGAAGACAATGAGCATGCACTTGGAGCCATTTTGACTTTTTAACAAAACAAATTAATATGGAATTCATAGGGCATAGAGACAATTTCAATCACAAAAAAACAAAGGGCTACTGATGCTGTAAGTATAATTTTGAAGTAATGACCCACTAGTGCCTGAGTCGGGAAAATCATTGGTTTTCTCCATCTATGATGACATAAACATCTCAATGACTTAACAAGCCTGGTAAGAAGAAGAAATAGCAATACCAAGATAACAAGTTTCTTACCAAACATGTATACACAGCTTGTCAGTGAAGAAAGAATCCAAGAATACCAGCTCTTGTGGCGTTCATACATGAGGGAGTAAATAGATGAGCATATAGCAAGGAAGAAGAGCACATAGGACAAATACTTCATTGCGATATCATCATATTCCTTTGTCTTATTCCCTGCATAGGACTCACGATCCCGGAACCTTAACATAGGTATTTTCCCACTTCTATCAACCTGGGGATAAAAGAGAGAAATTACAAAATTTTGCTCATCTCATAGGAAGGTAAACTAAAGATTCAGAGCAGTATAAATTGCTTAAGCTCAGATACAACATTATCAAGTGTCAAATGCATAGGTTCCAAGATCTAAGAAGATAACCACATAGTAAGGCATGCACAAAATAAAAGTGTGTTTATTATGTAAATCTGACATGCCCCATACATACAGTACTAAACATGAAAAGATAATACATACCCACACACATTATCCTTGTAAATGTGAACCTAGCAGGGATGTAGCAGCAGCAAATGGTTGAGAAATAAGGTATCTCAAGCATAAGATGACATCTCCATGTAGATAAATTACAAGGTATACCTCTATTTGCATCATTTTAACATCTAATTATAAATTATACCTCTATGTGCATGGCTTTCCCAATTTTCCAGAACTCGATGCAGCACCCAACTCCAGAACTTGCAAGAATCATCCATGAGGTGTCATTATCAAGTAGATAGAGGAAAACAATGAGCTGACATATAAAGCTCACAACAACAGACTTTGCAGACAGTCCTTCCATAGATTTATTTTTGTTCCAAAATTGGATGTCTGCAGTGGGAAAGAATCAGATTAATTAGCAATATTAAAACTCAAGAACATCCAAGGGGTGAAATTCAAAAATTGCCATTATATGAAAATTACTATTTACCGTTCTTGAATGCCAAGAAGTCAAACACTGAATGAAGTAGTGAAACAACCATTGTGATTACCAGGAGGTATGGATTTCCTTCCAAGAAAACCCTCTGAGAAAATTATCAGATAATAGGCATTTAGAGATACAAGGAAACAAAATATTAAGTGGTATGATAGGTGCTAGAAGCAACAAGAAGAACCAATAGCAAAATTCAGCTGGAAAACCTTTTAGATTATTAACTAAAATCTTTTATCCCAAACCATTCAAGTGACAAACTTCACCTCATAGAACTGCGACATCTTATTTCAGTAAAAATAAATGGTATATATCTGCCTGTAATATTGGCCAAACTAAACTAAACTATGGATATAGTTTGGCAGCTGAAGTTCAGATTTTTAAATTGATTACGGGCTCATGCCAAAGAAATTTCCTACGGTGATGAAGATAAGCAATACCTTCAACTCATCAGCCTCGCCCTCGAGCATGCTTCCATAACTACGGTGAATCTGGAAAGATTGGTCAATCTGCAGGAATAGTTGCCACTTGGTCATGCTTATGGGACCCACCTCCAGATTTAATGTCAATTCTGTCACTGTCTCATTAATTGGTATCAACTTATCTCTGAGTAACCAGAACTCATTGAAGAACATGGTTGGGTAGTAGTTTCCTGTAGTAGGCTCAACATTCAAGTCTATGCAAATCTAAGTCAAGAAACTCAAAGCGATGAATAAGACAAATCTTTCCATAGTCTACTTAACATGCAGCTCCACACCTAGTAAATTAACAGCACAGCAGTTCTCTAAAGACAATTGGTGGTATCTACACTCTTGATGCAAATCGGCATGAAAATCACGTTTTCTATAATAGAAAAAGGGAGAAACATAAAGCTTAACCAAGCTGGAAGTGTTATAGGGAAGTTGACATAGAAACCAGAAAGTATAGAGATAATAAAGACATCAAAAGTAAATGTAGATGAACAAAAATAAGATCTTGAAGGATACAAGGAGCAACATTGGGTGGTACAGCATTATGAGGGTATCTGCAGGAAAAAAACAAAAAAAAGGCCAGGAATGAGCAGGTTTAGCAACAAAGTAGCTCATAAAATTGAATAGAAAAAAAAGGGAATAAATTTAAGCTTCTTTTTTTTTTTTTTACTCTTTCTAAACCAGTAGCGCATCCAGTTAATACACAATGAAGAAAATGATCTAAACTGAAATTCAGAATACACATAAATATTACAGCTAAGAAACATTTAGCTTATAAACTAGAAATCAAAAGGCAGAACAAAATCTACACACACTTCGTAAGACACTTACTAGGATGATTTTTTTTTTTTGATAAGTAATGGAAAATTTTATAAAAAAGGCTAAAGGTGCCCCTAAGTATACAGGCAGTATACACAGGAAGCTCCTAACTGAAACGAGCAAAAGAATTACTAGGATGGTATTATCATTAACATTCAGTCTTTAAATTTATGGTGTGAAACACCACTTTCAATTGCACTTTTATAGTGGCATATACGATTTATAACAGGTAATTCCAAGAAATTAACTTCTTATGGCTGACATGCTAACTACATTCGGCCACTTCAATTCATCAATATTTTCAGTCTCTGTGATTTTCAATAACACAATCAGTGAAATAACTTTTTTATAAGTAATTTAATATCATTGAAAAGTGTAGAGGGGCACAACCTAATACATAAGAAGTATATAAGAGAATCCCTTGTTCAATAGAAAAAGAAGAATAAAAGTTCATAAAGTCAGAAGAACTAGAAAAAATCAAACTATTATGTGTTGCTATCCATGTGTAAAGTGAGTTGAATATAAGCCTTTTCAACTCTACCACCGAAGTATCTCCATCTAGGGCTGTTAAGTGAGCGAAGCGTCTCACGAGCAAGCTCGGCTCGACTCGGCTAGGCTCGTGAGCAAGTTCGTATAAGCTCGTGTATATATATATATAAACACTAAGTAATACATAATTAATTATAAATCTCATAATTATTAAAATTTTAAAATTGCATTTATATTTAAGCGTTAGAGAATGAAAAATTCTAAACCCTTCGTGATCAAAGAGAGAGAGAGAGCAATCATTAAAAAGACCTCGATTCAATTAGAGCAGACCCAAATAAAAGGAAGAAGAATCAAGCATAAACTATTGAGGGAGATTGTAAAAGGCATAAACTATTGAAGAATCATACAGACCCAAACACTATCACTACCTGTTTGATGAGCGAGAGTGAGAGTGGGAAATGAGAGTTCAGGTGGAAGATACGCTGTGACTGATGAGGGGGATTGAGAGAGAAACGTTGAAAAAATAGTTTTTTGTAGGGGACGTTGTCCCAATGCAATCTGAATGCAACCTGTTAACTTGTCCCACATTGTTAAGAAAACATTAATCTCCAAGTTTGCTTATCTATAAAAGGATGCATATCCTCTCTTTGAAACCAAATGCCTTACTGTATTGACTCAGGCTCCATACTCGACTAGCCAGGTTAAGCAAATACTCATATGCAAACTAATTTCTTAAGCTGTTTAAGAGTACTTGAAGTTAAATTTTTTTTAAAAAAAACAAAAACATTAAATGTAAGAGCCAGCTCGCGAGCTGGCTCGGCTTGACTTATTATTAGCTCGAGCTCGATTTTTTTGGCTCGCCCTTGAGCTCGACTCGAGCTCGAGTAAAATTTAAACGAGCCAAGCCTGAACAAGGGAAGCTCGCTCAAGCTCGGCTCGTTTACACCCCTACCTCCATCTTCAAAGCTCCGTGTCATGGCGTGCATTCCACTCTTTCCAAATACACCACATTAAACATAAAAGAGTCAACCTCGAAACTTCCAAAATGTTATGATACCCCATTTGACCTCCTCAACTCATCAGCAACTCTCTCACCCTTCTAGGCATAACCCAATTAACATCAAACGAATTAAATAGCAAGCAAAGATGTCCCACTTCTTCAGGTTATCCAACATCAATATCTTCCTAATGTTGCCGTCCACACACACAAAAAAATGACTCCCTTGTAGGAGCCTTAACTCTCCAGACACTCTTCCAAGGAAATAAGAAGCTCGTAGGCATGGTTAACACATGATAATACGACTTCACTTCAAAATTGTGCCTCTTGGAAGAGATCTAACATATTCTATCCGCATCTCCTTGACTTACTCTGAAAGAATACATCTCAAAGAAAGAGGAGAACAAATCCAACTCACAATCCTACATAGGTCTAGTAAAAATAATATATTCCATTGAATCCTTCCATTTTAGAACTGCATATGATCTGCCGCTACGCATACTTACAATGTGCAATATTAAACAAATCCGGATAAGATATCTTCAATGGCTATTCCTTGCACCATACATCATGCCAAAAACTGATCTTTGACCCATCACCAACCTCAAATCTCACAAATTTTGAAAAACTTTCTCACCCCCACCCCAAATGGCCCTATTACCTCCTTGGAACACCAACCTCCCCTTGAACTGTCATATTTAGTTTCTATCACCAATCTCCACAGAGCCTCGCTCTCGGTAGTATAACGCCATAGCTATTTACACAATAATGCTCAATTGACTATAAACAACCAATTATTCAACTACTGTGTTTCTATTATAAAAAAGAAACAACAATATTATTCAAAGGACAAGAAACATAGAACCTAAAAACAAGATGACCTTCAAAGGGGACTAAGAGGCCAACTTAAAACAATTGCTAAGAGAAAGAACAATAAAATTCAAGAAAAAACCAAATCAAGGTACGTAACCATGACTTCGAATGCCTTTAAAATACTGTCTCCTCTTTTCACCATATCTGTCAGGTTAATCTCTAAAAAGTATAGTAAAGAAGGACATAAGGGAACATGGAAATGGAGACACTTGGATATTTTAGCTTTCATACAATATTACATTCGTGTGAAAGTATAACATAAATGCATGGCTTTACTTGATAAAACTTCACGACCAGATAGTGCAAGCCTCAAATGACATAGAAGATCAGGAAGACATTACAATCAGAAACTTTATCTCAAACAACAATTAACTCAGGAAAAAACTTGAGGAAAATACACTTCACCACCATGAAGTGTCCACCCATTTTCGTTTTGACGTCTAATGTTTAAAAAGTGGCACTTGACCCCCACAAAGTTTCAGACGTTAACAAAAAAGCCCATCCGTTTATTTTGGCCATCACTTTGGACGGAAACCAAGTCATGTGCGTGGCACGTGACACTTTTCAACCAAAAAGTTCGAAAATGCCCTAGTGGGTAAAGTGTAAACGTAAATTACTTCGGGGGGGGTAAAGTGTAAACATAAAAAAAAAAATTAAAAAAAGCTTATTTAAAAAATAAACTAAAGTAAAACAAAAAACTCAGGTTAATTACCTTTTTAATACCAAGGTTCTCACTTTAAAATTTTTTTTTTCACCTAGGTTACAAATTGTATCACAGATGGTACCTGAGTTATGGGAAAAGACAAACTTGGTACCTTTGTCACATTCTGTTAGCCCAAACTAACGGACTACCATGTGTCACCCCCAAAAAATGCCACATGTCCTTAAAAAAACTAGTTTAATAACTGGTTGAGCCACCCCTAGGGACGGTTTGGGGTGGCCTGGCCACCCCATAATTCTTTTCAATTTTTTTAGGGGTTATCTTTTTTGATTTTTTTTTAAAAATTATTTTGATTTTTTTAGGACATGTGGCGCCAAATATTTTTTGGACATGTGGCATTTTTTGGGGGTGACACATGACAGTTCGTTAGTTTGGGCTAACAGAATGTGACGAAAGTACTAAGTTGGTCTTTTCCCATAAGTCATGTACTATCTGTTATACAATTTGTAATCTAGGTGAGAAAAGAAAAAAAAAAAAAAAAGAAAAAGTGAGAACCTTAGTACTAAAAAGGTAATTAAACCAAGTTTTTTGTTTTAGTTTAGTTTTTTTTTTTTTTTACCCGAAGTAATTTATGTTTACACTCTACTCCCAAGGGCATTTTCGAACTTTTTGGTTGAAAAGTGTCACGTGCCACACACGTCACTTGGTTTTCATCCAAAGTGACGGCCAAAATAAACGGATAGGCTTTTTTGTTAACGTCTGAAACTTTGTGGAGGTCAAGTGTCACTTTTAAACATTGGAGGTCAAGTGTCACTTTTGTTTTAGTTTAGTTTTTTTTTTTTTTTACTCAGTAATTTATGTTTACACTTTACCCCCCGAAGTAATTTATGTTTACACTCTACTCCCAAGGGCATTTTCGAACTTTTTGGTTGAAAAGTGTCACGTGCCACACACGTGACTTGGTTTCCATCCAAAGTGACGGCCAAAATAAACGGATGGGCTTTTTTGTTAACGTCTGAAACTTTGTGGAGGTCAAGTGTCACTTTTTAAACATTGGATGTCAAAAAAAAAGGGTGGATACTTCATGGGGGCAAAGTGTATTTTCCCCAAAAAACTTTGCTCAAATATCATCCTTTTTCCTTTTATATGTAAATAAGAAATCACAGTTTCCAAAACCATAATCTGACAATAAATAAAAGTAATAGGAAAAGAGGAGATCAAGGAAGTAGGTAAACCATAAAGATGTGTCACTTTATAGGCAAGTAATTGTTAGCAAATCCTGGAAATGTACATAACTAAAGTATTTCAAGTTCAACACAGCAGAATGAATTAAATAGTGTGGTCTAAATTCAATAATTTCATACCACATACAAAACCTTCTAGAGAACTGACACTCATTTAACACATACCGTGTAAAATCGTCCACTAAATTGATTGTAATATTTGGTTTCCAGGACGCAATCCATTCAACAGGTTTATCATCTTTAGAATCACCTTGAGTATCATCAACCACCTGAAGCCAACATAAATCGTCATTAGGATATGAACACCACATGGATAAGTGCAAGATGGAAATCAAGATGTGCCATCAAGAGAAGTCTAGAAAACAAATTGCGTTTAACATATACAACACCGAACGAGAGACTACATAAATCAAGTTTCACATATATTTGTATTACATTTAAGACACACTGTATTCATAGTGATTGGATATAATGTTAGGCTCAAGGAAAAGATTATATATAATGTCAACTTAAATTAGGTTGCCTTTAAATTACATAACCACCTTAGTCTCGCCAAATCAGATCTCCTAGAATGGGACTGATTAATAATCAGGTCTTGATCCTCCATTTGCATATAGGCATCTGGAGGAGCCTAGAAGTTATACACTGTATTTAATTGTATAATTATTAATACATACGAAGTGTTTGCACTTAAATGAGCATCCATAACAATACCAGTTCAAATTGTGTAGACTTCCTACATGATAAATGGACGCCAATCATCATAGTTATCCAATTGCAAGGGTACGTATATCAGACTTTGATATCTGAAAAGCAAAGCTAGCTTGTAACAACTCATCCTGGAGTTATGTATGATAAATATTTAATACTAAAAGACAAACCTCAGTCACTGCTTCACCCTCATCAGAACCTTTGGAGCTCCCCAATAAACTCTTCCTTTTGTCCGTTTTTGACTTGGGCAAGTATGTTATAATAGCTGAAATCAATGAAATGGAAGATCTCTTTAATGTTGATTTGTTTGGTCATCACTTAATTACTGACATAAATAGAATAATATAAAAAAAAAGTACATAAAAATGCCCAGGAACACATTCGTACAGTGTGTTTTTCCAAAAGCAGCCAGAGGTTGGTACTCTGGATCATTCGGGTCTGGGGAGTAACCAGAGCGTGCAAAGAAAATGTGGGCATACAGACTTCCATTGTGCTTCAAAGCCTGAAAAACAAAGAAATACCATCTTCATGTCCTAAAATATTAACTTATTGGAAGCAACAAGTACAAGGAAAGATTATCACCATATTGCTTCATATCCTAAGTGATATACAAAATTCAGAAATGTACGAGGCATAAACTAGAAAGTTTACAAATTCAAATCTAGTGCTTCCCACTACAAGTGATACCTCAGATGGATAATACTTCAAAGAAAGAGACCTCGTACTCTCCGGTCCCCAAACCGCATATGGAATATTACTTTCTTGCCAAATAAGTGCTTTTTCATTGCCGAAGTCATTGAACGTTTCATGTTCAGAAACATACAACCACATGTCCTAACCAAAATTAAAAAGCAATTAGAAATAGAATGTAAGTAGCAGAAGAATAAGCATACATAAATGGGAAATACCAGGCATAGCGACACAACCAAACATGGTGTTAAGGCAATAGCAGCCAAAAATCAAACCCTGCAACTGGGTTATGCAGAGGGGGCAAAATCTGAACCGTTCGATTGAAAATAAGCCTTTTTAACTCTCTCAAAATGGAATCTCTTCCAAACTTTTATGCCACAGTTCCTTACTTCGAAAGGGTACAAATATCTAAATTTGATATGTTTAGATACTTTTTCAGACCTATTGCCAATACTGAGTAGCAGCCAAAAATTTGTATCCATTTTTCATGATATCATGGCGAATTTTTCAGAAAAAAAATAGGAGATCCTAATCCTTCTTCTCATATCAAATCAAAAACTGTCTTCTTCTCTTTCTCGATCACGTATATCTTTCATAACATGTTACAAAGTCCTAACACACAAGTACCTAATTAGCACATAACCTAACCAGTACAAATTGTGAATTAACCAGACAGAAGAACCATACCAAAATCACAGTTACAAGAGGTTTAAAATTTGATCATATGAATACTAACACATATATTTATGGATTTTTCGGCAAAGAATTCATATATTAAAGAATTAAGTCATGGATATAGATCGCAGAGCACGTAGATGACAGAAAACGAATGCAGGAGTAGTAAGAATATAAATGGACGAATTACTAGGGGCTCGGCCTTTTGGAAGATATTGGAGATGAGCTGGGAGGGCTCGGTGCCGGAGGGTCGTTTGGGAGAGAAGAATTTGGAAGCGAAGTACCAAAACACTGCCATCCTTATCACACCCGTTAGCATCTGAGAGAACCCTCCTCGCTGTTGCTGTTGCTGTTGCTGTTGCGGCCTTCCTGGCTCAACTTGCCCCTCCGTTTCCGGCGGCGCCATCTCTCTACCTTTCTGATTCTCACCGCCGCTCAAAATTTTCTTTTCTTTTCTTTTCACACAAACAGAGAGATAACAGTTTCGGAGGGATCGGGAAGGGGAAGATATTTGTAGTAATATTGTAAAGATGGGGTTTTGGGAATCTCGCAAAACAATTGAAATTAAATTAAATCTTTTGGCGTGAGTGGGCCACGCAAGCCGAGCAATACAACCCCGTTACCCCCAGACTCATCGTCACACTGCCACTGCCTCTTCTGCTGTCTCAATGCCATATCATTAATTTAAATTGATTCTCTTCCTTTCACTTAAAAAAAATAATTAATGGTCTAATTTAGATTTTAGAATATCTAATCGCATATATATT
Organism: Corylus avellana; assembly: GCF_965113065.1. Lineage (NCBI taxonomy): Eukaryota > Viridiplantae > Streptophyta > Magnoliopsida > Fagales > Betulaceae > Corylus > Corylus avellana. The sequence continues at coordinate 425,197 of NC_142496.1, forward strand.
GTTTATATTGTCATGTAATTTACCATCAAATATTATAAAATCTAATATGAATCATAAAATAGTTCATTTTCATTTCACTTAAAATGAAGATGATCATATTTCTTAAATATTAGTAAATTTTTTAATTGTTAAGTATTATTTTTTATTGTTTTGTAATCATAAATTTAAAAATATATGCTCGACTGAGCACTCTAAGGTTTCGAATATTTTTGTGATATCAAGCCCTTGGTCAATTGAGGATCAACCGAGCATCTAAAAATTGAATATTGTACTTTACCACATCACCTCGGTCGATCGAAAATCGACTCAATAACTCAAGTTTTTTAATGGAACATGGTGCACATGCTTGGTCGATTGAGCATAGGTAGGGGGATTGACCAAGCCCTTCTCAACTTCGATTTTGATACATCTTCAATTGCATTTCGACCCCAACTTAACCCTAAACTTAATGTTTATAACAAAATATGTTTTGATACTGAATTCATCAATATTAACAACCTAATAGGATTTCTATTAGTTCTTATCTTGCCTAAAACTTTTAGGCCACTTGACATAATGGGTACATTTCTCGATCATATGATGGTAATGTCAACCCAGCTTTTCTTTTGTAGCTCGAGACCAAATAAAGTAAAAAATGTGAGCATTCTTAAAGACAAAATCTTTGGCTGAATATTCAATACTCAACCAGTTCAACATTTATGCACAAGCTAAGGGCATATTTGAGATCGCGTTTGATGTGCTTAAAAGTTTATTTAACACCCAAAAAGTCTATTTGAAAAAAAAAAGTATTCGTTTGGTAAAAAAATTAAAAGCACTTTTAAAGGTTCAAAAAGCCTAAAAATGTTCAAAATGCACTTTTGGCAAAAGCTTAAAAATGAAACTTCTGCCAAACAACGCTTTTTGACTTAAAAGCTTAATTTATCAAACGCAATCCCAAATAGGTTATAAGCATGATTTGAATTGAAAAGTATATCTAGAAGCAGTAACAGACCAATGTGACCACCTCATGGATCACAGTTTCTTATATGAACTGCTCAACAAAGTTCGAGTACTTCAATTAAATTGTCACTTATTTCAAAATTTTAAATTAATAAAAATATATAAATTTAATTATTTAATCAATATTTTCATATCCGCATAATTCCATTAGCATTAATGACTTGTTACATTCTCATTGTAATCAAACAAATACACAGCCTCATTTCCCCTTAACGAAAGCCTATTTTTAAATGGTTTTCTCATAACTAAGAGTGGAGGACTGTTTGATAGGGAGAATGAGCTTTCTTTGCGCTCACATCAGATCACATCGTCTAAGGCATAGGGGTTGGAGCCATACTCGTCTCTTGGGGTCTGCCAAAGTCTTGAAATCCCTCACCATGAGACTATCTATAAAATTTACCTCAAAATTAAGAAGCCGTCTGAATTTTCTCTAGATACCAACTAATTACATGTTAAGCAAAAACCTCGTTATCAGGACTCGATCATCAGATCATATCTCAAGTTTGCCAAAATTAAGATTCCAATCTCTACTCTAATATCATATTAAATTACCAATTATCAGCCCTTCATATCTTACATTATTGTCACAAAGCAACGATATGAAGTTACATGTGTACGGAGCCTAAGTGCCAACAAAAATGAGGCTGCTGCCTGCTGCCTGATGCCTGCTGCTAATACTATAGCCTTTTGTTTGCATTAGGAGACTCTTTTGCCGACTAGAGCCTCTAAGGGTTATATGTAGCTTTCAACATTTAAGGCCAATCGAAATTATTTCATCTCTTATTCTCATTTAGCCTCCCGAGCAATCCGGCGCTGGCTATGGTTGACTTTCCCTTCTATATACACACACACACAATATATATATATATATATATATAAGAGCAATCTGCTTAAAATATATATAACAAGCAGCAAGGAACAGACCCTTTTCTTGCTGCAAGAAGCTTATCTAAGCAACCGACAAAACTATGCTGACAGATGAGTTTAGTTTCCCAAAAATCACCTCCAACACCATTCCTGATCATCACTTCACAATTTCAGCATCTCCATGGCGAGATTCCTCTCTAGTTTATCCAGATTACAATCTTGATGAAGGTAATTATGGTAGAGGGGAATCTTTTTCTAGAAAAAGCTTTTCCTACTTAGAAAGCAAGATGAAGAGAGAGATATTGGATGCTGCAGCAAGCCCAGAGACGTCAGAAGAGAAAATGGACATGTTGTGGGAGGACTTCAACGAAGAACTACAAAGGGTATCTAAATCTTCCATGGACAAGAAGAAGGAAGCTGAGAGATTGTCAACAAGTGGTGCAACCGAAGAGATGCAAGAGTTTTGCGGTTTGCAGGCCTTGAAGATGCCCAAAACAAGCCGCAAGAGACCCAACATGATGGTGGTAATGAAGATCTTGAAGAAGCTCCTCTTGCTCCGCATGCGCAACTCGCCTCAGATCAAGCAGGACTACTAGCATATATATATATATAACTCTTGCTTCTCTATCACTTGGATGTTGCTTGCTGCTGCTCCTTCTGGTTAACAAAATCTGCAACTTATTGATCATAGCTAGGCTCATAGCTAAGTCTTCTAATGCCTACTGAAACATATATAGTGGGATACATTCCGATTTTATTGATATGAATTGATTTAGTACTCGATCTGTGCATGTATTTTTACATTTAAAGAGTAATTATTTATTAAACCTTAAAGTTTGATCACAATTTTAAATTAAATCCTAAGATTTCAGACTTCAATAATTGAGTATGATACCAACAAAATTTACAGAAGGGCTTGTTCACTAACAAAATCTATCTGTAATTATAAGCACAATTTAATCGAAGTATCAATTTTCATGTAAAGAAATTGTATAGTCCTTTTAGGAAAACGTTTAGGGTATGGTAAATATATCATAAGTTCCTCGATCAATGCGCAAAAATTAAATTCTTCCTAAGTTTTTTTTTTTGAAAATATACTTCATCGGTCAATCGAAATGCCAAGAAAATTTCTACCGTTAAAATTTTTTAATTGCCATGATATAGGTTGAAACGCATTATTTTGTCACGTCAGCATAATAATTTGATTTAAAAATTAAATAAAAAAATTTTAAATTTAATTTTTTTTTAAAAAAAAAAGTTGAAGAGGTGGCCAGCTGTGGGGCTGCCACCCCTCGCCACCCTCCAACCCCTATGGGGTGGCCCACAAGCCACCCCTAAACCCTAGAGGTGGCTGCAAGCCATCCTAACCACCCAAAACCACTCATGGGGTGACCGTGAGCCACCACTAGGATGGTTTGGGGTAAGCCTCCCCAAACCATCCATAGGTGGCCGCGAGCCACCCCTAGGGTGGTTAGGGGTGGCTTGTGACTCCTACGGTTTAGTAGTGGCCCCCATACCACCCTAGGGGTGGCTCACGGGTTTGGGAGGCCACCCCCATGGGTGGTTTGGGGTGGCCTCCAGGGGTGGGCAAACCACCCTTTGCCCACCCCAGGGGTGGCAGCCCCACCATTGGCCACCCCTTCAACTCTTTTTTATTTTTTTTAAAAGTTGAAATTAAATTAATAAAAAATTATTATACTAAATTGGCAAAACGGTGTGTTTCAATGTATATAACGACAGTTAAAAAATTTTGACGGTAAAAATTTTTTTGGCATTTTGATTGACCTACGAAATAAATTTTCTAAAAAAAAAATTAGGACGAATTTAATTTTAGCGCATTGACCCATAAACTTATGATATATTTACCTTGTAGGGTATTATGATTTTAGTACAATTCTTTACAACCTTACGTAACCATTCATATTTTATTAGTAAGAGTATGCTAGCTAGGTGGACTGCCAAATGATTGTTCATATTTTAGTGATTAACTACACATGAATTGCTACGTAAGTTTGTAAATATGATAAGTATCATATTAATAAAATATTATATGATAATTCATATTTTAATGATTAAAATAATAAAAAATGTCTTGTCAATTTGTCATTTGTTAAAAAAAAAAAAAAAAAAAAGTTTAGTGTCAATAAGCTTTCAATTTGTGTTCAAAAAAATCGAAAACTATTTACACTCCACATCAATATAATAATAATAATAAGATAATCCTAACCTTACTCATAATATTTTTTTATCTCAAAATATACCTTTCGATTTAGTAAAATGCTTAAAATCAAACCAATTTGATCATAAGGTTTTTTTTCTTTTTTTTAATGGGTAAATCATTGGTTTGGTGGCGCAAGAAAGTGGGAAAATCATAAGTGATCTCATGTGAAAGCGTCCACGCATTTCAGAATCGAGAGAAAACAGAGAGAGAGAGGGAGAGAGAGAATGGAATTGGAAGCAGTGAAGAAATACCTGGAGAAAGGAGGAGACAAGAGCGCATCAATCGATGGACTGCCTGCCAAATTCTTCGAACGCTTCACCATGGAAGGCGTTCGTGTCGATCTCATCGAACCCGGCCGTCTCATTTGCTCCTTTAAGGTCCCCACTCGTTTAGTGGTTGGTTACTTCTTCTTCTTCTTCATCTTCTTCAAAACCACTTGTCTATCTCTCCCAATATATTTCTCTTTATATCGCGCGCGCGCACACACACACACACGTGGAGTCGTTGGTTTGTTTGACACCGATCCATTTCATTGTGTGAGAAAACAACTTTCGTTTTAAGCAACACGAAATGCCTAGGAAAAAAAAAATAAAGCAACAGGAAATGGAATTTCTAGACTCTGATTTCTGGGTCTCTCTCTGAATTTAAGAATTTTTTGGTAACCCAATTATTTTTGTGAAACATCAATCAAAATTTGACCTTTGGTTGCTGAAAATGGAGGGTCTAGTTCTGGGTCACTTTCTGAATCCGAAATTTAACTCTTAACAACCCACTTGTTAGAAAGTAGACGTTTGTGTGTAACTTCAGGTGAGGAACTTGGAAGTGCTTTTCCTGCTTTTCACCACAAGCAATATATCCTCTTGAAAGCAGGAAAATTACTTCCAAAGTCTCTCTCTCTCTCTCTGAAACCGTTTCTGATCATTGATTTCATTTTATCAAGAACACCGGTAATTTTTTACATGGTGGAGCAACGGCAACGCTGGTGGACTTAGTGGGGTCAGCTGTGATATTCACTGTTGGAACTCCAGTAACCGGAGTTTCGGTGGAGATCAATGTTTCATACTTGGATGCTGCTTATGTTGATGTGAGTCTTTACCCTTCTCTTTGTTTTGTTAAGTTCTCGTCCCTACGTTTTTGTTTTTAATAATCATTGTGGTATAAATTGAATGCGTGTCTATCAGAATACCTGGTTGAGTCTAAGAACGGAGAGGGAAATTGATATTGTTCTATGCTTACCAGTACTGCGTGCATTGTGGCAATACTAGTATTAGTATTCTTGTTATTTCAGTTTAATTTGCACCTCTGCTTATGCATAATTGCGTCCTTAGCAAAAATTGCATTTTGGATGGTTCTTATTGTCTGGTTGAAGATCAATTTGGATAATTTTCCGTAAGAAATCCAGAGAAATGGTCATGAGAGTGACTTGTAGCAAGATATGGCCTCCATTAGATATATTTTTGTATCCTTTGAGATTAGAGATCACTTGCCTAGTAAGATTTTAGCACTTGGCGGGCAGTGATTACCTTGAATTGGGAACCTGGTTTAAGGAGAATGGCAGGGGCTCTAGAAATATGCAAATCTCCAAGAGAGATTCCGGATGATGTAAGGAATCGAAAAATTTGTTTACGTATGCTCATCAACAAATTATAAGGCTGAGTAATTTGGCCAAATGGGGAGTAGTCATGTGACATTAAAAGCTTGATGGTGGATAAATATATTTTCTTTATATGCTTTTTTTTCTCTTTTTGATTCGTGCCTGGTGAGATGTCTTCCTTATAGTGTTGTGTTTGCCCTTCTGCAAAGAACTTTAATCTCCTTGTTACTGTTAAAGGATTACGTCCTTATTTAGAGTGAAATGGAAAAGTATTGAGTGGCCATTGTGAATTAGGTTGGGTAAGCATTAGACTTCAGATTATTATTCACCAACAACCGCTAATAAAGAAAAAAAGGCATTGTATGGGGCATATTTTATGATAAAGATATGGAAGGGTATGAGTTGAAGCTGTGGATTTGATGTTATACGGTAAACCTGAGCATAATTACACATAATTTTTTTTCTTATTTTTCTTGGTAGTTTGTCTATCTTTTCAAGTTATAAATCTTGGATGAATTTATTGGTTTTTGATGTATTTGTTCAAATCTTGTCGAGTGTCAGAAATTATGTTCTCTCCATAAGTTATGGAAGTTGTTTTGCTAAATTATCAAATCAGCTGTTGCACTTTGGAAATATGAAACTTTTTTCCTCCTTTTCAGGGTCCCCTTTTAGCATTTTCTTGCAGCAACTTACGTCTTTGATTTTGAATCCATTCTTGCTAACAGATTTTCTTGCTGTTACTGTAGGAGGAAATTGAGGTTGAGGCTAGGGCTTTACGTGTTGGGAAGGCAGTTGGAGTTGTCAGCGTCGAGTTGAGGAAGAAGAAGACTGGCAAAATAATTGCCCAGGGGCGTCATACTAAGTACCTTCATGTCGCTAGTAAGATGTGAAAATTTGCTTCTAATTTGCCGTTCATTTGAACATGTAGTAATTGTCTTCCCCTTGAAAGTCAAATAATGTATTATTTATGAATATATGTGCTTATAGCACGATTCACACAATTGTTGCATGCAAGAGAGGTGCTCACTTGAATCTCCTATGGTGGATTTTCACCTGCCCTTTCCAATTTTTGTGAGTTCCCTTTGCATTGCATTTCCGATGGTCGCCAAAGTAATTTTATAAAGTTATTTATTCTGATATGAATGGATCTGTTAAATCAGCTGCAAGCGCTTAATATTGTTCAGGAAAAGTTGATTGTTGGTGCAAACAACCTTTTAACATTTGCTATGTGTCACAATCATATGTAGTTTACTTTTCTGTCATAGAGATACTTGAAGTCTTAATTTGTTTTGTGAAAGTTCGGTTTTGAGGAATGTCCAAAGATGCTATGGAAATCTAGGGATTGCCAAGACATTTGGGCATCACTTAGCAATCATGTCAATATCTTGCATCTTCTACGTTGCATTACCACTGTATGTTGCATTTTCTTGTTAACGATTGCTAAGTGATGTCCAAATGTCTTGGCACAGAAATTAAAAAAAAAAGAAAAAAAAAAAGAAAAGAAAAGAAAAGACAATGAATTACCCAGGCTTCCAATTTTATTCCTTATGTTTCAAAATATATTAGATTGAAATTGGTTGGTTTATTATCAGGAAGCATTTCTATGGAGTGAGTTTTGCTCTTGATTTTGGGAGATTTGGCCATAGAAATTTCAGATGATTTATCATAATTGGTTAGGAGTTGCTGAAGATTTAATGGATTCAAGGTGTAATCTAGAAGTGGATCCCTGAAGTTTCAGTAATCTAGTTTACAATTTTTGCAGATGGATCTCATTAGAAGTTGCATGGATTTTTTGGAAGTAGGTACTTGAAGCATGAAGAGGCTGAGTACAATGTTTGGAAATTAGTTAGAACTGCGAGCATACAATAACACATGATTTGATTTGTATTAGCAAATAAGGACTACAAATTCTGTGGATGATCAGGCCAAGCCAATTGAGAGGGATTGAATATTCCACCCAGAGCTTAGGGTCAAAATGAATCAGAAAAGGCTTTTTCTTTAACCCCTCTTGTTTTTTTTTTTTTTCACTGATTCCTACTTCAGAGTCCTCTTTCTCTCTCTCTCTCTCTCTCTCACACACACACACACTGGTGGCCATTAGTTGGGCCATGCCATTCATAGAAGTATTATGTAGACCCAAACCTGGCCCTGTGAACTTGAGAAAGCATAGTGTTGGGGGAAATGTGTTGGGGTGAAAGAGGGTTAGCTCCATGTGTAGCCTATGAGTAACTGGCCTTAAATTAGAAAGCCATGCAAAACTTGACCAAACTACTTGTGAAGATTAATATTTAAACAGTGGTTTCTTTCCATAAGAATGTTCCAAAAAGATTCACCAACTGATTACCTAAGGTGAACAATCAATCAGTTCATGAGACCCATTGTTCGCAGGTCCCAGAGCATCTTCCATGTTTATCTTGCTTCTCAAGCTTCTCCTCCCCATTCCTCCATTGCCCTTTCTCATCATTGCAGCAAATTCCCCGTAATCAATTTGTCCATCCTGGAACATTAAGCTTCTATTAGTGCAAAGTAACAACTTGGAAACTTAGAATAAAAAAATAAAATAAAAAAGAAGAAAACACACAACTTGGAAACTTAGAAACAAATGTTCATGAACTTTTGCAAACCCAGCTCTAAAGCTGTTAGGTTACAGTTCTGATGTTAGCATAGGATCTTAGAAAGAAAGCTATTGGATCACAATAGACATAGAGAGAGAGACATGAAAAGAGTCAGCTCTTGATTTGATTTGATAAAACCAAGAGTTCGTTTGGCAAAACTTTTTATAAGATGTTTTTTGCTTTTTAGTTGAAAAAGTATTTTGATATAACATAAACGTGAAAAAGTTGTGTTTAAAGTTATTTATTAATGCTATTGCTTTTTTTCCCAAAAAGTGTTGCCAAACAAACTTGGTTAAGGAATCAATTCACCTTATAAATAGACATAAGCTATTAAGTTCATTGGCACTAGTCTTGAAATCACTTACATTATCTTGATCAATTTCTTTGATCATTTCATCAAGATGGACTTCACTTAAACCAAACTCTTTGCAGGCTTGTTGAAGCTCATCAATGGTTATGTAGCCACTACCGTCCTTGTCAAAAAAATAGAAAGCTGACAATAAGTTCTCCTCTCTCTCCAACTTATTCAAGTGTAAAGTAGCAGCAAGAAATTCACCATAGTCTATGGTTCCACTGTTATCAAAATCTGCCTGTCAAACACCCAAAGGCAATTATCAAGTTTAGATGACTAGAATAAAGATGGCATCAGAACTACTGTAGAGTAGATCAATGGTGTAGACACTATATTCTTACTGCAGCCATAAGATCCTTGATCTCAGATTCCATAAGTTCAGAGCTAACTTGCTGTAAGCCATCTTTAAGTTCATCCAATGTTATTGTTCCACTATTGTCTGTGTCCATCGTTTTGAACCAATCTTTCAAATCAGCTATTTCTTCCTCAGAAAGCCTCTCAGCTATAACCTGCAATAGCGGCTCAATTTACATATAAAAATGTCACCACCTTGATAAATATAAGGCTTAAATACAATTAGAAACGTTAGCATTGTCTCTTTTCACCCATGTATTATACATGATAATCACATGCATTTTGAAAACATGTCAGTTTAATAGCAGTTGAAGATAATGCAAGAAATCCATTCAGATTTGTGTAAAACTAAAGTATATAATTTCCAATCTATTTATGTCTTACACGCAAAGCCATCTTCTTAAGCTTGTTCATTGCAGAGAATTGTTTCAGGCGTGATAACACTGCAGAATCAAGAGGTATATCTGGAGCAATGTCGTCTACAATCCAAGGGTGGCCTGATACAAAGATCTCTTTAGTATAACAACCTTAAACATATCAAATGGAATTAATCATATGCTATGACTTGTTTAAGTATCATCTTCTTATAAATGCCAAACATACTTGCTTATTTGAGTTTGACACTCATCTTTTTATTGAATAATAGGACATCTCGTGTCGGATCCGAAGTAATTTATTGTCTGAATTATTAGTAATTTAGATAGCAAATGTGAGAGCTTATATATGGCTCACTTGTTCAAGCAGGGGGTAGATTGCTTTAGACTTGCTCGGACAAGTGGGTCTCATAAGAGTTTTTTCATAGTTACTGTCTGAATTGTTAACAATCAGAATAACATAATTGTAGGAGATCTCTATCCATTTCGTGTTATTGAATATGGACGACTAAACTCACTTAATGATTGAAGATGTCCTGTTCAATAACAAGAAATGCCATATCATTGAATTAATAAGAGGAGGAAGCAAGTCAAACTCTGCTTATTTCTAGTGAAAGACTTACAAAGGACATCACGAGCTGTTAGCCTTTTCTTTGGATCCCTATCAAGCATTTTACGTATGAGATTCTTGGCACTGTCTGAAATGCTAGGCCATGGTTCAGATTGAAGATCTAGTTTTCCTTGTAAAATCTCTTGAAAGATCCCTCTTTCAGATTCTGCAGATAAGAAAGAAAAGATGAAAATTTTTTTTTTTCCAGAAGATAAGTTCTTATTTCTTCAGTAACAAATCTACCAATATGTGAAGTCAGAGATGACTACCAGCCCAGAAAGGTGGCATCCCACTTAGCAATATGTATAATATAACTCCTGCGCTCCATACATCTGCTTCAGGTCCATAACGCTTGCACAACACCTCTGGTGCAACATAGCATGGACTCCCAACAACGTCAGAGAAGATCTGACCTGAAAGAAAAATGTACAAGAATCAGTGATTCGGATTCTCAGAAGCATATTACAAATATACATACAACATTCTGGGAGTTGCCTCTCGTGCTGGACGCATTCCATGTCCATTGGACTTGTGAACTCGATATGAGCCCAACAGAAAATTAGAGGGTTAGAGTTGAAGGAGTTTGACCCGTTTAATTAAATAGATCGAGTTAGTGTTGACCTATATAATTTTATACTCATGTTGACACAATCCAAACTTCACATGCAACATTTAGGGCTGACAAATTTTGATATAACAAGCGAATCCGACATTAACCCAACATGAAATTAGTATGCTAGGGTTGAAAAATTTGACTCCTTTAATTAAATGAGCCGGATTAGAATTAATTTATATAATCTTATACATATACCTCAACATGATTCGAATCAAAACGTAATCACAAATTCAACCCTAATTGTGAGACATAACATAAGCCTCGTTAACATGTGCATTATTGTACAAACATGTTAACATGTCTAAACATTGTTTAGCCCCATGACCACCTTAATTATTAGCATAAATCCAAGGTCGGTAAATTCCATCCCGGAGAGAATATCGTACATTGAGGAAAGGAGTTGTGTCAAATCATACATTACATTTACATGATGAATGGGAAAAACCCAAAATAAATATAACTACTTACTTGTATCACAAGAAAGCATCACTTGGACCCCATTTATCCAGTTGAGTGCCATTGTAAAGTAAACCTCAAATCACATAACAATCAGGTGGAAAAGATTCTACTAAGTATCATTTTTAAAAACCTAAGAATTTAAAGTCTAAACTCCAATTTTATTGAATATTTAACTACGTTTTTCAAAACCAAATTAATTGGTTACATTTTAAAACAACTATTTTTTAATTCAAGCCAAATTCAAACGGTAAAACAATAGACACCAAGACTGTGTTTGATAAATAGAGCTTTTAAATAATTTAAAAAAAAAAAATGACAAAAGCTTCATTTTTAAGCTTTTGCCAAAAATGCGTTTTAAACTTTTTTGACATTTAAAAGCGCTTTTAATTTTTTTTACCAAACTGATACTTTTTTCTTTAAACGAATTGAGTATTTTTAAGTCACTCAAACACACTCAAAAGGCTATACAAAAACATAACAAAGATAAATTATGAAGATTAACAGAAAAGGAACCCAAAAAGGCTACCTGGTTTATAGAATACGGAGAGACCAAAATCAGTGGCTTTGAGAGCGGCACCTTCCTCGTCACTATCGAACAAGAAGTTGTCGGGCTTGAGGTCTCTGTGCATGACTCCAAGCGAATGACAAGCGTCCACGACATCAACAACAGTCTTCATCAACTTGGCAGCCTCTCTCTCACTGTAATGCCCCTTCCTCACAATCCTATGAAACAGCTCCCCGCCTTCGCACAGCTCCATCACCAAGTGCACGGCCGCCGCGTCTTCGTACGAGCCTCGGATCTTCACCACGTGCGGCTGCTCCGACAGGCGCTGCATTATCTGAATCTCCCTCAGAACGTCGTCGTAGTCCTCGGTGTAGAAGAGCTTGCGCTTTGGGATTGACTTGCAGGCGTAGTTTTTGGCTGTGGAGTTGTCTGTGCAGAGGTATGTGGTGCCGAATTTTCCCTGCCCAAGCTTGTGGCCAATTCTGAAGTGGTCTGCGAGGTTTTGAGTCTGGTGTGGGAGAAGGACCCACGTGGGTTTTGAATCTCTTTGTAGCGCAGCTGAGCTTGATTTGTTCATCATGATGATCGACAATGGGTTTTGGAGATCGATGATGATGAGAACTGAGAAGGAAGACAACCTCGATCTGGCCTTTAATGGTGTTCGAGTTCGATCCTCTCTGGATATTAATGTTTAAGAATATTAATTAAAATACCAGCAAAGCAAGTGGATGAACCTGTGTTGGACGTAAATTCTTTTGCCGTAGCTTTTTCCAATGAAAGATTATAGTAAACTAAGCAAAATGGTTTACCTTAAAAAAAAACTAGTAAAAAAAAAAAAAAAGGAAGAATTTTTTAAAACAAAATGATATAAACGTGCCATTTTATAAGAAGACTACTTTAGCATATATATATTATGCATTGGGTCCACTTTCCTTTTCATTTTCTTTTTTAAGTGAAAATTAGAGAGGATTCACTTCATGCATGCATGGCTGATTTAAAAAAATAAGGATGGGAGAATATTAAATAGCATTTTTTTTTTCGAATTTTAAATGAAAAGAAATTATCTTGGGAGCAAGAGAATCTTCTCCATTTCAACTGAAATTGAAAGCAAATTCAAATTTGATGGTGTAACAGCTCGCACAGTTTTGTTCTTGAGTTTACCCCAAAATGCCTTATACCATTTAAAAACAGCATGCTCGATCTTATAAGCATATCTCGGTCAATGTGGGATGCCACATATATAATTTATTGTTTTGAGTTCTGTTTGTTAGTTGTTCAAGTTTAGCTTATTGGTTTGGGTTTGTAAGGAGTCTCATCTCATCTGTAGTCTCCTTTTGTGTTGTCTAGTTTTCTGGTTTGATTATAGTTTTTTTTTTTTTTTTTTTTTGTTAAAAAAAAAAGGGAGGTTTGATTGTAGTTGGTTTAGTTGTTGAATGAAAATAATAATACCTTATTCATAAAAAATAATAATAATAAGTGAACAATTAATATTTTTAGAATAAAATATAAAATAAGTGAATAATTATTAATTATATGTGGGGTGAATGTGCATGTTTGGTGGGGGGAGAGAAACAAGCAAAGATTTGTCTTACTATTTTAATTTAAGGGAAATTCTTACACCCTACCTATAATACATGTGAATGTCCACATTCTATTTTATAATGTTTTTTAACAAAAACAAAAAAAACGTGTATTAATATGGGTGGATTAATACCAAACCTTCTCAAGAAGATGCAGCTGTTGGTCAAAGCTGTATCATCTTTAGCTTAATTAGTTCCAAGTGAACTCAACTCAAATTTAGATTCTATTGTTATAAATGTTTTGGGATGAAAAAAAAAGGGGTTAAACTTTAAATGTTTTCAAATAATCGAATCCTAAATATGCATCCTCGTTTTGGGTTAATAGATGCGATCAATGTTGATGTTGATTTTTACTTCTCCTTTTTTTTTTTTCCTCTTGTTTAAATAGTTAGAGTTGACATAGTAAAAAACGAATGGTACTAGGGATACTACAATTTTTACTATAAATTCGTTACAAACTAACGTGACAGTTGACTTAATAGTTATCAAAATTTATTGCTTAATTTTTTCTTCGGTATGGCACCGCGTGATATTCATGAAAACCCTGGAAATTCGTAAGGGTTGCACAGAAAACCATAATATGAACCTCAAAGCCTTTCTGACTCGGCCTGGCCCTTGAATCGCATTAGCCAATTACCCAACTAAGACATCCCTTTAAAACAATGTTGTTCTTCATTAACCACAGCAGCCAAAGCCTAACAATGCATGCAATTCTTCCTCTTCAGTATTGTTCAGCAACTTACCCAAAAAAGATTACAACAAAAAAAGTATTTTCAATATATTGGCTTCATAAAATGCATATCATCCTCAAGGCACAACGATTTCAAAGTGATTCATCGTGGGTTTCGATTAAAAACAATCAAGAGGAGTTGATGATTTGGACAATTCGATTCTTAGCTTTTTTTAGAGTGCATTTTGCCCTCCAATTTTATAGACTTGAAAAAATTCACATTTTCATGCAGTATGCAAGAAGGCACGTTTTAAAAACACGCAATTCTAATGGTTGAACCACATTTTCATGCAGCAAGTATAATGCGTGCACCACTATTTTATAGATTTTGCTATACACTTCACTACGTTTTTAAAAATTACGATGAGCCTTCCTTCCCGTAAATCTCACAATCTTTTTCTTTTTTTTTGGCACGTGTTCAACTGGATATTTGGATCTTGGAGCCCTATTCAACATCAATAAAGCAAAGACTTTAATATACATATTAAAAAGTCCTTTCAATCCAAGAGTTATAGGTTTATAGCCATTAAATTTGGCCTCTACTACGTATATAAAAAATGAATACTTGGGAATAAGATAATGTGGTGTGGCATATACTTCTCCTTCCCAAAATGCCGCACAATGGAAGAGAGATGAGGTGACCTTCAATTCATGGCAGCACCACTCCAAAATTTTATCAATGTTTTCTTTCCACAAGGATGTTCCCAACATATATTGAATTGCCAAATGATTAATTAATTACTTAAATGTGAACAATCACCTCAGTTCATTGGACACATTGCCGGTCAGTCCAAGGGCATCTCCCAAGTTTAATTTGCTTCTCATGGTTCTCCTTCCTATTCCTCCATTGCCCTTCCTCATCATTGCTGCAAATTCCCCAAAATCTATTTGTCCATCCTGCGATACAAAACTTTCATTAGTTCAAAGTTGGAAACCTAGAAAAAGAGATTCAGCTCTTCCTCATCAAAGTTGTATGATGAGTTCAATTGAGAGAGAAAGCGAGCTCTTCATTGGATTTTTTACATGCAGAGATGCCATTTATAAAAGAGCTTTGGTTTGTGTCCTATGCTTGCGCGCATACGACGCAAGTTGGAGGGTTCCACACGTCCCTAAATACTGATGTGGCACCCTAGCTTGTGTCCTGTGCGCATACAGGAAGCAAGCCAAACTCAAAATGGATTATAAAGGAATAGGTGCATGGTATCACTTCACCTTCTAAACATAAAACTATTAGGCTCATTAGCACCATGCAGGATGTGAATGTAGTAGTGCTTTTAAATTTTGCTCGTAAACAGTAACATAAAGCAAAAAAGTTGTTCTTCTGAATACACTAACAGTTGTAAAGATATAAGCAGATATAGTAGGTGTCATCATGGTCAAAATATAAATGAACAAACTTACATTATCTTGATCAATTTCTTTAATCATATCATCTAGGTGGACCTCGCTTAAACCAAACTCTTTGCAGGCTTGTTGAAGTTCATCAATGGTTATGTAGCCACTACCATCCTTGTCGAAAAAGGAGAAGGCTGACATTAGATTCTCTTCTCTCTCCAGCTTATTCAAGTGCAAAGTGGCAGCAAGAAATTCACCATAGTCGATTGTTCCACTGTTGTCAATATCTGCCTACCAAACACCCACAAGTAAGATTCTTACCCCACATAAAAAATTATAGTAGATTTGATCAATGACAGAGACTAGAGTTTCTTACTGCATCCATAAGATCCTTGATCTCAGACTCCATAAGTTCAGAGCCCACTCTCTTTAATCCGTCTTTTAGTTCATCATATGTTATTGTTCCACTGTTGTCTGTGTCTATCATTTTGAACAACTCTTTCAAACCACCGATTTCTTCTTCAGAAAGCCTCTCAGCTATGACCTACAATAGAGTTTGAAAATTAATTTAACATTTACCAACACAAACATCACCATCATAACATATAAGGCAGTACAAGATAGATGACACATGACGGGTGTTTCATTTTTATCAAAGTATTATGCATGAAGGAGCAGCAATCCTATATTATCAAATTGTCTTATGGAAAATGCACGAATGTTTTAGTGACAGATAATTCCTCCACATTGCATCAGTTTCAATACACTGTTCAACATCTTCAGATCTATTATGATGTCTTTGACAAATCATCCCCATATTGCAAGTTAATGTATAAACCACTCATTAAAATCCTCTGGAAAATTTGTTTTAGCATTAGTAAAATTGTCAAGCTCCAACAGAACAATGAGATGTATCGCTAAACTTTTGCATCAAACTCATCTTAGAGTCTTTTTCGCGCAAAATAGCAATTGGTAGATACAGTCTAATCTTTAACCCCAGCAGTTATATGTACGTGTGTGAATCCACAGTGTATGTGTATATCATAGTTGAGTAATGTTTCACAACTTGCATGCAAAACTTTTCAGTACTTTCCCTCCGTCTAAAATTATGAGGGTGCAGGAGTATAGAATCTCATTCTGAAAAACTTATGCACTTTGCATGGAACCTAACATGTAACAGCTAGTTTCATTCATTTGCCCTTATATCAAGCACTAGACAGCGTTTATAAGCAACTGCACTACTGTTTAGACAGCAGAAGTTTCGATCAGGACTCATTTCTCAATCATTAAGTGCATGTCCCTCAATAGGGTTATGTTATGAAGGACGCAAATGACGCCGAAGATTTCCGCAATCTCCCATTCAAAAGACTATATCAGGTCAGAAAATTAATAATTAGGTTCCTAGACAGTCAAAACCTACAGAAGCAGAGGAACTGAGCCAGTATTAGCCCTCAATATGAAATTCATAAAATTCTAGAGGTAATAGACCCAAAGTTCAACCTAATAAATGTAGATTTACTTGTAGTATCCAAAGGAATAGGTAAAAAATAAAACTAAAAACTGTGAATGTGTTTGTGTGTGTGTTTTCAGACTGTTAGGGAATCAGTGCTCAATGGTCCAGGAAATGAACGGTCATAGATATGTAACTAAAATGTATCACTACACATCTATTGAAGCCTTACACGCAATGCCATCTTCTTAAGTTTGTTCATTGCAGAGAACTGCTTTAGGCGTGACAGCACTGCAGAATCAAGAGGTTTATCCGGAGCAATGTCATCTACAATCCACGGGTGGCCTAATACAAAGATCACTTTAGTTTACCAAGCTTTTACAAATCCAATGAAATTGATCACACTAGGCCATGTTTAAGCCTCATCTTCTTTTAAGGCCTAAACAAGTCACCTCGCTTAATACAACTATGCAAGTGAGAGAGGCTTACAAAGGACTTCATGAGCTGTTAGCCTTTTCTTTGGATTCCGATCAAGCATTTTTCGGATGAGATCCTTGGCACTTTCGGAGATGCCAGGCCATGGTTCAGACTGAAAATCCAGTTTACCTTGTAAAATCTCTCGGAAGATCCCCTTTTCAGATTCTGCAGATGACAAAAGATGCAAAAACTATGTTGGTAATACGAGTTTGATGCATAGAAAGTGAATTCACTAGTAATATATCTATCACTCATTGATCAATATGTAAATTCAGAGATGGCTACCAGCCCAAAAAGGTGGCACCCCGCTTAACAAGATGTATAATATAATTCCGGCACTCCATACATCCGCTTCAGGTCCATAATTCTTACACAGCACCTCTGGTGCAACATAGTATGGACTCCCAACAACATCACAGAAGGTTTGACCTGGAAAGAATCATAGAAAACTAGCCTTCATGTCCAGCAGAGATAGAAACCACCAGATTATAATGATAAAGCATGAGGTCATATCACAAGTACACTAAACAAGAAAGCATCGTATTCCAACAAAATTGATCTTTTTAGGAAACTTCTTCCAAAAAATTGGGATCTTGAATGCTGCGGACACAACACTATTGTCCATTTCTTTCCATGTTTACAGATTCCAAATTTTCCGAAAATACAAAGAACCACAAGATAGAAAATAATCTCTTTTTTTTTTTTTTTGTTCTTTTTTCTTTTCTTTTGTGCCCAAAACCTTGTCATAAAGCCACATAAATTTAATACCCGATAGAATATGTAAAAGTGGTATATAGAAGGCACATACAAACAAGATCTAGTTTCAAACTACAAATAATGCCCTAGAGGAACCCAAAAGTATCACAATTTACTTATTTTACCAAAAAGCAAGCAGACCCCATTTATCCAGTCAATCGGCTAATCTACCAAAGAAGTAGCTAAATCTTTTGAAGCTGTTTACTTACGTATTTTCAGAGTGGTAGGTCTAGTTTTAAACAATACAAATATTTTCTTTGCAAAATTAGCTAATTGTCAAATCTTCTTTCATTCCATAAACCAATTCCCGAGCTGTAAAGAGCTCAACTCGTCCATTTTGAACTCATCCTTGGCCTCCATCAGAATTCATCATCTCATAATCAAAGTAGGAAATGATCATGATGGGATAGCTAGAGGAAAAACGCATTTGTAAAAATATGCTTCAATCCGTTGGCTTTAGTGGAAGTAATAGACTAAGAAACCGAGAAGAAAAATAAGACAGTATTGGGGGAAGAATGCAAATTTCTAATACATTCTGGGAAGCAATAAGATAAAAAAGTGGTATTGCAGGAAATGTATATAAATACCTGGCAACAAATGATAGACTTGTTGGTTAACCATGGCAACAAGACTATTACTGTTACAAATGTTAAAAGAATGGCGGTAGCAGCCTCCATCTACTACATTTGGATGGAAAGAAATGAGAAGGCCCTTAGAGGGCTTGCTAAGTCGTCAAGGTCAGATATACAAGTAGTGCAGGAAGTAGTCAGATGCAAATTCTCTGACAAAATTGAAGTGGAAGATTCAGCTAGAAAACAGATCATTCTTTGGTTTATGGAGTATAGATGCTATGTTTATAAAGGAGTATGATAGTGCCTTTCAAGTGGGCTCCCACTCCAAATGGATTTTGGCATTTGAATATTGATGGTTCACTATCAGCCAATAGAGGTGGTTAAGGATGTGTGATCTGGGACAATGAAAGCAATCTAGTAGTACCATTTTTTCATGTGGAGGAGCGCAAGACAGCATCCTATCATCAAATTACTGCTGCAAGGATCAGCTTGGAGCTAGCCAAGAGGTTTAACCCGATGTATTTGATTCTTGCTGCTGTTCCTACAAATGTGAAGGAAATTTTGCAGGACTTGCCCTGCTTAGATGATCGGCAAGCTAATCAGAGAAGTTAAAAGATTTATGTTTTCTTTTGATACTTGTAAGATAATACAAGTATATAGATAAGCAAATGGCCTCATAAGTATTACTATCTTCCATCAAACAACCATTCCATTTGCAGAAAAGAAAAAGCAGAAATAACCAAAATTATTGAGGCGAATTATGAGAAAAATGGTTCCAATCAAAAATATATATTGGAGAAACCTTAATATGAGAAACCACTCACACAAATCCAGAACAAGCGATACTTCACAAACCCATGAAAACAGTAATAGAAGACAAAATTGAAGACAAAGAAAGAAACCCAAGAAGCAACCTGGCTTGTAGAAGACAGAGAGCCCAAAATCAGTGGTTTTAAGAGCAGCATCCTCCTCCACGCTACTAAACAAGAAGTTCTCAGGCTTAAGGTCTCTATGCATAACCCCAAGAGAATGACAAGCCTCCACAACCCCAAGAATGGTCTTCAACAACTTGGCAGCCTCTCTCTCACTGTAATGACCCTTCTTCACTATCCTGTCGAAGAGCTCCCCACCCTCGCACAGCTCCATCACCAAGTGCACAGCCACAGAGTCCTCAAACGTGCCACGGATCCTCACCACGTGTGGGTGCTCAGACAAGTGGTGCATTATCTGAATCTCCCTCAAAACGTCGTCGTAGTCCTCCGGGTAGAGGAGCTTCCGCTTTGGGATTGACTTGCAGGCGTAGTTGTGGCCTGTTGACTTGTCCGTGCAGAGGAATGTCGTGCCGAACTGGCCCTGCCCGAGCTTCCGGCCTAGCGTGTAGAGCTCCCCGAGGTTTGGGGTCTGGTAGGGAAGGACCCATGTGGGCTTTGATGAATCTTTTGATGGTGGAGCTGCGGTCAAGTTGTTCATGATCTCCACTGTTCAATCTCTTGGTGGAAGAGATTTCTGCAAGTAGGAAAACCCCAGAGAGCCCAACCTGACCCTACTGTTTCCTTTTCCACATAAAAGCAGCTGCTTTCTCAAAAGTTTATCAGATTCTCTCCCCCAAGTTCCTGTCCAGTGAGTTTTACTCTTTCTCTTTCTCTTTCTCTCTCTCTCTCTCTCTCTCTCTCTCTCTCTCTCTCTTGTCCCTTTTTTTTTTTTTTTTTTTTTTTTTTTTCAGATTGGGATTTACAGTACATGGATTGGTACTGGAAGAGCTCACATGAAACTCAATTATTCAGACAGACAAATTTCATGTTTTTTTTATTATTATTATTATTATTATTATTTTATTTTATTCAATTGTTCAATATAATACCAATTTCTGTCTTAATAGCCTCAGCAAGTTGACAATTTTGCCTCCATAAAATAAATATATAAAAAAGTTTATAACCTTCCCTAGTTGATAAGTGAGAGGTTAATTTCTAATTTCACACAATGAGTTCACACTAAACTCCATATAAAACGTGAAATGGAGGTGATTTATTTTAGGATTTATATTATATTTTACTATTTAACAGTGTATATGTTGTTACGTGATAAATATATTGTCATATAATTCAAAAGTTGTAAATAACATGGTGTCATATAATTTAATGGTACATAATTAGATGAAACAATAAAGTAATAGTAGGCTTCATGATTAATAAAATTCGAATACTTACAATTAGAAAAATATCAAACTCATAAAGCATTTGAGCTCAATAGTTTTTATTTATTTTTATTGACAATTTAGATAAAATAGATGGCTTTTATCGAATGACCCTATAACATCTTAAATGGATACAAGATGACATTATTGGATATTTATTTTCATTTTATAATGGATTTTTTTGACTCACTATGAAAATAGCTAAAAAATGGTTAAAACATAATGAATTCTATCATTTTTCTTTCATAATATATGAAAGTTTAGAATAATATGCAAGACTATTTTTTAAATGACTTTAGATGAACCTAAATAGATGTACTCAAATCCGTGGAAAATAAAAGGTGAATAAAAAATTTAATAGTAATAGATAAATTAAATAGATATAATTTTTTTATTTTTAACAAATTTCATCTATTTTAAGTAGAGAAAAAGACACTTTATGTTAAAAGACGCTTAACGACTCCAAAAAATAGTATTAGGGGACAAAGATACTAGCATAGGTATTAGGGGACAAAGAAAATACATGACAAAATCAATTTGAGATTTGATGTTGATGCATAGTGTTAGAACCCCATCTTGTAATATTTTTGTGTCACTCTTAAAATAACGTGGCTTTATAAATTATTAGTGATTGATCCATATTAAATTTTGATCAAATGATAACTTTAAAAGTCATTTCATTTTTTGAGTGACACAATAAATTTTTTTAGCAAAATTAATGGCTATTTGAAAACTCTCCGGCTTTTTTAAGAGTACGTTTGGTCGTGCAATTTCATAATTTAAACACTTATTTTTAAAATAAAATTGTGGAAAATGCTTGGTTTGGGCGTGCGTTCGAAAAATAAAATGACGGTTTGAAAATGTAAAAAACAAAAAGTTTTTAAACCCTAGACAAATAAACATATTTTAAAAAATTCATAATTTTAAAAGATGAACCCTAATTTTACCAAACTCTTGAATACATGTTGAAAAATCATATTTTCATTAACTATATTTTTAATTTTTTAAATCAGACATTTTAAAACAGCAAAATTAAAACTTGTTCAAATCTGGTGATATAGTCTGATAGCGGTGGTCCACTCAATGCTTGTTGGTGGGGGCATAGATAGAATGTTGCTAGCATTTAAATTTAGGAGATATGCTTGTTGGCATGTGCGTGTCCCTAGAGGCACGTTTTCATTTTATGGGTAGAATAAAGGGGAATTACAGTTGTATCCGAGTCACCTTGGTTGTGCATAAGCCGACATGTGAAAGGCAAGTGGCTAATATGATTCTATGAATTCTAATTTGGAAATGCAAAGTAGAGAGATATTTGAAAAAAAAATTAATTAATTAATTTAAAAAAAAAAAGAAAAAAAAAAAGATGCTTTTAAATGAATTTTGCTTTTGTAAAACTATTTTTCAACACAAAATACTTTTCTTATCATCTGCGTTACGACCGTCAGCTTGAAAGGGATGTTTTTTTAAGAAAAATATTTTATATTCATTTATTGAAAAATGATTAAGAGCATAAAACTCTTATATCATAGAACATAAAGTTTTAATAAATTATAAGCAAAACTATGAGGTTACAACATCATAGAGACAAACATAAAAATCTTATAATTAAGTCATATCTATGATTTAACATCCGCTCATATCCAAACTTTAGTTATAGAATAGATATACTCAAAGTAAACTCAATTTAATACATATGTAAGTCATATTCTCAATTTTTATTTTCCCGACCATAAGAGCAAGATCATTACACCGAAACTAATCATTTTCGACCCAAAAGACAGGACAAAAACTTTCACTTCAAAGATCGCTCATAAAAGTAGATCTAAGGAGAAGTTAAACCATTATTATAAAAAAATAAAAAATAAAAAATAAAACAACAACAACAACAAAAACTTAATAATAATAATAAAAGCAAATAGTTACAACAAACAAGGTGAATGAGGCAAAGCGCACTGACTAGTGTGTGTTGGAGGAGATGGAGTTGTTTTGCGCTGATGGGCAGTTGAAGAGGTGGGGACCATTGTGGGCCGGCGCATGGCTAAGTGAAACCAGTTGAGGAGACTAGATTTAAAATTGAAAAACAAGATCTAAAGTCCAACCGATTCCGATGAGGCAAAGAGTGGTGCAACATGGTGGAGGGGAGGGTGGACAAAGGTAGCGCAACATAAGAAAAGGGATGGCCGAAGCAACTTAACTAGTTGGAAAAACCAAAAAAAAAAAAAAAAAAGGGGAGCTCCCTCCTCCCCATGTCTAATTTTCTCTCTAGGGCTGGCTAGAAGTCTCCATATAGTTTGCTAATTGTATATATATATATATATATATATATTTGATTCTATAATATTGTCCATTTAACTATTGATTGTATTGCCTATTTTATTTGACCTTAGTCAACTATAAATAGACCATCTTGTATATAGATTAATACACACAAAAATACAGTATTTAGATCATTCTTATATTTTTTAGTTATTTTAACAATTTGTACTTTTGTAATTTTTTTTCTTAAGAAAAAAAATAGGCTCCTTCTCTAGGCGACAAAAGTGGGATTTAGTGAAATTGAGGTCTTCAACAATTTGTTGTCTAGATTGTTAGAGCCCTTATGGAATCCGTAATCCAAAAACGTTTTGGGTTGTTCAATGACTTGCTATAATAAGTAAGTCTCATATGAGGTCTCTCACACTTGTGGCGCAGCCGCGCAAATTGTTAATAATTTGAAGAGTAACTTAAGCGCTAACATTAGCTTTTATTAGATTTTCCTTAAATTTAGAACACTAGCAGCAAATTTCTTTAAATTTAGAGAATAAAACTATTTTTTACTTTTATACTCAAATAAATTTCACAATAATTTTTCTTATAATTTCTCTATCCAATTTAAATATTCTTTTAAATAAATGTTAAGGAAAAGAGAAAGCCTCTTTTGCTACCCTAGCATTAGATTTTTTCTTGGTTTAGAGAACACCGAGAGAGTCTTGCATCAACTCTTTAAGAATGTTTCTTACATTTAAAAAAGAAAATAAAATTTAAGGAGTTAGATGCTAGTGCTCTTAAAAATCCCTTTGTGATTGAATGCTAATGGCTAAACAGGATGCTCAAGCCTAATTGGACCCAAATCAGTTTTATAGGGTCCATCATGGGTGATGCTCTCAATTGTCAACTTATAAGGGCTTTTTTTTCTTGGCCCAAGGGCCAATCTTGTTGTAATGGGCTTATTAAAGCCCACTCTTTCTACCACATCATATGGCTTTATGCATTGCTGTTTGGGATACTTCTCCTGAAGGCTTAAACCCCCAGAACACAGAGGAACTTAAACCCCGAAACCTAAACCCACGACTCGACATGTCGGAGCAACCCGAAGCCGAATCGGCGCTGCTCCTCCGCGGGTACGAGCTCCGTCTCCTGCGTTGCACCCTCGCTTGCTCACCGTCCGATTCCCCGCCAAACCAACCAGCCCATCCGCCGTCCGATCAAACTCCACTTCTCCATGCACTTATCAGCGACATCCTCGCTTCAATCGAGGCCGGCGACTACCTCCGCGCCCTCTCCTCCGACGCCGCCAGACTCGTAGTCCAACTCGCCGGTAACTCGCACATTGACTCTGCCGAGTGCGCCGACCGAGTATACTCCGAGTCGCTCGACCGCGTGGAGTCGTTCATTTCACAGGGAAATGAATCCGAATTCGACGACGAGGACAGGGCCTGTAGGGTGGTCCTCGTTATGTGCGTCGCCGTTGCCGCGTTCCTCGGGTTCACTCAGTGCAACGTGACTGGGTTAGTCAGTCCCCGAGTCACAGCACAATAATCTTTTTCTTTTTTTCTTTTGAGGTTAACTGGATATTGAATTGTTTTGTAGGCCCTTGAAGGCAATAATGCCGAAATGTCCAGTGGCATTGGAAGGAGATACAGAAATGGTGGAATGGGAGAATTGGGCGCGTAATCAGCTAATGGCTGCTGGCTCTGACTTGCTTGGCAAGTTTTCTATTCTCCAGGTAACTACTAAAAATCACTATCCTAAAACAGTTAAAGTTATTTATCATTACTGTTTATGTTGTTTATTTGTCAATTGTTGTTGTTGCTGTTGTTGTTGTTATATTGGAAGCTGAAACAAGTCCTTTTGATTGTAATGTAGTATATAGTGTTTGCTAAGATGTTGCTCATGAGGACAAGAGACACGTTATTTGGAGGAAGTGTGTCTTCCACATACAAGATTGGTAGCATCGCGTGGTGGCTTGCTAGAATCGTATTTCTTCAACAAAGAATTTTGGATGAGCGATCCTCTTCTTTGTTTGATCTACTGCACGTCTATATGGGTGAGACTCTACAGTGTTTTGACACTTTGGAAAAAGTAACAAGTTATTTTGGTTCTAGTTTATGTGATGGGGAGGCTTCAACAATCATCTCAATGGTTCATTTAGAAGCTGGAATGATGGAATACACCTATGGAAGAGTTGATTCTTGCAGGTGGGTTATCATGGGGAAGCTATTTTATCTAATCAACTTGTTTGTGGTCACGTTGGTTTTAATGAGGAAAAAAAAGCCTAAGAACCGTAGTCATATTGATTTTTATTTGAAAATCTCTGTTTAATGTTGAAACGGGGTCTCGGTTTTTGATTACTCCAGCTTATCTTACCTGTGTCGTATCAGGCAACATTTTGAGTCAGCTGAAGTGGCAGCTGGGCTTGAGCTTTCTGTTACTGGGATCCTTGGCTTCCGTGCTGTACATCAGGTAAAACATTTGCAGTACATAAATTGTGAGTTTGTTGAAGATGTATTTCTTCGTAGCTTTCCTGATTATTCTTGGATATAGGTAGAACCTAAGGCACAAATGGTACTTGTTGCAAACACCAGCTCATCAAACTCTGGTGATAAATGCTCCTTAGAAAGCTCTGGCCTCCAGGCACACAATTCTAGTATTGGAGAAGATAATTCACATCTACATCAAGATGAGACCTCAGAAGTCTCTGACATATTGATGGCCCCAAAATTGTTAGTGAATAATAATGAAGGAGCAAGATCAAAAGGAATTCAAAATGTTGGTCATTCTGTGGCTCCTTTGAGGGGAATCCAACAGGCAGCAATTTTGGCCCAATGCCTTCTTATTGAGAAGAGTAGTCGGAATGATGAAATGCAAAGTGAGTTCTTGACACAAACTTTTGGTAGTAATATGAGCCTCATCTTTGTTTTCATGTTGATTAATGCAGAAGAAGCCATTTCAAAATGCAAGCTATATCATTTCCTTATTATTCATATATTTGATAGTGTAAGATTGAATTAATAACCACCAGAAGGGCTTAGATTTTGCTAAAATTGTTAATAAATCACTTGCCCTTTAGTTTCTCACAATTCAGTACGGCCACCAACCCCGCTTTTTCCCCTCTTAATTGGAAAACAAATGATTAATTGAACAAGCTTATCAAGGGTTTGTTTGGTAAACGATTTCGTTTCGGTTTCGGTTCGATACTGTAGCAAAAATTGATTGATGTGAAAAAAAGTAAGAATGTTTTTTTTGAAAAGTGAAAAAGTAAGAATATTTGGTGCGGAAAAATGAAAAAAAATTTGTTTTGTAGTGATTTTTTTATTTGAATAGTAATAAAAAATAATTGATGTGATGTAAAAAGTAAGAGAATGTTGAAAAAATGAGAAAGTGAGATGAATGGTGTTGTGCCAAAACCATTTATCAAGCGGACCCCAAGAGATGAGATCCCAAGAAGAGGGAATATTAAAGTTAAAAAAGTAAAAATGAAAGACAGTTGAGAATTAAAAAGATCTGAAGTTACTGTAAAAAATGAGACACACTGCTGCATTTCTTGCTTAGAGATCTACATCAAAGTTGTTTCCATGGGCCAAGCAGTTAAAGTTCGCCATCACTGCAATGCTCCAAATCAGTCCGCAAAATAGTTTCTGCTTCTATCATAGTCTCAACATGTTCGTTTATCATCAGTAGAGCAAGGATTTCTTTACTAGAGTCCCTTTCACATTGTTCTTATTTTAATTATGTTCTGAAGTGAATTTCTGAGTTAAGGTCCCCCTCTTTGGTCATTCAACAGCCCAATTTCTGTTTCAGGATGGGATATGGCTCCATACATAGAGGCAATTGATTCTCAGCAATCATCATGTTTTATTGTAAGTAGATAATTATTGCACCATGTAATTACTAACTGCATTTTATATTTTTCTGACTGGACCTTTTCTTACTTCAACGGTTAGTGTGAAATGTTGAATGTCATAATAAAAGTCATTGCACTTTCTTTTTTTTTTTTAATAATTGATCGGGATATGATTAAAAGCGTAAGGCGCTCCATGTACACATGAAGTTTACAAGAGAAGTCGCCTAGGTAGTAGGGACAAAAAAAACAAGAAAATCATAATAACTGATCACTAAAGGAGAAACATGATAAAAGTTGTTATACTAGAAAATCATGTAAATCATTATAAAAGTCATTGTACTTAAATAAGAATGAGGATTTTCTTTTACATAGATAAGCCATTATGATGGGTACTAGATTCAAGTATACAAAGGTGAGAAATTAGTCAAGATTTGTTATTAATTAGTTAGGACTTTCTTATACTTTTGGGGTTTGAGCAATCGGAGGTGATGGGACTTGCTAGTTCAATTAATCTATTTGATACTCCATATATGGATGTATCGTATAATGATTCCCATAGCACTCAACTTTATGGGCTTTAGAGTCCTTTAGTGAACCAAAATTTTCTTACAATTGATATCGTATATCTATTGATTTTTGATTCCTATGTGAGTTGTAAAAAATCTTTTTTCTCCTCAGATAAGGTGTCTCTGTGACATCTTACGTATTCGATGGGAGTCAGCTCGTAGTCGCACAAGGGAGCGTGCTTTGATGATGATGGATAAATTGGTATGAGGTGCCTCACTGTTACCATGACTACTTGACCTTCTTAAAGATATCCAGTTGTTTTGGTTGTATGTCCTTTTTCCCTATTTTTGTTATATGTTTTCCAACACTTTGTATCATTGAACAGCTGCTTATCTTTCTCCTGTGGTGATTAGTTACCTTGATTTTCTTGTTCTTTTTGCCTCTAATGCTTTTAATTATATCTCGATTACTTATATAAATTTGTTTTTCCAACTAAATGCCTTTTCCTTCCCATTTTTAACTGTAGTCATCCCTCTGAATTTGTGGGTTTGTTGTGCAAGTTTACATTTCCTTGGTTGAGGGAAATATTGAAGACCAACACCCAGATGCAAACGTGTTCAAGTACATATGTTTGTAGAATTGTATGCATACACTTTGTGCTCAGCTATGTTCGAACCGAAAATCTACCCACTCCAACCCACTTGATGCTACCTGAGCTAAGCACGGGGGCCCATAAATATGATATTGGATCTATTGAAAGTTTCATTCCTATGTATTCGATATGCCTTGTTTTTTTGTTTTTGAAAAATGGCAGCATGGATAATGCTGTTTGTATTTTTGGGACTTTATTCTCTTATTTTTTGCTCCAGTATGTAAATAGTCCTAATTTATTTGTCATATTGTAGTATCACAACAGCATCTCACAAAAAAATACTTTGAACGGTTTCAGGTTGAGACTGTCTGTGAGCCTTCTCCAGGAGTAGCACAACGACTTCCTTTTTGTTTTGGAGTTTATATCCCTACTATTCCTGCCTTGCGAAAGTACGAAATCACTTTTCATTGTCTTTAAATGCTGTAGTTATCCAAAAAAAAAAAAAAGTCTTTAAATGCTGTACTTGAGTTTTGTCCCCAACATTTACTTTGTTTAGCTATTGATATGAGCTATCATCTCCTATTCTTCCATATAATGTTTCATACTGACAACTCCCTTCTTGTCAGAGTTACTTA
Organism: Corylus avellana; assembly: GCF_965113065.1. Classification (NCBI taxonomy): domain Eukaryota; kingdom Viridiplantae; phylum Streptophyta; class Magnoliopsida; order Fagales; family Betulaceae; genus Corylus; species Corylus avellana. Next base: position 453,694 of record NC_142496.1, read on the forward strand.
TCAAAAAAAAAAAACTCCCTTCTTGTCAGAGTTGTATGCATACATAACTCCTCTTGTTTTTTTCTATTTGTTTTTTCCCCCTTTAATTTTAGGGAGTACGGTGAACTTTTAGTGCGCTTTGGTTTGATTGGAGAGGCAGTTAAAATTTTTGAGGACTTAGAGTTATGGGATAATGTAATATATTGCTACCGGTATGTTGATACTTGACACCAGTATCCAAGTCAATTTCCTTAATATATTTTTTATTATTTGCTTTTGATCCTTTGTTGCTGGGAGTCTCATGTGTGATACAATATGTAAAATAGCCTATTGGAGAAGAAAGCAGCAGCGGTTGAACTCATCAAGAAACGGCTATCTGAAGTGCCAAATGACCCCAGGTTATGGTACGTGAGTTACTTGTTCTTTTATTTTCTTTCTCTTTTTAGTTGAGTTAACTTATCTCACCTAGTGCAATCAAACTGCAAAAGTTCAACTGACATATTCTTATGGAAGATTTAATTTGATATCAATCTTAATTTAAATGGACAACTAAAGAACTCAATGATGAGATTTTTCCAACTTGTTTTGACTGTAATGAACTAAGTTTATTACTAGGAAAATGTTAAAAAGGAAGATTATTGATCTGTAGATTGATATTTGTCGGTTATTTTTCTAATAATAATATCGTACCTGGTTATGCTAGCTTATTTTTAGAAGCTTGTTGTATCAATAATAAATGTTATGATATTCGCATGACTACTCAAATCATAAACTACATGCCATGTGTTAACTTGATATGATAATGTTGTACTGCAGCCTATGACTTGGCGATTATTACTCAGTTGACATCTTATTCTTGTATTTTTAATATATACATATACTTTTCATGTTAAATTATGAAATAATGTATATTAGATGACTAAAATGGAAATAACTGAAGTAGCCAAGAAATTGCCAGAAGGCCTTGATGTCTAATTACTAGCTCAACAGTGTTCATGTGGTGGTGGCAGCATATCCTATGTTTCCCATCAAACCTTACAAGTATCTTTGTTTGATTATTGGATCAATTATTTTAAGTTCTATACTATTTGACTACATGTACATTTGCATGTATTTGTGTATTTTAGATTTTAATTCCTAGACTTGTAGTGCCTGACAAGTTATTTTCACATGCTTCTTACTATAGGAAGTTACACAACACATCACTATAGCTTTTGAATTTCTCGATTATTAGTTGGGATATAGGGACTAGGGTTTATGTTATAAGGGTTTTTATAACTTATACTTATCAAAAAAAAAATGATTTTTATAACTTATAACAAATCCTTTAATTGTCTCCATTGAAAGTAATGAATAATCAATATAAAGTTTGCAGCAAAGATGATCTTATAGTTAGTATGACTACCATTACCCAAAGCCTCCTCCCTGAATCCTTAACTCATAGCTGGACTCCCAGCAATTAATCGTGGAAATTGACATAAAGTTTGCCTTTGAAGTTGCATATTTTCTACTGATGATGCGAAGGGAGCATCATCTAGGCGTAGGAAATGCAAGGCTCACGCTTGTTAGAGTATGAGGGCTTTGGGTTTTGTTGTCTTGTGGGCTTTTTGGGTGGGTTGGGTTGTGGGTGTTTTTGCTATTTTTGGGTTTCGGGCTTGTTGGAACTCCTTATGTATACGGTCTATATACTTAGGGGCGCCTTACGCTTTCAATAGAGTTTTTCATTATATATATATATACACTACTAATTTCCGTTTTATGGCTCATAGGTCTTCCCTCTTTGTTAGCATGCTGAAACACGTTCATGTTTTTGGCAAACACCATTTGTTTATGATAGAATCTTATATAGTTTGGTCAAAACAAATTGTACTTGTACTTCAAGTAACTTCTATAAGCTTGTAGTTTTTCGTAAAATGGTACTCACTAGGGTGACATTTGCAGTTTGCTTTGTGTTTGTTTGTCTTGAAGCTCTATTTCCTGTTATTTATCTTCACTGTCGTTGTCTGCATGAACCTATGCATGTGAGTGATGATCTGCTTAGCTTTTCTTTTAAACTGTTAGTACGCTTGGAAAACTTTTTATGAGATAGCTAACATTTTGGTTTCCACAATCTATTTCACTGGCTCTAAATCTGTTTTCTAGGTGTTCATTGGGTGATGTTACAAATAGTGATGCTTGCTATGAAAAAGCCCTGGAAGTTTCAAAAAATAGGTCAGCTAGAGCTAAGGTGATTCCTTTCTTATTATCAATTTTTCATCAGTGTGCTTTTATATGGATTTTTTGTTAATACTATTGAATCTACTTGTCAGCGGGCTCTTGCTCGTAGTGCATACAATAGAGGGGACTATGAAACATCTAAAATCCTCTGGTCAGTTTGCTTAAATGCCTTCTAGTATATTGTTTCTGTTGTTAGTCCTTTAGTATTGATGATAATATGTATAGTTCATGATGGGTTTGGGTTTACAACGATTTCCTTGTACTCATGCTCAGGGAGTCTGCAATGGCCCTGAATTCTTTGTATCCGGATGGCTGGTTCGCCCTTGGGGCTGCTGCTTTGAAGGTAATTTATATGATCTACATTTGGGTTAATTCTCTATTAGTTGGGGTTTTGCACCCAAATATATGTGCATTTTGTAGGTTCCATCAAAACGAGAGAGGTCATTGAATTGTATTATTAAATTTATCAGAAATTTCTGAAACTATTGCTGAAGAATTGTTACAGGCTAGAGATGTGGAAAAGGCTCTGGATGGGTTTACTCGTGCTGTTCAGCTTGATCCTGAAAACGGGGAGGCTTGGAATAATATTGCTTGTTTGTATGTTCTCTTTGCTTTAGTCATCTTGCTTTCTGTGCATTCTGATATATACTGTTTTTGTTTTCTCATCTCAATATATGTTAATATTTATATTCATAAAAAAGGGTTAATATTAAGTTTTATATAGACTTAAACTTTTGCACACGTTTTCCTTCTCTCAATTAGAGATTTTTTTTTTGGCAATCACCATGACCGCCTCCTTTCAAATATATATTTTTTGAATGTTTATATATCAAAAGCGCAGAGGGGCGCAAGGCCATTGATAAGTAATTTTACAATGGCCTCCTCCACAACAAAAGGGTCAATGCCATAAGGACAATACCCTCCGCTGGTGTCCGACATGGCCCTTATTGAAGAGGATTTTGTAATCGAAAGATGATAACAGAACTTCTCTATTTTTGTCTTATTTCACTTAAAAGAACAGTATATTAGCTATTCTTTGGTATAGCTTATGAAACAGGGATGGGGATTGTTCTAATCTCTCAAAAAACAGTGGGGAGTTGTAATATCAACAACACCTCAAGGGAGACAAAGGCAACTTGCCTTTTTCTTTTGTGTGTGCATGTTGTGGAGGGGTGTGCTTCCTCATATTTGTTTGCTATATCTTTGACTTTGTTTCAAGAGAATTATTATTTTTGTAGCAAATCTGAATTGTTGAAAGCTGCTAAGAGGGGATATTTTATATTAAGCACTGTATTCTCTTTTATATCCTCACCACTAAACTTATGAGTTCGATATTAGTTTTTCCAAAGTATACCTTCTGTTAGATTGAAATCATTCATGTTTAACATGTGTCAGTTGGAATATCTCTCAAAATCTCATTTTGGCATGGTTGTCTTATAGCATTATTTACCTTCTGTTAGATTGAAATCATTCATGTTTAACATATGTCAGTTGGAATATCTCTCAATCTCATTTTGGCATGGTTGTCTTTATGGCATTATTTTCGTAGGAAAGTAATTCTTTGGGTTTATTTGGTGTGGAACTATATGTTTCAAGTCCAGTAAGGAATATAGTTTGGAACGCTATGTTTGAGTCTTATGGGAGTTGATTCTGTAAGGGCTTCATTAGGGTTTGCAGAGATGTGAAGGAAATGTGAATGCTAGGATCAGGGAACTATTTGTCTCAAGGCTTTGAATGGAGGGAGCTAGGAAAGATTGTTGTTTCAGTGCTTTGGTGCCATTCGTTTATTTGTTTTATTTTTTCTACTTTGATATCTTGCCCTCATGGTGAACTCTTCTCATTTTGGAACTATAGTCTGAACTTTTTTTTGGTTGAAATACTGTGGATGAATTATTATATGCAACTTTTTACCTTGAAATACAGCCTACCTCATTTTTATGTAAAACTTTTACATGTTAATTAGCCTCCCTAGTAACAACATTATGCATCAAGGGCTATGTTTCGAACCATTAATGAAGAATAATTTCGAGCCATTTATGATTTTTTTTTTCATTATTAAAAGTCATTTGTGATTGATGTGTCATTTAATATTTTGGATATTTATTTCACTTAATTCTTCCATTAGTATTAGTAAATTATATGCACACTTTTTTGTTGTTGGATAAATTATATGCAAGTTAGCAATTATGCAGGCATATGATCAAGAAGAGGAGCAAAGAGGCTTTCATAGCATTTAAAGAAGCCCTAAAGTTCAAGTTTGGTCTTTCTTCCCATAATTAGAATCTCATTTCTATGCACGTACTTGTACACAATGCCCACACACACACATAACATTGTCAATTGCTGTATTTCCAAAGGTATGTTATGTAGTAACCAAACATGATTTGGTGACAGGCGAGAGAGTTGGCAATTGTGGGAGAACTATGGTCATGTTGCAGTGGATGTGGGCAATATTGGTCAGGTAAGTGCTTTCTTTTTGCTAAGTAAGGCGTCTGGTTTAATATTTTTTATAAGTAATTGTAAATTCATTGGAAAGTGCAATGGCGCAACCCAAATACACAAAAAGTATACAAGAGACAGCAGAAAAAAGATCTAAAAAAAATGAAAGTTCGAAATATTAAAACCAAAAGCTGCAGCCCAATAAAAAAAAGTCTTAAGGAATAAAGCCTTTAATTTCACCAAAGTCCTCTTATGTTCCTCAAAGCGTCGATTGTTTCTTTCCTCTAAAGGCACCACGTAAGGCAAGACAAAATCATCTTCTAAATTGCATCAAGCTGATTCCTGCCACCACGTAGGGCAAGACAAAGTCTTCTCCTAAGCCTTTCTTTGGAGGCTTTATGTGCTTCATATGAGGAGTTCACAACAGGAAACACTTTCTCAGGTTTTTATACAATGGATGTTGGTTTGCAGTTTGCACACCACAGTTTGCTATACTAAACATACAAAACTGATCATGTGTTTATCCTCACAGCTTAGCTCAAGCTCTTTTTCGTTGCATGTGCTAAATATTAAATGTCATAGTACTCTTACAAATAATTTCTTCCACTCTGCTTGAGATGTCCCCATAAGACAATTAGACAAGGTTTGGGAGTTACGGGTTTGAACTGGGCTGTATTTAATTAAGCTTATATAGCAACAGTTGCTCTGTGTGTGTGGGGGGGAAGTAATATCAACAACAATTATGATTACGTGCCGCATGTGTGTGGGGGTGGGTGGAAAAGTAATAGCAACAACATTTCCATGCTGCAGCTGCATGCTAATTCCAAAAAGCATGCTGGCAGTGCATTCGTCCCAAAAAAAAATAAAAAATAAAAATGCTAGCAGTGTATGTCTTAACTATTTCTTACTTACTACATTAGCTATAAGACTAAGTCTTGGTGCCTTATGAGAATTTTAATTTAAACCAATTTTAGAACTAAAATAGCTGCAATTCTTTACAGTCTGCTTGAATAACCCCAAGGGGTTGGCCCAAGTGGTGGATGCCTTGGTCTTTAAGGTTTGCTCTTTTCAAGGTCCAAGGTTCAACACCTTATGGGTGCAAATAATCTCTTGGGGCCACACTCCCTGGTGAAAAGCCAACGATTTAACCAGTTTCGTGTAAGAAAACTCCAGAGGGTGCGGTGCACGGGACCGGGGTTTACTCTGTAGGGGGTGGGTCTGAAGGGCCCTGCCTTGGAGAGGTTTCCCGACATAAAAAAAAAAAGTTTGCTTGAATTTTGAAAAGGATTTAAGTAGTCTTTAGAAGGATATAAAATGCTATTATGTATACATCTGACATGATGGATAATGATTAAATGTTTCTTCTTCAATACACTTTTTTCTATTGGATTACTAGATTAGGGCTCTCAATTATTGGGCATTTTTTCACATTTAATTTTTCTTTGCATGGTTAATACATGTAAAAGTTCATGTTGGGTCATAAATTTATTTTAACTTTTTATGGTGGCGTCATTCTATTTGACCCTTGTTGTTATTCGTTTCCATGATTCTTTTAGGCTCTGGAAGCTATACAAAAGGTTTTGGACATGACTAATAATAAAAGAATTGATGCTGAATTATTAAAGAGAATTACGATAGAGGTGGAAAACAGAGCTTCACCTAATCAGCCCGGATCTCATGTGATGACGAATGAGGATAGTTCTTCTGATCAAGATTGTCTTAATGAGTCAACATATGCAGAGTCTGGCATGGGAAGGTCGCATGAAACTGAGTACTTGGTGGAGTTTCTTGGAAAAGTGCTACAGCGGGTATGCAAATCCTTCATGATCATTGTTTTGCTTTTGACATGTAACTCTCTCTCTCTCGTCTATGTTTCTACTGTCTTACATTATAGGTTTTTTTTTATCTCCCCCCTCCTTTTCCTTCTGTATATGTGGGCACATGATACATATTTGACCATTCTTGAGTCAAGTCTGTCCACGCTTGGTCATTAATCATTGCCCATGCTTAAATCAATATGTATTGGTGTTTGCGACTATTGATCTGTGTGCCTCTGTGCCATGGCTCTCCCTTGGCATCTTTTGAATGAATTTACTTATAGTGCCACACATAGGCATGTTAGATATATCATATTGTTACATATTTCATATTTGAGTATTTATCTTTCTAATACAGATAGTTCGAAGTCTGGGCGGAGCAGATATCTGGGGCTTATATGCAAGGTGGCACAAAATCAAAGGAGATCTGACAATGTGCTCTGAAGCCCTCTTAAAGCAAGTTAGATCATACCAGGTATCACTGTCAATGTCTAGTACATCTGTTTTTCTGCCCATGTTATTTTGAATGATTGCCTTAATGCAATCCACTTTCTTTTTCTGTCATATATTCTCAAGTATGCATCATCATTCACCTGTAGCACAATAGAATTATCCTGTAGGAGAAGACCTGTAGCATCATTTCGTGGGAGTCTGTTGCAAAGAAAAGAGGGTTTGGCTTTCACGGTGGACCAGAGATTGTCCCAGTAGAGCTTTTTTCTTAGCTTGCTAATGTTTAAGGATGTATGTGTGGAGGAGATTTGGCCTAATCTCTGGCTCGTAACAAGAATTTTTGTTCCCAGAACTCTTCTTCTGTCTATGAAGCCTTGTTGATTGCCCAAGTAGCTCACTATTGTTTTTTCTTTGGTTGGTGGTGGTCCTGGTGGATATTATTCTAGCTATAGTTGCTGTTCTCGGAAACAGATTTAATTTTAGTTGAGAAAGCTGTGCATCACAAAGATTTACTGTTAGATAATGAAGTGGCTCTCTCTCTCTCTCTCTCAGGGATCTGATTTATGGAAAGATAGAGATCGTTTTAAAAGTTTCGCACAAGCCTCCTTGGAACTTTGCCAGGTGTACATGGAAATTTCTTCATCTACTGGTAGCCATCGAGAACTACGTGCAGCTGAGATGCATCTAAAAAACATAATTAAACAGGCAAGCTTTTTAAATTTTGAGTCCGAGAAAAGCTTACCCTGGAACACTTATTGAGTTTTTCCTTTAACTTAATTGAGTTTGGAGCTGTAGATATCTTAGCTTATGTGTTAGCGTATCATTTTTGCGTGACATTAATTTTGTAAGACGCTTACAAAATCTCAGGCGGAGAGCTTCTCAGACACACAAGAATTTAGAAATCTCCAGGATTGCCTTGATGAAGTGAAGATGAAGCTCCAATCCACTTCTGTGCCCATGCAAAATCCTATCTGATGAAGTCCCTCGAAAATTTTATTGCATTATAAAGACAAGGTAAGACGTACGCTAACAACATTTCAGTTAATAGTATTGTCTTAAGTTACAAGCATGAATATCATGGATTCTGGGCACCTAGTTCCTTCTGCACAGGTGCTTATCTTTGTGTTTAATTATTTTCAGTAGTTACCATGACAAATCCTGACAATTAAAAGATAACAGAAGATGTTGCTTCAAGTTCATTGTGCTTCTCGGCTTTCTTTTTTTTAATTATTTTAAAGAATTTTTTTCTTGTTTGTGATCTAAAAATATGACGTGGACTGTTTGATATATCAAGTTTAAGGTAAAGAAATCTCAACATTACATGCATGGTCGATATACAGGTGATGTATCCTTTCCTGATTGTGAACTTTGCTCTCTTTTTCTTTTTTTTTTTTTTTTTTTTTTTTTTGCAGGGATGTAGTCAATAATACAAGTAGAACATGCAGCCTTCTTTCTGGACAGTTTGGATTGGACGGTCACGGGGATATCATATTTGTTAGCACAAAAAAGAAGAAATATTTACGATCATGATTGGGCCTCTCTCTCTCTCTCTCTCTCTCTCTCTCTATATATATATATATATAGCATTGAGTTTTTTTTACCCTCCAAATCCATATCAATTGAATGTGTATCACACCAAATTTTGTAATATTAGCCAAATTCCTTATTCACCATAGCTAAGTTCACTTCTCATTGAATGATTGACCTAGATTGATTATTATAAGGGTTATTAGTTACCTTTAACCCTCTCAACTATCACTCATTTACACATTTTCACAAACTATAACCCGTCACACTCAACTCTCTTAAACTACCAATCGCTAGCAAAAAAATCAACTGATCAATGCTGTCATATTTGGAAATTGTACCATTTTCTTCCTCAAAAATGATACAAAACTCTAGCTTGCAATTTATTAAACTAAGATGTATAGTTTAAGACTTGGTAAAATTAGAATTAAAGGTACTTATTGCTACGCAAAAAATTTGATACGGTTATTGAAATGGGAAGGGGTGAAGAAAATTAGAGATAATGAAAGTCTGATTAATCCCTCCCTTGACCTTCTTTTAATTTTAAAATTTTTTAAATTAGAATAAGTTGAAAAAGAAAAAGAATAAAAGTGGGAACTTGGGCCGGTACTCTAATTTAAATTTAAATTTAAATTTAATTAATAAGATAAGAGAATTAGAAGGGAAATGAAAGTAGTTTTTATTCTTAGCACTTGTTATTCATCACAAATTGGAACTCCACGGTTTTTGTTCATTAAGAAAAGGCGTGGTAAAAGCAAATAGCAAAGGTTAGGAAGCTGATCTAAGACTCCCCCAATCTAAACAAAGTCTTCACCATGAGTAAGGGTGTAAACGAGCCAAGCTTGGGCGAGCTTTGGCTGTCCAGGCTCGGCTCGTTTATTTTTGGGCCAGGGTTGAGCTCGAACTCGAGTCGAGCCCGACTTTGCTGCTCGAGCTCGGCTCGACAGGGTTGGAACCCTGTTCAAGCTCGAGCTCATCTATTTTGCTCGGGCTCGAGCCTGGGCTCGACTTTTTGTTTTGTTTTGTTTTGTTTTTTATTTTTTTATTTTGTGATTAAAGTGTATTAGATTATTACAAAAATCATCCAATTTGTACAGATCCGAAGAAAAAGCTAATTGACTGCAGAAACGTCACAATAAACCATTTTCAATTGGTACAGATCTGAAACCAAGACCATAATTATTAGAATTGGATGACAATAAAGAAGGGAAACTGCAAATAAAACTCAAAACTGCTGAATTAACACAGCTTATCCAGCTGTAATACAACAAAACTTCATGAACTGTGCCAATTTTGAATATGGACATCTTTGTTCAAGTCCAAACCCTTATCTTTGTTCAGCAATCACAACCTAAACCATCAGTAAACAACAAGGTCTTCATATTTCACGACAAGAGCTGATATTACCAAGATTACAACTTAGAATACCAGAAAGTTGGCAAGCAGAAAAGCCATTCATCTAGTCATCCCAAAAAGAAAAATCATTGTTCATCTAAAACGAGCCAGGGCCCAGGATGTCGTCCATTTTTGACAAATAATTATTCCTTTGGGAGGTACTTTCATTCTCCTTGGATTTCATACATGCTTTGCCACATTCCCCGCCACATGCAGGGAACCATTAAGAGTTGAAACATGTATATGGTTGCTTTTAATTGGATATAGGGATTCACAAATCCACACTGAAGCAATGGAAGCCTAAAGATGATCAGGTCAAAATGTAGTTTCCGAGGACCAACGTGAGAAGAGATACCTGCAGTTGAAAATTTAGGACCTGCAAGACATATATGTCTAGTTGCAATGACAATCAAGGAAGAATTTTGAGTTTCTTACCTTGTTTATAAACTATAGACCCCGACGATACTCTAGTTGCTTGGTATTCTCTAGCAATATCTGCCAAACAAACCAATAGAAAATCCCAATAAACCCCTTATGACTGTACCAAGAGAACAAACGAAGAAATACCTCAACAAGTTCAAACTAAATCAAAAAATAAGAAGGCAGCATTATCATTGGCTGCAAGAAAACGTTCTTACTTCTCGAATGTAATTTGCTACTGCTTTGCAGCCTTCAATTGCAAGTTGCATGACGTTTTCAAAAATGTCTATTGGTAACTTAGAATCCATCTGCTTAAGAACACATAACAAATGAGTGGTCCAAAAAGAAATCTTTGACCTTGATCTAAATTGAACAAGGAAAATCCTTAATGGCAAATTAATAGAGGTGCATAGAATGGACCGTATAAATTGAACCATTTAACCTTACACTTACAAAAATTGCAAAAAAATCAAAAACCGCAGAGGTAACAAGTTTTGCGTTTCAAAAACATTGCAAAAACAGTATCAGATACATCAATAATACAATTAATCAGAAAACCCAGAACAAGTAAGCCTAATCCCCAATGCTCAGCTTGGCCATGTGGATAATAGTATAATCCATCAAGATATATTACAACCCGCTCTAAACATTCAAAATCCCTAAGGCCAAACCAGCCTTGGGAGAAGGATCTTGGATGAACCTTGGCCAAAAGTAGTTCAGCAATTGTTGGGCAGGGGTAGGAATAGAAGTGCATGCAAATAATTAAAGTGGAGAGAGAGAGAGAGAGAGAGAGAGAGAGAGAGAAAGAGCTTAATTTCTTTATATCTGAGGCTCTGAGCTGTTCTAAAATCCATATTTAAAATTTTTTAAAACCACAAAAGCACTGACTGAGCCCAAAATTTCAAACATGAAGGAATTCTAAACCTATAAGAGGTAGAGAGAAGAATAAATGAGAACAAACTTTCAGATATAACCTGAAGAAGGGTCACTTTGTCCAACTTAGGGAGAAACCCTACAGTGACATCAGGACCTCCAGCACTATCTTCTACGTAGTTCAAATCTGTTCACATGACTATTCTCCTAATAAGAATTAATTTGGAATGCAAAAACTTTTGATGTACCAAGAAAGCAAGGGAAAAACAAAAGGCGTGTAAGTTTACCAAGCAGAGGAGTGCTATTAAGGTACCCGGAACTACATGAAGTAACAAGATCCCGCAATGGGATCCCAGCATCTGCAAGGGCTAAAGTTGCAGCATTGATACATGCAGATCTAGTTCCTGCCAAAAAAAAAAATCCCAATTAAGAATAGAATTCAACATGACATTTATGGTCGGACTTGATTAAATGTTCGACTAGCATCCAGTTCAGAGGCTCTTCAACTTTTTCACATATGCTTTACTGGACTTTCCTTTCTATGAACAATAAATGTCTGCAGGTCCACAACTCTATGGGCACATTGTGCAGCACAACCCTTAACCAAACACAGCTTAATAATGGCAAGAAAAACATACTAGGATGTATCTCAAAACAAGAAAGTGTGCTGAATTCTCAACCTATTATATTACATAGTAGATTTCCTAGAACCCTTCGTTTGTCTAAAATGAAAGCAGGAAAGGAAAAAAAAGAAAGAAAAGAAGACCACAGGTAAAAATTCCCTCAGCCATTATCACATATGCAAAAAATTAGAAAGGGGGGGGGGGGGGGGGGGGGGTTTAAAATGAGCTGATTACCATCCAAGAATAATAATTGTGCACAGTCGAGTCTCAACTTACCTCCATCCGCTTGGAGTACTTGGACAAAAATATCTATCTGCAAGATAAGCAAACAAACGTTCAGAACAGAAACTAGCAATACCACACTCATGTAGGAAAAGTTCCCAATATGCTGCAATAGAACCTGAGACCGAGGCATCAAATGTGTCAATATGCAAGCTTCCATGGTCTGGCGAATAACTAAAGATATCTCTGTGGATCGCCTGAGTGCAAGGAAACTTACATCAATAAGAAAGCAAAAGATCATACATACAAATTTTATACTCTGATTTGGTGATGCAGCGTTTATAATCCTTAGAACCACCCACAGAAGCATCATTTTCCACGATGGAGAGGGAACAGACAATTGTCAATACTCATTAATAAAATGCTCTTATAATTACAAGGCTACAAGGAGATGTAGTTCTTATATTTGAACATCTATTAATGCAATAGAGTGCCACAAAGAAAACAGATAATCTGAAAGGCAGCATCACAATCTGGCATTTACTATTGACAGCAAAATGATATTCATGCAAAAAGGCAGATAAAGCTTGTGAGAATCACAGATTGTCTAATCCCACTTAAGCCACAGGGAATTCATCCTTCACCCCAATTATAAGAGCACGCATGCAAAAAAAAAACACACTTCACGAAAAGCTTAATTTGCAAGTGAAGCCAAACGTACATAGGTATTTCTCTTCTTTTATACTAAACCTTCTACATGGTTTAGGAACCCACTTCCAGAGACAAGTCAATGAAGTCATAACTAATTCAAAATTATGTATACCATGAAAGAGACTTTGGCATGGTTATGGTTCATCAATTACAAACAGAGAACACATCTAGCCATTCAAAAATTATCCCAGCCTGTTTTTAACCAGCCAAATTCAGTTCCCTGAGCATACAGATTTTACAACCCTCTATATCTAAATTGCAAAAATTTTCCAAGGACACTTTTCAATGCATATAAAAAACTATAGTACAACACTATTATTCTATTAAGTCAATTATACATGCAATCATGTGGATTTCCTCATGGGAAATACTACAGATTAAATCATGGCAATGTATAGAAACTAGGTGACCCATAATTTTAGAATGAACCAAAGAGAAACAGAGAAGTACCTGTCACCCTTTGGTTTTCTCATGCGATCCCCAGTACTAAAATTAGCCATGCTATACTCGCATCGCACCTGAAAACAAACAAAGACAAAAATCACGAATGCATTTAGAACTAGTTAAAGAAAAAAGCATAAAAAGAAGAGTGTTACCAGGGCCATGTCATTCATTTGTTGACTCCTATTTTGGACCTGCAAGTGAGCATATATCATTAGTAATCAAAATTTCACAGCAATAACTTGAAAACGTACTTATCTTGCAAATTAAACATCTTAAACAAAGACTCAATGTTAAAGCCTTAAACGGTACCTCTCTAGGGCCATATACTGCAGCAATCACTTTAGTGTTACCCATCTCAAACACAGCAGAACTGAAATTGAAAGGCAGAGTATATTTAACTAAGAAACCACAAATTGAAATCAATTTGAAGAATTACTAATATATATAAAAATATGGTTCGTACCCGTCAGCTTTGGCCACGGCACCAATCTCTGCTCGAATTTGCCTCATCTAAAATAATTTAGAAAACAAGAAAAGAAAAACAGATAAAAGCAGATCATAAGAGAACAGGTGAACAAATATATGAAGCTAGAGAAACGAATATAGTTTGATATATACTTCCATGGGACGGCGACCATCTAAGCGAAGGCCTTCAGGGCTCACGTACTCCATATCTGCAAAACCCTGTCTATAGCGTGTGCTAAGCGTGAGAGACGCAACAATGAATGACAGCGACACTAATGAATGCCTCACAGCGCCGTTTCGGTGCAACTCGACGGAACACTCTGCACGCCAAAGTTCAAAACCCTTAACCAACCCAAAAACAAAAATGAGAAGACAGTCTTACACCCTGTGCTGAAACGGTGCCGTTGCTATCAAACGGGGCATAAAAGAAAAATCACAGTATGTTAAAACGTGTCAAATTTACAAATTCACCCTTTAGTGCCTTTCAATCAGAAGTTGAAACTTCGCGCTTAATAAATTAAAATAAAATAAATGCTCCCAAAACACTTCTCGCCCCTAAAATCTCTCATCTACACAAAATCATAGAAAAACACGAGTTTAGAATTTGTGGTAGTGCAAAGCACCGTATATCTGCGGTACTTTGCTTGGATGGCCAAGATTCTACCAGATGTCTTTTAACCCCAAAAAAAAAAAAAAAAAAACAACAACACCGTTTGGTTACAGCAAGCCAAAAAAAAAAAAAAAAGCAGTACAAATTCTCAGATGACACTAAGCAGCCACCGACCGTTCACCGTTCCGACTCCCGACCTATTTTGATTAAGACCGAAAACCTATCTAAAATGGAACCTAGTTTAAGGTGTCAAACAAATCAAATAGAATGGAAAATTAAGAATAAACACTAGTAGGGATATGGATGGAGTCTCTCTTAGTCAAGAGTGTTGCAAACTTACAGATTTGTAGAAAAGGAGAAGAGCCTTCACTATTCCAGCGTCGAGCTGTCAAGGGCTAGACTCTTGTATTTAGGGGTGTAACGAGCCGAGCTTGGGCGAGCTTTGGCTGTCCAGGCTCGGCTCGTTTATTTTTGGGCCAGGCTCGAGCTCAAGTCGAGCCAGACTTTGCTGCTCGAGCTCAGCTCGACAGGGTTGGAACCCTGTTCAAGCTAGAGCTCGACTTTTTTTTTTTTTTTTTTGTGATTTTGTAATTTAAGTGTATTAGATTATTACAAAAATCATCCAATTGGTACAGATCTGAAGAAAAAGTTAATTGACTGCAGATTTTTGATACGTAATTGACTGCAGAAACGTCACAATAAACCATTTTCAATTGGTACAGATCTGAAACCAAGACCATAGTTATTATAATTGGATGACAATAAAGAAGGGAAACTGCAAATAAAACTCAAAACTGCTGAATTAACACAGCTTATGCAGCTGTAATACAACAAAACTTCATGAACTGTGCCAATTTTGAATATGGACATCTTTGTTCAAGTCCAAGCCCTTATCTTTGTTCAGCAATCACAACCTAAAGCATCAGTAAACAACAAGGTCTTCATATTTCACGACAAGAGCTGATATTACCAAGATTACAACTAAGAATACCAGAAAGTTGGCAAGCAGAAAATTGATAAAGATAAAAATAAAAATTGTTAGAAACTATCATAAAGATAAAAGAGATCCTCGTTGCACTTTGAAAGTTGATCTTATGAAGGCCTATGATTCTGTAAATTGGGAATTCTTGATTCACTGCCTTCATTGTTTTGGTTTCCCAAGGAAGTTTCTTAGCTGGATAAAGGAGTGTATTACTTCTCCTCGGTTTTCTATTTGTTTAAATGGAACTTTAGTTGGCTATTTTGAAGGAAAGAAGGGGCTGAGGCAAGGGGATCCCTTATCCCCTTATTTGTTTGTTTTAGCCATGGAGGTTTTCTCTAGAATAATGGCAGATCATACTGGTGGGGGTTCAGGTTTCAAGTTTCATTCTAAATGTTTGAAACAAAAACTTACTCATCTTTGTTTTGCAGATGACCTTATTTTTTCTGAAGCCAGTTTGACCTCTATCAACATCATCAAAGATGCTTTGTCTGAATTTGAGGGGTTATCTGGTCTGAAAGCTAATCCCTCAAAGAGTTTTTTCTTCTGTTCTGGTATTTCAGATAGAGTTAAACATTTGCTGATGGGTGAATTGAGAATGAATGAAGGCCATCTACCAGTTAGATATCTTGGGGTTCCCTTGATTTCAACTAGGCTTTCTGCAGCAGATTGTGAGGCTAGAATTGATTCCTGGCTTTCTAGACATATTTCTTATGCAGGTAGGCTCCAATTGCTGTCTTCAGTTCTGTATAGTCTACAGGTTTATTGGACTAGCATTTTTATTCTCCCTAAGAAGATCCTCAAGGCTATTGAGCAGAAATTTAATAGATTTCTGTGGACTGGAAAGGGTGAAGGTCCTGCTAAGGCTAAAGTTTCTTGGCATGCTTTGTGCTTTCCTAAGAAGGAAGGAGGTTTGGGGCTAAAAAGAGTGGAGGTGTGGAACCAAACTTCTATGCCCAGACATGTTTGGAGTCTCTTTGCTCGATCTGGCTCTTTATGGGTAGCTTGGGTGAAAGATAATTTGTTGAAAAGGAAGAGTTTCTGGAGTGTGAGCATTCCTCAAAATTGTTCTTGGAGCTGGAGAAAGATCTTAAAGTTGAGGGAGATTGCTAAGAGAATTTTGAAGTTTGAGGTTGGCAATGGAGAGAACATTTTCCTCTGGCAGGATTCTTGGCATCCCTCTGGAATTTTAATTGAGGTCTTTGGGCATAGAGCTGTCTATGATGCTCATAGTAGTTTGGAAGCTAAGTTGTCTTCTGTCATTCTTAATGGTGACTGGTTTTGGAGACCAGCCAGGTCTGAGGCTCTGGTGGAGATTCAAGCTAGGCTTCATGAGATAAGGTTTGGACCTTATGACAAACCTGCATGGACTGTTTCTAGGGGAGGTTCATATGTTAGCTCAGAAACTTGGGATTTTCTTAGAGAAAAGAAGGTAGAGGTTAGTTGGTGGAAGATGGTGTGGTTTCCAAATGCTATCCCTAAGCATGCTTTCATTTTATGGCTTGCTGTACAGGACAGGCTTCTCACTGGGGATCGGTTGATGAAATGGGGATATAAAGGTGAGGTTAAGTGTTTCTTCTGTCATAATCAAATTGAAAGCAGGGATCATTTGTCTTTTGAGTGTAGCTTCAGTTACAGAATATGGAAGTTCTGTATGCATCGGTGCCATGAAAACAATTCTCCTATTATCTGGGATGAGGTTCTGAAGTTAGGAAATCAGCAAATGGGGAACTAAAACTCTTAAAGGTCTCCTCTGCCGCCTTGTGCTAGGATCTGTTATTTACAATTTGTGGTACACTAGAAATGAATTAAAACACTCTGGTCATCCTATTTCTGAGGAACAGATTTTGAGGAAAGTTCTTTGGGAAGTGAGAACAACAATTGCAGGGAAGGGCAAGTTTTCTAAAAACAGAGAGAATTTGGTTTTAGCTGCTCAGTGGAATTTACCTGCAGATTTATTCTTGTAATAGTTGTAATAATGGTGTGGTTTGGAGGGCGTCTCAGTTGATGAGGCTTGGTGGTTTTTTTCTTTTTGTGGTTTGGTTTTGTTTGCTGTCTGTATTCTCAGCTGCAGACTGGATTCTGGTTTTTTTAGCTGGTTGGGGTAGGCCTCTGTGAGGTCGAGTTTTTCAGCCTTTTGGAAAAGGCTTGTATTTGGTGTTACTATTGTTGATTGGTTTGTTTGCTTATAAAGTCTCTTATTCATCAAAAAAACAAAAGTTGGCAAGCAGAAAAGCCATTCATCTAGTCATCCAAAAAAGAAAAATCATTGTTCATCTAAAACTAGCCAGGGCCCAGGATGTCGTCCATTTTTGACAAATAATTATTCCTTTGGGAGGTACTTTCATTCTCCTTGGATTATCAAAAACATTCTTAAAATCATACCATTATCATGCTCCTTTTAATGATAAAAAATTAAACCTGAACTTCCATTGTGGTTTTTATTTTTTATTTAAAAAAAAAACCACCCACCACCCAAGAAGAAACGGAGAAAAAACAACCCAAAAAGAAAAGAAAAACCCGCAAATCTTATCACCTCCTCCGCCTCCGATCCGCGGCGTACTGCGAGCCTGCGAGAGTGAAACGACCTCCGAGAGCGGCGTGGACAGCGGGGTTGGCAGCGGCAAGTTCCTGGAAACCGGGCACGAGCCGTTCAGCTTCAGCCAGGCGTCAAGGTGTGTGGTTGCTGCGGTGGTGTTGGTGGTTGCTGTTGGGGGCACTGGGGGAGTGGTAGGAGCGGGCCGAGCGGCAACAGAGATAGCAGGCGAGGAGGATGGTGGAGACAGTGAGAGGAGAGTCGAGAGAATGGAGAGAATAGAGATCAGAGATGGTAGATTTAGGTTAAATTTGGGTTCTCTAATTTGCAACCGTTGGATTTGGAAAAATAATTAAATTTTAAATATTAACGGTTGGATTCGTTTTACCAAAAGCTTATTCCACGTGACTGTCCCTACTTAGATCTGGTGTGCTTCTTTAATATGATCCATAGATCATATATATATACGTTTTCAACATTTAATATTACTCGTCAGATTAGATCAAACAAGGTAAGCTTACGGTGTCTCTGTTACACCATATACATTCTTCTTAGTAAATCCTTGATAGCCGTCATCCATTAATATCATCCAACGGCTATTAGATCATCAAAACATTTTGGACGGCTACGATTACACTTATATACTATAGATCAAATTCAAATTCAATTAAATTATTAAATTCAATAAGAAATTCAAAATTCAAAATTTAGGAATTATGAATAAAAATTGTGTTATGTAGTATTATTTAGGGTCAGTTTGTTATTTCAATTTTAATAATTACAATTTTAAAAATTGTGTTTTTTTCAATCTCGTATTTTTTCTTCTTCTTATTTTAGATTAAATATTTTTTAAATCACAACGTAAAACGCTTTATGTCACACACTCACACACACTAATCACTATTATTATATTACATATAGTATTATTTAGTTAATATGTTAAAATGTTAATGCTTAATATGGGTTAAGTATATAATGTCAATATTAATATATATTGTATCTTATATATAAACATTTATATACTTATATGGTTATATGATTGTATCATTATCTGATTTATATGGGTAATGGGTCAATGTTAATTGTTATAACTTATATACTTATATTATATGTTCTCATTATCACGATTCATGATATATGATTTAAATTCAAATTGTTAAGTTTTTATTTACCATAAATTGTGATTATAAATTTATAATGTGTAAATTATAAGAAACACATTAGTTACTTAATTATTAATCATTTAATATAATAGTAATACTCAAACTCTAAGTAATAAATTCATATGATTTAATGGTCGTACCACTCATACTTAAATTTTATGATCATATTATCTCACAATTAATATTAATATTATCTTAGATCTAAGATCATGTGATACATCATATATGTTTTATAAGAATAAAGTATATAATTATAATGTATTGATTAAATAACACAATAACTTATGCAGATATACCATATGATTATATAATAATTAATGATTATGTGATATATACGATTCCAATTTCCAAAATATAAACTATCTAATTATAATATTTGCATTAAATGACACAATAACTTGTATGGTTGTACTATATGATTATATCATATAATAAAATGATTAATGATAATATCATATATTTCTTTTATATATATATATATATATATATATATATATATATATTTCTTATATGTTTTTATATTAATATATAATATATACACACACATATGCATAAATAACAAAAAAAAAAAAAAAAACAAAGGTATATAATATATTTGTTATTATTGAGTAAATGAGTAATGTTGATTATATATTGTTATTTGTTACTTAATAAAAAATATACGAGCCGAGCTCACGAGCTTAGCCGAGTCAAGTCGAGCTTGCTTCGTTTAATATTCGAGCCAGAATTTGTGTTCACGAAATGTTTCATTTAATATTCGAGTCGAGCACGAGCCGAGCCCGAGTTTGCTCGCGAGACGCTTCACTCATTTAACAGCCCTAACCATTAGTCGATGACGTATGTTTTTATACATGCATGTATGACGAACACAAACTATTGAAGCACCTGCCATCTCTCATTAGCATCAATGAGATTTTTAGTCCATCATCAGTCTATCATTACTCCATCCATCCATATATATATATATCACATCATCCGAAACCAAGAAAATAAGTAAGCAAAATAAACACATGATCGAGTCCAGTACAACAAGAGCATTCCTATAAAGCATCTACACCATCCATCAGGGGAGCCAACTGTTTGTTTCTTATGCTCCATCCCTTCAAAGTTCAAAGGCAGAACATCACCAATGTACAGCACATAAGTATGTCAAATTTGTCAATAGATTCACCCATCAAATTGGATGTTGTCTCATAATTTAGGTTAGATATGGATCCTAATGGCTTTAAGAGGTTTGAAATTAGGAGTCATGCATTCAACTTGTAATGCTATACAAAATCTAAAATCCTACTAGTCCGAAAGGGTACCTATGGTTCTCCAGAACATGGAGCTAATACCGACATCCTATCCTATTATCTCCACACTTTTAACAGCTGAAAGGTAGAAGAAAATCTATTTGGTTTGGCGCCTGCAGACAATTCACAGAATTTGATATCTGCTCCAGCCGTTGCTCTGTCTTATCCTTCCACTTAAGCAGCTCCATAATCACTTCCTGTCGGAAAAGGCAATTCCACAAGCATTATTGAGTTGAAATATGAAATTAAGTATCAAAATATTTGCCACTAAGCAGGCTTTTCCACCTCACCTGAACTGGAAGTAACGAGTTATCAAGGTCTGACTTTGAATTGGCGGTAGCAGAAGAATCTGGGGTCACATTAGCATGATCTTCCTCTTGCTTCACGGGCACCAGCTCAGCCACATCTCTGTTTTTAAACAATAAAACGAGGAAACAAGTAAGATCAACCATAACATACTATTTAAAAAATAAAAAATAAAAATAAAGTTGAGCTGCCTAGTACCTATTACCTCTTCATTTTGGCCATTTCTTCCTTAAGTTCTAGATCTCTTGCACAAATATGGTCCTCAGACGAGCTATTACCAGGTATTGTTGGCAGGACTGAGTACGGATTTTGCACAGCAACTTCTTTCTTGACATTAGCCATATCTGTGCTCTCATAAAAAGGTGCAAATTCATTCCCGTGGATGTTATCCTGGTTACTGTTCTCAAGCCAATCTTCCCATCGTTCAGAAGCTGGAGGACTGAATGCAGTGTCTTGCCTTGATGCCTGTATGCTACTTAACGAATTTTTAATTTCTCCCAGCTGCTGCTCAACCTGAGCTTTCCATGCTATCAACTCCTCATGAATCCCCTGTAACCAAACAAAATAGGCTGAATTAACAGAAAAACATAAATCCTACTGATCTAATCGTGAGTACATCTATACATAAAATGAAATAAATCAATTGAATTCATCTAATCATGTCTATCTATCAAAACTCCCAGAAGCTGAAAGACTGATGATAGTGTATTTTTTCAGTACCTTCATACCCACCAAAGAATTAGTGATCTCCTTCAGGCGTTCATCAACAGTAGATTTATATTTCACCAAATCCTTATGCATCACCTGTCAGTAAAATATTCAAAATGGGGTTTCACAAAGCACCATCGGAAGTATATGCAAGATGTTTAACATTCACCTCAGCTTCATCTCGCTCTTGATTCTTGGATACAAGCTCCTGCATATCTCTGTTTATGCAAAAGAACAAATGTAAGAAGTACACCTTTAATAGCACTTATAACGATTTCCTTTCTGGAGGAGTAACTTCTAAGTATTTCAGAGTCTTACCTTTTCAGTTTGACAATTTCTGTCTTAAGCAGCATCAGTTCTCCAGCAGAAACAGGATCCTGGGAAGGGCCACAGCCTGGCCTATTTGGTGCAACCCAGTAAGGATCCTGCCACCCAGCCTCCCGCCGAGCGTTAACAAGGTCAGCACTCTCTAGCCAATACTCCATCACTCCAGTGGGGCTGAAGCACCGCCGGAACCGCTCGGTCCCCCCTGGTAACACTTTACCATCAATGTGCTTCAGTAAGTGATCTAGCAGTCCAGTGTCACCAATGCGTTTGCGAGCAGCAGTTCTCAGTGCTGGACGAGAAATTGGGTTCCCAAAAGTTGCTCCTTCGGCCTTCATGACTTCAAGCATACTTTGCTCGGCCATCTTATACCTGAATGATATATACTTGATTCAAAAAGTACATAGCAGACTAGCATAACCAGCACTAAATAGAAAGACAATGATAAATGGTTTTTACCTATCAGCGGACCATCTCTCCATACCCTTGAGCTTCTTTGAATCCCGCTTACTTTGACTACTAGTATAGCTACTGTTTTGCCTTTCCTTCATGCGCGTTGCAGCTTTCATCTCTATAAGTTGACTATGGGGATCACACTTACTTTGACTACTATTATAGCTATTGTTTTGCCTTTCCTTCATGCGCGTTGCTGCTTTCATCTCTATAAGTTCACTACGGCCCAGTCGCTTTCTCTTCCTAATTCCTGACATCACCAGAGGTTCAGCTTTAATAACTGGTTTTCTATCATCCTCTGAATCTGCTTCCTCTGCAATGCTTGATGAAAGTTGAGGTTTGTTTTCTCGATGCACACTGACACATGCCGCCACTCGCTTGTGACCAGCTAACTGCGCCATCCCACTCGCTTCTGCTGAAACCACTAAACCCCAAAGAATTAAGTAACATTGATAGATTAGATCAATTCAACTCGAATAACATGACGGAAGATAGTAATAGCGCACGATTAACAAGAACATTAGCACTATGTATAAGGTCTACATTGAATTCCAGTGAAAACAGCCAAAAATGCTAGATTACATAAAAATAATTGCTATACTTTTACTAATCTTTACAAACCATTATAAATAATACACATCAATAGCCAAACGGATAAAAAGCTAGTAGAACAAGAAAAGAAAAATAACAACATGCTCTAAAATGGTCCTGTAGTAACTTATCACATATTTTTAAGAATATATAGTTTTTTTGATCAATAGCCTCTTAAGTAAAAAGTAAAAAAAGAAAAAAAAAAAAAAAAAAAAAAAACTTCAAAACAATATGTACTACCACAAATAATATTTATTCTCTTTCGCAGTTTAATGCTCAATGCAGGTTCTCTCAGTCTTTTTTACCTTCCCAGAAAGAAAGCAAAAAGAAGAATAAATCACATCATTCAAACTTCTCTAGTTTACTTTTCATTCCCTCATTTTCTCAGCAAGCAATCAGAAAAAAATAATAATAATAATAATAATAAAAAAATAAAAACGAAAAAACCAAGCAAGCAAGGAAAGAAAAAGACCCACAAACCCCAAAACCCCGGAAACCGCAAAAACCAGGAAATTTCCTACGGAAAACCCAAAACGGGGGTCGTTTAGAACAGAGCATAAGAACAACTTAAAACCCTAAACAGTGTTAAAACCAAAGGGAAAAAAAAACGAGGGTTATAGAGAAAACCAAAAAAAAAAAAAAAACAACTGGGTCAGAGCCTTCAAGCCCTCAAATACTGAAAAGCAACAATAAACCCTAAAATTCACCAAAAAAAAAAACCACAATCTTGCCACTCACACAAAAACAAACAAACACCCAGAAAAACAAAAAAGAATAAGAGAGCGGGAGGAGAGAGATTACCTCGGATGTGATTTGTTGAGGAAGGATCGGCAATGGGTTTTGGGATTTTAGCGAAGAGGAAGAGGGTTTTAGGAGAGGCGGACACTGTAGCACCAACCCCAAAAAATTAAAAAAAGTGATTCCTATTTCTTAAAAAAGCAACCAAAAACAAGAAAACGACAAATTTGATTTAAATAACCCTAAACCCTTAAACCCTAACCGCCAAATTCTCCTAAACCCTTTTGTACTCCAAAGACCAAACACAACATATATATATATATATATATATATATATATATATATAAATTGAATTCCTATTCCCACGTTGAGTAGGAATAATCCTAAAAGAATACTAAAATGTATTAGTTGCCTAAACAAGCATTATATTATTTCTCTAAAAAAAAAGCATTATATTATTATGTATTGGTTTTGTGTTTGGAATCACGGCCCAATAGAAAAAGGAAAGCCCATACTTTGTTTATGATTGCAATTCTGTTTGATCAGGTGAAGCATGACAATTGACACCCACAAAAGCCACACAACGTTGGTGTGTCCATTTCCTTGCAAACCTGGATTTTTTTCTTTCTTTTTTTCCTAGAGTGGATTGACTTTCCTAATGTTTCCTTATACAATATTTAGAAATGCCTTTAAATTCTTCGGTGTGAAGGAGGATAAATAAGGTTGTGTGGCAAAGTCAAGAACAAGTTATTGAGTGATTTAGTGTGGGTGGAATAAAATGTTTTGTTTTAGTTTGAACCTTTAGATTACATATAAGTTCATGGCACAATCTAGATGAATAAGCAATTGTTCACATTATAAATTCTTGGGTAAAGATATTGACCACGCCTGGCGTGCATCAACAGTGATGCACGCCAGGCACAAATTTTTTTTTTTTTATTATTTTATTATTTTAATTTTTTTGAAAAAAAAAAAAAAAAAATTTTGTGCCTGGCGTGCTTCACTGTTGAAGCACGCCAGGCGTGCTCCCAATCACGACTCTAAATTCTTTGCACAGTTTTTGAATGGGTGATCCACGTGAATCAATAGGGAGCCCAACTTGCAAAATAACAAACTTTACACATGAACTTACCGACTGTGCCGGCGGATGATAACTCCGATGCCAAAGTCAGTAAGTGTAGTTGTTGCCCCTGATTTCCTAGCTCCCACGTTCCCGAAAAGTCTGCTATAACTACCTCTGGTCGTGGGTTATGGGCACAATGTATATAACGGTTAAGATGGGTATTGTGTGAGCACGTTGGTTAAATGTGTATGTTACATGTGGAAGCCCCAACTGCCCTATTACTTTGTTAAGATAATGGGCCACACATAGCTAATGGGCCCGGCCAATCAACTTGCGCTTTAATGGTCTTGCAGATCTCGACCGATCCACTACGCAACATAGATGAATAAGTTGAAATGTGCCTATAATTTTTTTACCATATTGTTAGAATATATCTCCATATCAAATTCTTGTGATTTGATTAGCTTATTTATGTTGTATTCACTTATCATATATTTTTTTATAAATAAGGACCAATGGTATTGTAAATATCATCAAGAACAAAAGTAAAATGTAGTATTAACTAAAGTCATTCTTTCTATCTTACTGAGCTAATATAAAGAAAGATAGAAAGAAATTTGAATATTATTATAAACATCTGTATACCATATTAAATTATTATTTATCTAAAAAATCATTCAATTAATATTCTATCAAAATGATAGAAAATGATATCGTGCACATACTTCCATGAGTGAAATAAACAAATAAGAAAGAAATGTTAGAAAAAATATCATCCAACTTTAAGGGCTTGTAATAACCAGATAATCCTCATAATAGACATGTGGTCTCTTAAGGGACACGATTAATGTCTGCTAAATTATTGTATCCATATAAATAATTGATATCATATAAATATATAGTGATAGAAATTGCTTGGGCAGACCCACTCCATTGTCAGGTCTAATCGAAAACTTAATATCTCACAGCTGATCAGTCCTTTGCTGCACATGTGCAGACAATATTTAAAAGATATGAAGGATTCTTGAGACTTTTGATCCACTCAATCCTCTTTAATTTCAACATGAATTTCAGATGATCCTCAAAATGGAAGCACATACCCTGCAGTAAATACCGTACATAAATTATTGTTCAGATGTCTGAGCTTCATGCTACTCTATGTAGGCATGTGATAGGGTACTTGGGCTTCAACCCCACTTATTCGGACCGTTCGAACGCCTGTCTGGTAAAGTTTGAATTCAATCACACATGAAGTCGTCCATTGCACATGTAATTATATGTCATGTTCATACGAACAAAATCTCAATGTGTTACCTTTAATCAACATATATAACTAGCTACTTCTCTTCCCTTTTCCAATCAATGTGTTACCTTTGATCAACATATATAACTAGCTACTTCTCTTCCCTTTTCCAAAGCAGGCCGATCGAAGATTCTTTTTCCCAATTTTTGCTGCAAATTCACTGGGCTGTTTGGCAAAGACACTTCTTCTAAAAAAGGCAATTTCATCTCTTCACATTAACAGACAATGTTTTCCACTTTTGTTCTCTCACAAAAATTATTATTATTATTATTATTTTAAAATCACATTAATCAATTCCTTCCTCCATTTTCCTCTCAAATTTTTTTGTCAAACACACTCCCAATCTCCTCAATGGCCCTTTTCTTGGCCTACTTGCCAAGAATCTTTTGAACCAAACCTTAGCCCTTTTCTAAAACTACCACCCCGTTTGTATTTACATAATTACATCTCTAAACTTCGACTCAATGCAACCCGTCTTGAAGAACTATCAATTTTGTTTTGAGTTGCACCCTAGGTCAAATTGTTCCGTTAAATATGAGTAGAAAACATGTCACATACATGAAACAAGTTGTAGTGAGTCAAAATTTAGAAGTGAGTGCAAATGAAGTTGTTATGTGTAGTCATTGTTAGATAGCAAGTCTCTTAGGAAGTAGTATTATCTGTTAGAAAGTATTATCTATTAAGTTATTTCGTTCATTAGTGTTTTATTATTTTACTAATTGTTCAGTTCATTAGTTGTTTTATTGTTTTATTATTGTTGTGTGGGTAGGACTTTAATATATACATATTGCATACATATGACTTTAGGTCACTTGAGACTCGATCACGTCTGTCAAGTTCGGTGGGGGGATGGGAAAAATGTAATTTTATCCTTCAATATATACGTATTGCATATATGTGATATGACTTTGGGTCACGTGAGACTCACGTTTGTTGAATTCGGTAAACTTTAACGACCCAACCTGACCCGAGGTATAATTTGGAACAATATGGTAGTTGGTAAGGATGAGTTGTAGTGAGTCAAATTAAATTTAAAGGTCGTATGAATGTAAATGGGGTGATAATTTGAAGGGCAATGCATATATAATTCACCCTTCCCCCAAAAAAAAACCTAACAAAAAGTACTGTCCCACTGTTGTAGGATAGACAGGGATCGATAGCAAACCCAAAATCGGTGTTTTGTTTCCAGAAAAAAGCCATGTTTCATGTTATGTCAATATCATGTATTGTCACCGCACCTTTGAATTCGGAGGAATAGCAAACACGTACGCTCGCAAGCATGATTCATGAACAGAATCAAGATTAGCCACATCCAATGAAGCATGATCTGCAAGTCTAGAGACGTGGATTGATATTTCTTCAAGATCATTTACACACGTAAAACACGCTTCTAGAGATGTGGATGTTGAGTTTGTAATGTTCACTTGCTTCCAATCCAATGTGTAACCATTAATTTGCCCCATGTGCAGCTCATACACCACACAACATGTTAGCCACGGCACAACAACAACAAACCCGACAATCATTTCCCTCTTTCTCTACTCTCTCCGTGCCCCCACATGTTTAAAATCTTTCTGTAGGAATTTTTTTTTTTTTTTTTTTTTTTTTTTGGGGGGGTGGGGTGGCGGTGGGGGGGCATTTGGGCTAACTTCAAATGGTTTAGTGGGTGGAAAGCCTCAAAGTCGAATCCCAAAATAGAAAGCGCTTGGAATTATTTTCATGCCATTGGCTTGGGTGTCACTAGTGTCTTAAGTAGAATTAAATTAAGTTATGGCTCAACCGATCTATTTGAGAGAGCACTTGTGATTTCTCCCAGTTTAGGCCTTTCATGTCATTAATTCCAAGCGAGCAAAAGCTACTATATATGATCATACCCGATAGAGTAGCCACTCTAATTGCTCTATCCTGCTTTTTTTGAAAAACAAATATATATCTTGTGTTAGTTGTTAGTTACTGTTTCTTTAATGCTGAAAAGGCAGACATTTTTTCTATATATAGATATAGAGGAGACCCTTTTAAGCACATTGACTTGTCTACTGTTTCAAAATGGCTTGGAAACATGACAACGAGGAGATGAAAAGAGCACCAAAGGGGCATTTTGTGGTCTATGTGGGCAAAGAACTGAGAAGATTTGTCATTCCCTTATCTTTCTTGAAGAATCCCACTTTCCAGCAACTGCTGCAGAAAGCTGCTGATGAGTATGGGTTTGATAGCCAGAAGAGCATTATCCTGCCTTGCGATGACCTGGCTTTCTTAAGGATCATAAACTTCTCCGCCACCAGCACATAAACGTTGATTCATCTGAGAGATGTTATGCTGATAGTGGGTATATATAGTACTAGTGCCATGGACTCAATTTTTGTTTCGCATTGAGCGGATCCGGGCGACTGTCGTAATTAAGACTTGGAGATTTATTTGCTTGTCTAGGTGTTTACAGCTTTAACTCCTTGCTTTAGCTTTTCTTTGTAAAGTGTTTAGTTGTTTGTTAATAAAAGTTACTCATTCATCACAACAAAAATATATATATATATATATATATACAAAGTTGTAAGACCATGTATGAAGATTAACCCTTGCCCAATACACTGAAAGGTCAAGAAAGTTGGTTAACATGATTTTGAAAAGATTGTGTCCTATTTAAATATGAACAGTAGCCGCCAAGCAAACTTGTAATGTTCCATACAATTAATTGATGCTTCCATATTACTTGTCCGGTGTGGATTATGGACCTAGCTAGATCTGGCATCACTTCTATCTTCTTTTGAAAGAACAAGGTAAATGATTTTCAAAGGATGTACGTGCATGTTGAGACTCGAGTGTATAATGAATCAGATTGGTCTCAATGATTGATTCACCAAACCATTGGATTTATGCGTTTTTGTATGGAAAAGGCTTCTGCTTTTTAGGAACTCTGCAAATAACTACATCTTGGTCTTGATTTTGATGCATGGTTTTCCACTATATACTGTATATGCATAGGCGTGGAGCTGGAGAATCTGCCTCTCCAGCTAGTTCTGGTTTGAAATTCTAGGTATTTCTTTTCAGAGTAAATTACACTTTGTACTTCTACTTTATTTGTACTCACGCCTCTAAACTTTGACTCACTATAACTTGTTCTTACGAACTACCAATTTGTTTTGAATTGCACTCAGAGTTAGATTAATTAGGCCTTTAAATGTGGATGGAAAATACATCGCGTGCATGGAGACAAGTTGCACTGAGTCAAAGTTTATAAGTGTGATTTTTTTTTTTTTTTTTTTTTTTTTTACGCATGTACATGAAATAATTTTTGAAAACTGAGTGTGTTAGAGAAAGAATATATTTCAAAACTTATGCTGCGTATAGAGAAGTAAAATTACCTTCAAATCCGTTCTCTTACAATTGGCTGTCAGATTTGTGTTCAATTTGGACAGCCCTACATAGAGGGGGCTAGAGAGTAGAGACCCACTTATCTTGGGCAGCATGAGGTGCAAAACCCACCTCGCACCCACCTTTTTGTGGAGCAATTCAGACAACTAATTATAAGGATCCTTATCCAATTACTCGCTCCAAAGTTAGGCTATAATATGCATCCATCCATTGCGAGCTGAACCTCAAATTTGTAACTTGAAAACACACAACACATAAGGCATTGCACAATCATTCTACCTCCTTATTTTCAAATTTAGACTCTTCCATGTTCTCTTTACAATAAATGTGATAGCTTCAATCAATCTTTGATTTTTTTTTTTTAACGAGGATTAATTGTAATTACCACATCAGCATTATTATGAGATACATTTCCAACATTACTCTCTTTAATCTTACCACGACTAAAATTTTAAAATCCTTCAAATATTACAAGTTTCTTGGCGGGATAATAGGCGGTGATCTACTGGGTTCATCCCGCTAAATGGCTCCTTGGACTTAAAAACAGCTTCGTATCTTCTGCAGCATGCAGAGACTACCAGCTTGGACTTGCACTCTTCTCAAGGCTTTTAAGAATTACTGCACAATGAAATTAGAGATAAATTTCCTGGTCCCTTTGAAAAATGTGACAAGACATTCACCATGTGCCAACATATACACCATTCTAACATGAACTATTAAATGAATCATCTCCGTTTCATTCCCAACAAGTGTCTTCACTACATTTTCTTTGGTTCTCATTCATGCAAAGGTAGAAGAGGCCAACAATTATCTTTTTCTTTTTTGGGAAGTACACTCTCACAAGCATCTCTCTGTTAGGAGAACCATGAAACAATAATATGGAATCCTTAAAGCATGAAACAATAAGTAAAAGGAACAACATCTGTATCAAATACTTTCTTGAGAAAAGACAATAATCAAATGTGGAATGCAAGTCGGGTACAATGGTTCTAAAGGTTGAAACTATCCGTCATGTATCTATCTCCTATATCCAAAAAGCATCCTAAAATCATATTCTCCCTGCAAAATATTAATAACTTGGTACTTTTTAGACAATCTCCCACCACAAAAGGAGGAAAATTCACAATTTGATTGATACAACTGTTAAAAAATGTAAAGCCATTCAGCTATATTCCGCTCACTGGCTCTGCCTTTTGATGCCATCACACCATCAGCTCCGGCCGCATAGCCATCCAAAATATAGCTCTTTCCACTTTGATTCACTCAGACATGTTTCTTCTTTTGTAGATTAGCCGCAGCAAGCCGTTGACGCTTCTTCCAGGCTGGAATCTTACCAGGGAAAGCCCACCTCAAGAGTCTCTCCCAGGAGTAGCAGGCCAAAAACATGAGAAAAGCCCAAAGCAGTAGTTTATCCCTTAATCCACCAGGCAAAGGCACCAACTTCAACCAGTCATTCAAGCTCCTAAATAGATCAGAAGTAATAACTGTGAAAAAACCAACAGCACCCAAGAGGGCATACAAAAATGGTTTGTTTTCAGAGATGCTCTGGTTGAAAGGATGCCCCATGTAGTTCACAGCAAACGTAGCCACCTGAAGCATCATGTTCACCATGTATGAGACTGTATTCACCAGGTTGGGATGAAAATCGGAGTCTGGCTCGATGCACTCATCAGGCATGTGTTTCTCAGCCTCCTTCACAGAAGAAATCAAGAAAAGTAGGTGGATCGCAAACTGTCCCATGAGAGAAAGGAATACATAGGAGCAAAAGACATGAGGGTGGGGACGTGCAGCTGAAAGGGTGTGAAGGGGGCGGGCATGCGAGATAAACAGGAAAAAGGCAGCTGTAAATACACCACTGATTGTAGCCTGGATATCTCCGAGCTTGACACCATCCAAATACATAACACTCAATACATACGCTGTAGCAAGGCAGTTAAGGCCCAGTATTTTGAACATCTGGAGGGTAGTTACTAGAGTACTGCGACCCTGACGAATTATGTCTGTGGTGGGGGCAA
Organism: Corylus avellana; assembly: GCF_965113065.1. Lineage (NCBI taxonomy): Eukaryota > Viridiplantae > Streptophyta > Magnoliopsida > Fagales > Betulaceae > Corylus > Corylus avellana. The sequence goes on from NC_142496.1 coordinate 484,729, forward strand.
CCGACGCATGCTTTGCAGTGAATGGTGATGCCATAGAGGCATCACCAAGCTTGACAATGGGAGCTCCACGACCATCACCCTCCTCATTTAGCTCATCCATCATCTTCTTCAGCTTCTGTCGTTGAATCTCTGCAGCTGTCAGATGGCGATTACCAGCAGAAACGTTGGTGGTATCCAACCTCGAGGTACCTTTACCTTTCGACGAGCCTTCTCCATTTAGAACCATACCTTTTCCAGTTGCTTCCAATGTAGGCTTAGATTTTTTTGACTTGGCAGACTTCGTACCTTCATCCTTAGATGTCCCAGAACTTTGACTTGGAGGCACTGCATTCAATAGAGCAACTCCCACATGGGCCTACAAAAATAAAATAAAATTACATGCTCGTACCTTTTTCTGCTACTTCTGATTTTGGCAAAAAACTATATATACAGGATTACAACTGGATGAAAACTTTCTAATTATCCCAGCTATTGAGGACACAAGAAGCAAAAGAAGTCAACTATCCCCCATTCCTATTCCCATGGTACCAAACGTAGCCTAAATATCCATGAAACTTAAAAAACATGAACAAAAATTAACTATCTTCAGCAACATATTACCTGCTTCAGAGCTCCAACATCATTAGTCCCATCCCCACACATCAATGTTATCCTTCCTACTGTTTTGAAGGTGGTCATGATGAGTTCTTTTTGCTCGGGAGCAACTCTTGCAAAAACCTGAGACAATGATCCATATATGCATTGTCAAGACTACACCAACATCAAAAACAGGTTTCAAACACAAAGATTGAATCAGAACCTTCACGTAAGGGATGACTCGTAGAGCAGCAGAGGTCTGTTGTAACATTTCGATGCAGTCCCCACCAATACAGAGATCATAAGACTCTGATAAAGCTTCAACATCTTTCTCACTGAAATCAATTACATTTCATTGATCAGTCCAGAAAATGAAAATTAAATCATAATTTGGAAACAGTGCTCAATAAATTGGTAAAGCTATGAAAATAATTCCATAAAAAGACATAAAGACGGCATAAAGCTAAAGGACATAAGGACAAAGCAAACTCAACGTTCTGTGCAGTTCTTTAGGGCCAAAAACAGTTTAAAGAAAAAAGTATCAAATTAAGCAAAAATAGAGCCAATTATTATTGCGGGAAATATATATATATTTTAGAAAGGACAAAACCTTCACCTGTACTGCATAATCTCTGTCTCATCAGGGGATATCCACTCATACCCATCACCATTCCTTGCTGGACCAAGAATCAATGCTGGATTTGATATAATATTAACTTGGCTTGCAACATGGCAGGCTGTCAAAGCTTGATCACCAGTAATCATCACCTGTCATTGAAAAACACGGCCTTCAGTTAGAGATCCACTTGAGCTGTAGGTCAAGCAGGTAAGGGGTAAAGGAGGGGTTGGTCTAGATTTTAGATTGGATTCCTGATAGATTTTATAAAGTATTAGAAAGAAATAGAAAGAGCGAGACCCAGGGGGGATAGACTCTGGGTAAGGAAGCCACGCAAACTAGTAATTTCCCTACTACAGTACCAAAACCTTTGGCCTGAATCATACCTAACAGTTGTTTTGTCATGTACCGATAACAAGCAAGGAATAGATGCATTGTCATTAAAGGGGGAGGGGGGGGGGGGGGGGGGGGTGGTGGGTTGTGTGTGGTGGTGGGAAACGAAAAAGATATCTAAAAATGGCCATTTTGTCATGTGCATGGCCTACCAATTGATATTCCGGGGGGAACACAATGCTTCTAAGGATTTAAGGATTTGGTAGCATCTATATTGATAATTTTGAAGGGGTGGCTGTTGAATTGCACCTCCAAAATAAAATCCATCCCTAGAAAGATTAGTCATAGGGCAGATCTAATTATAGGGCTAATCTGCTGAGATTTTAAGCATCAATGGGCCAACATTCTGATCATTTGGAAGCTCATTACCAAATACAGTCTATTAAATACACTAGTTTTTTCATCATAGAATTATTTGCTAGAGTGTAAACATATTAATTCATGCTACAGAGTCTTTTCAACATTTTCCTCACAAAAAACTCAGAAGAACATGTTGCTTACCAAGTCATGTGAAGATCCTTTTAGTTCAGACAAGACTGTGCCTGAATCTCCTCTAATAGGACAGTTAAAAACCTGAAAATTAAATTGTGAGCATTTACAAATTACAAGGCAGAAAAGTAACAACCAACAAGCATTTACTGCAAAAACTTATTCAACATGGGAAAGTCATTGGTATTGCATATAAACAGAAGGGTTTGTAGATTACCGCAAAACCAGCAAAAGTAAGGCCACTCTCCACTACATCCCTATCCAAGCTTCTAGCTTCACTAACCTTCACGCAAGTAACATACAATAAGCAATAAGTCAAACAAACATAGATACATAGATTGAATGGTTTTACCAGATTTACCAACAAAGTAATGCCTGAGAGAGAGAGGGAAAAACTAGTGTGTTCTGTATAGGAAGCACAGAAAGGGCTTTTCTGTAATTTCACTTTTAAAGTTAATAGAAATTAAGCAGAAGTACAAACTTCAGAACACACTTTATCCTTTTCCAAAATAACCAAACAAGTGAGAGAAAGGAGAACAGTAAAAAGTTAAATATATAAAAGAAAGGGGATGAGAGGAAAAAAACAGAAGGTTCACAAACATGGCAAAATACCCGCATGCATTTTATCCTTAGTGCGGAATTTCATACAACTATACAGACAAAAGCACAACTATTAAAATTTCAGACCATAAAATATGGCACTTGAGCTTTCCCCTACAAAGAGAACATTGAACATGGACAATTTTCCCGACAAAACTGATCCCCTTTGAGCCAACTCTTGACACTAAAATCTAGAGAAGAAAAAATTGAATTGTCACTCAACACCTGGCACTATGAATAACTAAACAATGAAGAAATCAGTTCCTAACTCTAAACCTGTATACGTATGCATCACTTCATAGATACTGCTTGATATATAACTTCTTTTGAAGGGAAAGAAAAGGAGAAAAGACTTAGGTTCTTAGAATTAAGACAAATGACATTGAGTCAAAGATGCCATACAAATGCTCTCCTCTTAATTGAAAAAGAAAGGATCACATGAAAAAGAAAATCCTATGACATCGGAAAGAAAATAAATCCCAAAGAAGTCTTACTGTCATATCTGGAAGGGACTTGAAAGCAAGAGCTAGGACACGAGACCCTTGACGTGTATATTTCTTGTAGGTCTCAACATATGATGATGGCACATCAACAAGTCTATTCTGAATAGTTTCAGGGGCACCCTGCAGTGAGATTTAAAAATTTTATCAGCAAAGAAACAAAATTGCTGCAAGGAAAAGGGCTGCACTGAGCCTCCAATTGAGTTCTTTTTGGATGACTTGAATCACTAGCAAGGATATACGGTGCAAGAAGTAGAGCAAATACCATCTCTAGATATTTTAAAATTTCAATACTGATCAACAATCAGGTCAACAATTAAGGAGAAAAGAGAATATTATCAAGGAGTCAGAATTTTGATTTCCCAGCTTCTACAGACTAAATGAACTGTGTGGAGAAAGGATGTTCAAACATCTTGATCCTTGTAAATATGCACACAAATTGCAGAGTTACAACCTACAGACCTTCACAAAAGCAAGAAATTCCTCCTGAATGCGAACAACAACTGCCATTCGCTTCAAGTGGGACGCAAAGTGGTGTCGTTGAACAATCTGAACAGCATTGCCATTTCCCCTGCAACCCATAGCACATAATAAAAGTGATAAAATTGTCTATATATGAAGGGATTGGCTTCAAGACAGGATGCATTGTTTAGCAGTTGTTACCACAAAAATTAATGGATATTGGAAACAAATGATCAGATAAAATAACAAGCCATGTCCAAATGAGCTTTTTCACAACATATTGCCACCCTTATCTACTTTTACTTTTGTTCTTATGGGATGGTTCTTTCTTTTTTCTTTTTTCTTTCCACATTTTCTTTCATGTGTTCTCATTTCGCTTGGATATATTTTTTTCCAAAAAAAGAATGCATCACTTTAATTTTTTCAAAGATCCAAGAACCCAAAAATATGGTAAACAAGGTAGATAAGAAAAGGAAAAAAAAAAAAAAAAAAAAAGGATTCAAGGAAAGGGATAATTGCCAATGCAATTGCAGTCTAATCACAGGTTAAAGGACAAATGAAACTAGAAATATATGAATCAATTCCAAAGAACAGTAAGACTCATAATATTGAAATGTTACTGCTTACTTTTTTGGCATGGCTTTCTCATCTGATTTATAACTCCAATCGATTCCCTTAAGTGCTGCCTTCTCTAGAGGATCACCCACCTACAGGCAATAATTCTTATTATTGAAGCAATTTATGGAATATTAAAGCAACATGAGCAATTTAGAGCAAAGAATTTTTAAACAGAAGATTGAAAATAATCTTTTCATCAGTGCAAAATGAAACATATAGCAAGATTTCAAGTAAGTTGCTCTGGTGGCGCTGCCAGGTTGTTTATTCTAAAGAACAAAATATGATCAAAAGAATGGAACTCTCCAACACAGCATGGAGTCAAAGTAACATGCATATTGAACAATACCAGCAGGGGAAGAAAGACCTTTCCAAAAAAGTATATTTTCTACTGCCAATGTGGATGTAGATTCTCAACAGATAAGGATTCTTTTCTAACTGATGCTATTTTGAACTTCTAGTTCCTTCTAAAGGGGTCTCTTCTAAGAAAGTAGCCTCAAACAGTATAAAAAAAATGGCCAACTTGATCCCAGCCAAGGTTGGAAAGAGAAAGGAGAAGAAGGATGAATTGGACAAAGCAGTTTCCAGAACGCAAGATTGTCCAAATGATTTGAGCCACTTATAGCTAACACAACGAGAAGCAGCATTCCCTGTTTCATTATCTTTATAATTCATCAATAGCACATTCAATCTGAATTTGGCACGAGTAAACTGACCACAGCAAAAAATGGGTTTATTTATTACTGGCCACAAACGCATAAACTACAAGAGACACATTCATCATAGATTTTCAGGAAGGGAGCTAGACAACATTCAATAGCAGTCTTCAAATATGATTGCAGACAACTGGTCACCAGTTGGTATTCCTTGCAGGCACATGAACCCTTACATCAAATTCCTAATAATCCTGTTACCCCATCAAATTTCAAGGCTTTACTTGATAATAAAGGCCTTCTAGCATACGCTCATGTAAAATCTCATATCATGAGAAGTAGAATTCTTCACCGTATAAACTTGACATAAACCATTTTTTTTTTAACAAGTAATCGAGATATGTCCCAAAGTACATAGGAAGTATACATGAGAAAACATCTAATTAGAAGAAGAAATTGGCATATACTAAGAGAATAGCTTCAACAACTGAATCTCATATGCCTTCCAAGCACAATAAAAAAAGTTATAAATAATGACCAAATAAAGGTGTTCAATACTGCTTGCCCAAAATACAATATTTGCATACCAGCTTGTTCTCAACAAAAACAAGGGCATGACAAGAAGCCAGAATTTCCAGAGTGCGCACTGGCACATTTGACATATCAGTTTCTAAATCCATACTGCCCGTTAACCCACCAACTCCACAGAACTCCTGGAAAAGAGCCAAAGATAAAAGATTTCATGAAATGAGATGGTTCAAATTATCAAGAACGCCTATAACAACAACAAATGAGCATCAAATACTGAGCTCAATATCGGGCATACCATGTCATCAGATGTAAGTGTTCCAGTTTTGTCAAAACAACATATATCAACCTGTAGGTGGGGAAACCATTAAAGATATTTAATGTAATGATGAATCAATAAAATCTCCAGTAATAGGTTTCTTGTTACATGTGATATTTGCCGAAATTTAACTATAAAACCAGGAAGAGAGAAAAATGTATGACATGACAGATAATGTAGAAGGCCTACCAGCATATTATAAATATTTGGATGCCAAAGCTACCGCTCAGCATATCAAAAAAGAAAAATAAAGATAAGATGAACTTGAGACTAACTAAACCAACCACACCAAATTCATACATTTGCCAAATGTAGATTACTATCAGAAAACCAGCACTATCTCTATGTAAGGGGAGAATTATCAACACAATTAACAATTTAAAGAACATTTCTTAAGCCCAGAAAAAGAAGTAAAAACTTAATACATAAAAACAGAAAATGGACCTTCCCAGCAAATGGTATTCGGAAAGGCTCTGTACAAAATATTCCACGCCGTGTCAAGGCAATCAGAGATGTATTAACAGCTATTGATAATTCCATTGGCAGCTCAGGAGGGATCACAGAAGTAATAATAAGTGAACAACTTAGTAAAAGCTTGTACTTGCTCCTTGTGGGATCCTCTAGCCCCTACATCAATGATGTTCTCATTATCACAAAAAGGAACGAATTGTACTAATCAAAATCCATTATGTACCCTTAAGGCACCATTTACTTACCTTTTTAAGTACATAACCAGCAGCTATTACTGCAAATATGACTAGGAATAAAATGAACAGCCCACTTTCCCAGCTGTTAGCTGTAACCTGCAATATATATTTGATTAAAAAAATGTTATCCCCAAAACAAGGAATTAAATTATAAAGTAAGGTAATCACTGCTCAACTAAGAATACATATCAATTACCCTCTCTGTAGAAAATAAAATTGTTCGCATCAGTTTTCCCTGACTTGTTTCAAATCCAGTCCTCAGAACAACAGCTATGCAGCCACCATCAGGGGTCTTCAGAAGAAAGGTCTGAAATCCAGTAAAAGACTTAAAAGCATAAGTTTAAAAGCCCTGAACATGTCTTGACCTAAAAAAAAAAAAAAGAAAAGAAAAGGTTTTAACATTAACTACCTTATCTGGAGTATGCTGCAAAATCTTAGTCCCACCAAATAAAACATGGCTCTTATCTCTCTTTATTGATAACATCTCCTCAATTCCTCTTCCCATGATTGAAACCTAAAAAAGTCGAGATTCATTAAAAGTAACGTAAGGTGCCCGAGGTACATAGGAAGTATACATAAGAAAACATAGCTCAAAGAAGAAAAAGGAAAAAAGAAATCATGATAAGTAATCACTAAATTAGAAACAAAATAAGCTATCCAAAGATACAAAATATAGAAGAAAAAAGATACAATCTTCTCCCAAGTCCTTTCACGGTCCTCAAAACTTGTCATTCATTTTCCTCCATGATAATAAAACCAATGCCAAATATAAAATTGCCCGAGTCTCTATATGCTTATGGCCCAGACAAACTCTGGTAGAGATGAAAATTCACATGTCCTAGTGCAGACAAACTTATTTTATTTTTCGAGAGAAATATGAGGGAGCAGGAGGGGCATTCCATAGCCCAGACAAACTCTGGTAGAGATGTAAATGCACATGTCCTCACGTATACAAACTTATTTTATATTTTAAGAAAAATGAGAGAGCAGGAGGGGCTCTCCACACCTGTCATCACCCACATGATGACATTTTGAACTTAACAAGATATTAAGAAAACAGAAAAGATATAGGTGAACATGAAGTCAGTAATTACACAATAATATATTTTTTTATGAACAATAATTACACAATATTAAAAGCAATCAATTAGCTGTAACAACAATAGTGAAGAAAATTCACTCAGTAAGGAGATATAGCCAAGCATAAAAATTACTTACAAAAAAAAAAGGGAGATATAGCTGAGCATAAGAAAGTCCAACAAATGTATAAGTTTTATTTTAGTCTACCAAAATTATCCAAAATACTATCAAACACAGTTCCTATTATAAAAACTGATATAATCTTCTTTTATTCTTTCTCCTTCTTCCTGTCTTTGAATGAAGAATCAGTTAATGACATTCTTATGAGTCATCTGGGGAATGTAATTCATGTCTGCAATTATGCATCACCAAATAACCAAAGAAAAGTAGCCTAGTACAGATTATGATCACTCAAACTCATAAAACTGAAACTACACAACATTTCCTTTTAAAAAAAATACTTCACCCCAACCTGCATAAGACATATTCACCTTAGAAGCCTCATATCAGATCGATCAGTGTATCAGATATCACACAAGTAAGCACAATAAAAAAAAAAAAGTATATCAGAAAAAGAGAACCACCTTCCATTGTGGGGTAGACTCGCCTGTGAGAATGGCTTCATTCACTATAGCACTTCCAGCTAATATAAGCATGTCTGCTGGTACTGACTTATCTTCTCCATTCGGACCAGAAGAACGCCCAATAGAGACAACATCCCCAGGCAACAGATCCGTTCCAGAGAGTTTAACCCACCTATAATTCAAAAAAATAAAAAATCCACACAAACAGACAAACAGCCATTGAAAAAAATTTGAAAATAAAAAATAGAAGTTAAAGGAACCAGCTTAATTGACATCAAGATAACATACTTCCCACATCGATACACCATTAAGGTCTGGCTATCCACTCTAACACGTCTTAGCTCAGTTAAAGTCTTCAACCGACTTTTTGCCATTGTTGACTCAAACATAAACAGCATGAATAGGGTGAACAAACTGTAATACCAATACTCATCCAAACACCAGAGACCCACACAGAAGACCTACATGCAGGGCGAGCATAAAAAGCAGCAAAAGAGTGAAGAACCAAACATAAATTGATCAAAAGAAACCTGAAATGAGAGAGAGAGAGAGAGAGAGAGAGAGAGAGCACTGACTAGAGACAACCTGAAATACAAAAAAGGGTTCCATGCAGTGCTCTTTCAATAACTTCTGGAATGTAGGTTGTGGGTAATCAAATCTACAATGCCAACATTACGGAGCAGAATTAAATCAATAAAGCCAAGACCAGTATCACAAAGATTACCTTCCAATAAAATGGAATGATGACCAAATAATGAGAAGCAAAATAAAAAATTTAATTAGAAGGTATCCACAAATCAATGATGCAAACAAAACAAATATAATCTCAAAACATTAATTGAAATATCATTAAAAGCATAACAATCTCAAACAATATATAGATACTATTGTTCAAATGGAGGTTACTCTCAATCAACATTAGTATCTAAATAGAAAAAGCTTATGATTATGTTAATTGGGATTTTTTGTTGTACAAGCTGAGAAGATGCAGAATTCAAGCATAAATGAAGAATTATATAACACCTTCCAGTCTCATGCAATCAGTTCCATATTCCAAAAATAACTATTACCACCCAAATAAAATATATGTATGCTTATGCAGGCATAAAAAGTATACTAGTAAGTGGTAATCAGATCCATTTGGTACATTCTGACCATTTTTTTTCTTTTTCAGGTCAGATGTGACCATCCAATTGAAACATGCTTTTTCCCAAATATCACCCCTAAAACTGTTGCAGTGCCTAGAATTTGAAAATTTTATAAAAGTTAAGGAAAAAAAATCCTGTTGACTTATTTCCACCACACTTAATCTAATTATTGGGACACAATGATAGCTGGTCCTAGTCCTTTTTATACAGAGATATGGCATGACGAGCTGTGCTAATATTTCCAACATGCATACATGTTAATGGATCTCAAGGCATCAAAGCTGAAGGTAGAAATAAGTTTTTAACACATACAAGTCAAGGTAGAACAAGAACCAATAATCCCCAGAAACAGTAGGGGTGGGCATCAACCTGATTGGGTCTGAAATCCCACCCCTTTTGACTTCCGACCCAAATGAAGTCCAAACGGAGATTAACTTTCAAGCTGACCCAACCTAAGGAGGGTTTCTGAGCCAAACCGACATCAACATCCTCAGGTCAGAAGTTGGGTCAGGCATTGGTGCTCTCTATGGCCAGTATGACATAGGTGGAAGTGCCCTTGCCACCCGTATAGTAGATGGCCCAAGCATAGCTGCTAGCTGCCCATGGCGAAGGTATCAGAGGTGATGGCGGAGATCTCCAAGCTGTGCTAGTCTTAGTGATCTCAGTGTTGTTCTCAACTAAGAAATGCCAGGGATGTGCAGTTCTCGATGATCTTTGGGATCAGATCTCTAGCTCTCAGAATGGAGATCTTTGGCTCTCTGTTTGGGGATGCTCGTGAAGAGACTGAATCAACACACTGCTTTGTGATCTCTGTGGTTTCCGCCAAAGGAGCACCAACTGCCGACTGGGAGAGGAAATGCCAAGGGTTGTTACAGGGTTTTCTTTTTTTTTTTTTTTTTTTTTTTCTATTTCTTTTTCTTATAAATTAAATATGGATAGGAAACCTGACACATGTCGGGAGTCAAAAAATCTTCCAACTACTGAGCCGACATGTATTGAAAGCCAATTATTAGAGTCGAAATGCTCAGGGAGGGTCGGTAAAAGTTGGTATTTGCATAGTACTAAGAAACAGGCAGTGGTTCATGATCGTGAGAATTCAGACAATAATAAGAGAAATACCACAGCTATCGAGAAAGATTTATTCATCAAACATCTCCATTCAAGGTTATGAAGTAGAAATCAAACAGCCATAAATATTCAACAGATACAAACATAAGAGAAAAGGTCAAAATGGTAACTCACACGTTCCGTCCCCATTTTTCAGTGGCAACGACAACTTTAGCATCAGAACCATGGCCAGTACTTTTGAGATAGTGTCCAATTGTTTCCTTGGTAGGGTAGGTAAGCTTGCAAAATGTCTCCTTCTCCTTTGAAAAGATGAAGCACTGCTTTCTGAAATCAAAGTAAATCTCTTCCAAATCCATTGCAGATGAAGAACTTGCTGGCTGTTCAAGGGAAAGACTACATTGTCAAGCAAAGGAATTTCAAAACTAAAAACAAATATGCCAACAATATAAGCCAATAGCACTTGCAAAAATAAGAAGAAAAAAAAAATCTAAACCAAAATATAAAGAAACAGATGAAACCTATTACCAATCTATCTACCTTACATATATAAACTCCTAACTTAAATATTTACGTATAAGATGCCTGATTTGAATAATTAACTCCTAGTTTGAGTCTTCTTTGTTTGACATGATAAACCAAAGGGCACCAATTGCAGAAAACACAACATTTTGGTTTATGTGAACCTATGTAAATGGAATCAAGGCTTTCTTGAGTCAAAAACTAGCATTTGTCTCTGCATGTATGCAAATATAAAGGTGTTCTTAATAAAAGGACTTGCCTAGTGTCTATAAGAACAAACCAGAGCAGGATAAATACATGATGGAACCAGAAAAGAAGGATGCATTTATTTTTGCAAGAACATATCCAATATCTCTCTCATCCAAGGTGTCATCATTGCTCATAAACTTCAACCTGCACTTCTTTTTGCAAATATAGGACGCATCCAATGATCCACTAGCCTAAGAGTATCATGTCAATCTGTTTCCAGAACAAGTTCAACTACACCATTCTGCTAGGTATCCTCAAGCTTTGAGCTTTCTTCTCCTAAAAATATAAAAGGTTACAAATTAAATCAAGAATGCTGCCACCACTTTTTGTCATTTCCATTAATCTGAGGACCCACTACCATTGATCAATTAGAAAAGTGGCCTTGTGGAGAAGAGGAAAAAATTCTGCGCAATGTATTTTATTATCCGACTTCCACAACTGGCTGAGATTATGCATTTTTTATGGCACCAATGCATATCTATTATTCTCTCTTCATGCTTTCACATCAATATCACCCAACCAAACCTTTCTCCTTAATTCGAACTCTAAGCATCTTATATGTGCATTTATCAGATTTCTCCAGATAAATTAGAGCATAAAATTACGGCTTGCTGATTTAAAAAGTGAATTACTATTATCAACTTCACAAGATCCACTTATGCACAAACCGTGCGTTTTATTTTTAAAGAGTGTGCACTAAACTCAAAATGAGACCAATAAGTAGATAGAGAATGAAAGAAAGAAACGAACAGCCATGAGAAGAAACCAAACCAAATAATGTCCCAATATGTTAATCTTTAGAACCCACAAGCTAGAGGTAAGCTATAAAGACTTATACCAGAAATAGTCCTTAAGAAGCAAAACAACCTGATTTAAGTATGCACTGCATCTCACAGACTAAAAGCCATAACTCCAATATTTCTTTACAATCAAGGAAAAAATATTTAAGAAGATAAACTATAAATATAATGGACTTACTAATCTACGAAAATGAAGAGGCACTACTTCTTTAGAACCAGAAAATTTGGCTGGAGTAACCTTGCATGCATCAGCTTGGTGAATATCATTAACCTGCAAACAAATATAAGCCCAAATCACATCCCAAAATTATTCCAAGGAAAATCAGTGCCGAAAACTTGCATCGCTTCAACAAAAAGACAAAATCAAGAAACTGGAACATTCCTTTGAAAACAAAGTTTCTTATTACCATTATAAATGTTGAGGAAAGTGTCATTCAATTCACTTCCTTGAGTTCTCGAATGTTTTATACACACGCACAGAAACAAAAACATAAAAAGAGACATATTTTTATAAAATATAGTATGTGTGTATAACATTCATTATATATATGGTTCTTGGTGAAGATGTGAACATTGCATACCTTACTATACTGGACAAAGCACTTGAAATCGACGGACCAAGCCGTGAAAAGCCAGACCAGAATGTGAAGAGCAACAAGTCCACCGAAAACAATGGCAGCATCCCCAATGTCTATGCTAGGAACAATGGCAGTCAACCACAAAATATATATAATGGCAAAGGGCAACACGTCCAATCGCCATGCCAAGTGCCTCTTCCTCAACAACTCAACTCTCTCCACCACTTTCCCTCCCACATGGAACCTCGACATCTCTCAACCTTCTATCCACAAATAAATGATACGAGCGTTAAGATGACAAAATTGTACTGTTTGGTGCCAAGAAAGTGCAGGAAAAGAAAACAAATAAAAAAATTTCACCCGTTGTTCATTGCATAATACACTGTAATTCACCATTTGGTGCCAAGAAAGTGTAAGAAAAGAAAAGAAATAAGAGTAGAGAAGTGCACTCAATTTTCCTTTGATACAACCAACAATTAAGGTTAGTTGAATAGAGTTTCTTTTCTTTTCCAATTGAGATTGAAACTACTTAATTAGAACATAAAGACCCACATTTCTTGTTTCACTAGGTTCATGCCCTTTGCTTTCTTTGCATACAAATCAAGTTTGGGCCAGCTTTTCGAGGAAACCTTAACTTACCGTTTTAATTTATGCGAAAATTACTACTGTCCATTTCTACAGTATTTTTTACTGCATTGGTACTCCATCATCATCCAATTTTCTCACCTACCAAACGCAGCCTTAATAATCTTTTCCTCTATCCTTCACACAAACACATCATTATCTCAAAAATTTAAACCATTTCCATCCTGATTAATCGCTGCCGCAAAGGCAATCCATAATATATTCTCAACCATTTGCTTTCCTGTATTAAAAACTAACAATACCACAAAACACCAACACACTCTTTAAGGTATTCGAAACGATAAATTCCTCGAGTATTCTCAGCAGCCGAACAGAGAAATGGATAAAATTCAATTCAGACTATAAAGTAATAACACAAAAAAGTAAATTTAGGAACAAAACAGAACGTCCAAACAAGGAAACCTAGAAACAAACCGACAGAGATCGTCGCGGGCGCTTGGAGGAGCTCGCAATCGGAGAAGCGAGACTGAGGTATCCAGAATCCCTAGATCGGACGGTTCTGGTTGTGAGTGAAGGACTTTTCTTTAGTAGCTGAAGTTGCAAGAAAGGAATAGCAGATTCTTTCTTTTCTCTTTCTCTTATTTCCTCTGCTCTTGCGAATAAAAGTTGGGTAAATATATGATAAATTTTTTAGAAAACGCCGGATTTGAAATCACTTTTTTATTTTGGAAATTAAATGCTTGAAATTTTGTTAATTATAAGGGTTAATTACTTTTTTTTTTTAGTAATTAGGTTTACATATTTTTATTTTTTCTCACATCTGGTTCAAATTCTATCACACAAATGGTAGATGACGTATGAGAAAAGACCAATTTAATACCTCAGTGGCTCTGTTAGGTTCTATTACCCGGATCTGCCTTGCATGCGGTAATGAAAATTACCTCATGCATGTTGTAGTACCGTTTTCACCGTTGAAAATTAGGTTTAAAAAATTAATAATAAAAAAATAGTAATTAAGAAGCTAAAAATATTAAATAAATAAATAAAAGTTTGGGTTTTGAAGGTGGCTGAACCACCCTCAAGGGCCTAGGGTGGTTTCGGCCACCCCCAAGCCCTTGGAGGTGGCCGGGCCTAGATGGTCTGGCCACCCCCAAAACCCAAATTGTTTTGGGATTTTTTTTTTTTTTTTTTTTGCCTTTTGGGGGTGGCCGGACCACCCCCATGGCCTATGGGGGTGGTTCGTCCACCCCTTAGCCAAAAATGGGGTGGCCGGCCACCTCCTTTGGGCAATTGGCCACCCTTTTTTTTAAAAAAAAAAACTTTTAGCTTTTTAATTATTATTTTTTTTTTATTATTTTTCAAGTTTTAATATATTTTTTATTATTAATTTTTTAAACCTAATTTTGTTTAGTGAAAACAGCATGCAAGCTAAATCTCCATTAGTCAAAACTAACAGAATGTCACGTGTCGTCATATACAAATGTCACATATCATAAAATAATTAAAATAATAAAATATTAATTAAAAAACTAAATCCTAAAAAAATAAAAATTATGGGATGGCCCGATTACCTCATTTTAGCCATTTGTCAACCACCCCAAGGTCGGTCTAAGAGTGGGCAAATCACCTCCAATGGCCAAAAAATGGGTGGTTTCGTGTTGGGGGTGTCTCAGCCACCTTACGTGGGGTTGAGGGCCAGTCTAAGGGTGGTGGAACCACCCTCATGGCCTTCGGGGGTGGTCAGCCTTTGGTGTGGTTTCAGCCGCTCCCTTTTTGGACGGCAAATTCACAAAAATACAAAATTGTCTATTTAGAATAATTGTTAGTTTTTTTTTTTTTTCTGAAAAAAAAAAGGGCTGAATGACAGAGCATATATGTGACAACTTTTTCATCCAAGCAAGAAGTGGCCTTTTTGCCACAATTTGATAGTTTGATTCTCAAACTGTCATACATGTCACTTTATGGGGTTTTATTGAAAATGACTAATAGTTTATGGGACTGTTTATCCATTTTTTCTTTTTTCTTTTAACAAAAACTATCATTAAATTTATAGAATCTACGGATTCAATAGTTAATATGAAAAAAAAAAAAAAAAAATGAAGATGGATGAAAGAAGGATAAAAAGTATTTCTCTATAAAAAGAGTTTATTGTGTTTGAGCAGTACATTTTATTTTGTCTCGCACAATTACTTATTTGCTTTTAATTGATTTTTTTTAAGGGAAAGTCATTCTGGTCTTATTAATTGAAGAAGGATCACGAGCATAAAGTTTTTACAACGTAGAGCATAAAGCTTTGAGAAAATCATAGCCGAAGCTACAAGGTTACAACATCATAGATACATACATAACAATCTTACATTCATAACCTATCTATGACATCAACATCCGCTAACCCATGACTAATCTTCAGTTGTAACAACATGCCTACTCCATACAGACTTAATCCGATACAAAGATAGCAACATCCACCTGCCGAAACTCATCCTACTAGATTCGCAAGCCAAGAAATTATTCACATCCTCAACCCAACAAACATAGAACACAAAATACAGGAAACAATAAAGATAAGGCACAAAACACCACTCGAGAAAGGCTGTTGGATGATTCTGGTTAGAGCGCAAAAAAACCAAGCGCAAGCGCTTACGAGTCATGATCCGTCTCGGGATTGCCAGAATCAGAAGCGGCAGGTGTCATTGGAAGCGAGCAGGGCTGGTGCGTGCGGTAGAGGGGCGAGTGTCGAGGTGGGTCTAACGGAGAGACGCAAATCGAGCTTTGAATAGTCCGATCTAAGAGCCCCATTAGCCTCGAAAAAAGACATGGCAAAAATGGTGGACAGCACACCGAGTGCGGTGGCGCTTGAGCCTATAACAAAATAAAATAAAAAGTAAGCAAAAAGAAGGGGGGAAAGAGTCGGGGAAGGGAGGGGGGAGGGGAGAACTTCCAGCTGTGCCGCACTCTCTACCTTTTTTAATTGATTTGAGGACCCAGTTAGTATGGCGAAAAATAAAAAGACTTATTGTGTGGCTTTTGGACCTATTCACTCAGTATTTTTGTTTGCACCCAAAAATGACCAATTCACCCTTGCTCAATTATCGATTTAGCCGATTTGGTGAGCAGTTTTTGCACCATTTCATAAGATTTTGCAATTCCAATCTCGTCTTGAAAGCCATGGTTGGTGTGCATATGGCTCAAGCACCTTCGTTTAATCCGAAAGGCAGGAATCAGGAGAAGATCTAGTTCCAAACTAGCTAGCAAACAAGTTGCCACAAGAGTGAACAAAGCAGGTGATAAAGCAGCAAAAGCTTAGCCCAAAGAAAAGTGTTTCCATTGTGATGAAGCAGGGGATTGGAAGATAAATTGCTCAAATTATCTAGCTCCCAAACAAGATGGCAAGCAAGAACAAACCAGAAAAGGCTAAACCAAAAGGAAAATTGTTTCCATTATGGCAAAGTAGGGCACTGAAAAAGAAATTGTCCAAAGTATGTGACTTTCAAGTGCTAAGGTAAATGTTTTTCATTCTTAGTTGAAACATGTTTAGTGGTGATTAAAGATAAAAGTTTTCTTCTACTAACGAAGCACATCTTTGGCACTTACATCTTGGACATATTAATTTAAGTAGGATACAAAGGCTGGTCAAGGATGTGCTCTTGGGCCTATTGGATCCTGATGAGTTCCTCGGTTTGTGAATCCTGCTTGGAGGGTAAAATGACCAAGAGATCATTTCAACAAAAGGGTGTTGGGCCAATGATGTGCTTGACTTAGTAAATATTGATGTATGTGGTCTTATGAGTGTTCAGACACAAGGAGGTTATAAATACTTCATTACTTTCATTGATGATTACTTTATATATGATTATGGATACCTAATGCGTCAAAAGTATGAAGTTTTTAAAAAGTTTAAGAGGGTTTCGGGCGGAAACCGAAAAACAATTTGGTAAATGCATAAGGGCATTCGATCTAGTCGAGGTGACGAATACCTCGTTGGGGACTTTAAGAACTACTTGGCAGAGGTTATGATTGTATCCCAATTGATCACACTTACCACTCCTAGTAAGATGGTGTGGTATAAAGTAAAGAAGAAATGAAATTCTTTTAGACATGATAAGAGCTATAATGAGTTATGCTAGCTACTATACCTACATCCTTTTGAGGATATGGCATAGAGACTGCGACATACTTACTAAATTTGGTTCCTTCTTAATCTGTTCTTTTAGAACATGTGACCAAGTTCAAACCCCAAAACAAACAATCAACAATAAATATTCATAAAGTAAAAAAAAAAAATATTTAATGAAAAAATATTATAATCGTAACGCAAGTATTATTTTTACAAAGTGAAAAATCAATAAACACATCAAATGGAAAAACCTCTCCAAAGCAACCAAGCTCGATGATCTTCTTCACGTGCATTTTCTCACTCGCCCTTAGATAGGCTCTTTGGTGGATGAAGGTAGTGTATGGATGTAGCTAGATCAAGAACACTTAGGGCTCTTGCATTCTTCTCTTCATGCAGTCACTAATGCACTTGTTATAATTCTCTATGTCCTGGGAAAAGGACGCATCGCTTTTCTAGACTTTTTGAAGAGACAACATCTACCTTTCATGTATATGTTTTCGAAAATTCAAACTAGAAAAAGAAGAAATTAGAATTTATATTTTCACATTTATTAGTTGTGACATTACCTCTTGACCTTGCATGCCTTTAACCAAAACCAAAAGGCAAAAAGAAAAAAATAATAAACAAATAGATAAAATAATAGAAGAAAGAAAACTACAAGTACTAAAACTTCTCTATTTGGCCATGTAAATTGTTGTTCAGATGCTATAAATTATGATATAATACAACACTTCCAAACAACAAAGATAATTCAAAGGAGAGGCGGGTGCTATGACTAAAAAGGTTATGAAAAGATTTGCTTTGATGATGATGGTGGTGTTGGCTATCCTTGTTGAATTTCTATCTCTCTCCCAATCACCCTCCCTCTATCATTCATTTTCTACATTCCCCTCCAATTATCTCACTCTCTCCATATAATGATGCAAAATCTCGAAGGAATGGTTCAAACACACAAAATGCTCCCAAGGGAAAAAATTCTGTTGCAATAAATACTCCCAAGGAAAAAGAACATATTATTTCAAGATTAGAAGAAGTAAGAAGAGAATCCATGAAAGATTGTGAGAAAGAGGCCACAGAGCATATAAAAAGGTTGGGTAAGGATCCCAAAATTAGGCCGAGATATAAAAAATTGCATAAGAGTATGCATGAAGAAAAAAAATGCAAGAGCCCTAAGATTTTGAATTCGGTAAAAATTCCTTACAACCCTTCTCTCTCTGTAATGCCCAAAAAATTTAACCTATTTAATTAATTATAAAACATAATGATAATGATGAAAATACATTATATCATTGAAGAATTATATGTGTTCTAAGTATGTCACAAAGATTATGAATCATTTGGGTTGCATTTTAGAGTCGTTAATTAAGGAGCAATGTGACTTTATGACATGAAACTTTGAGGAGGTGAAATTCGGTCAGAAGAACTCCAAATTAATACTTCAAACAAAAAAACCAAAAATGGCCGTCTTGGGCTCATTTTATCTATTAGCTAGTGTAACTTAGTTGCACCATTATAAGTACAAGTCACAAGTTACTTGGATAAGAGATATTTTGGAAGAATAATTAATGATTGAAAATTCCATGTTCAATGCATCTACATATGGTTGGCCAACTATGGTACTATCTATACCCCCACCCTTTGATCGAAATGAGACTTTAAAGCCTAGCCCTCCATTCAACTATAAATACAAGACAAAAAGCTAAGTCACTTTCACCAAAAATTCAAAAGAATTCCTAGTGTCACTCGTGGCCTTAAAGAGAGAAAGTGAGAGGAAGTGTTCCATATATAGGATTTGTGGTGGTCTTTCAAGAGTTGTTTGTGAACGCTTGTGTGGAAAACCCACTTTCTTCTATATGTGAAAATATATAGCAAGTATAACTACTTTATGAGAAATATATTATGCTTTAAATAATTGTTCTTAAAGTATGTTACTTTTTTTTTTTTTTTTAATTCAAGGGGGGGGGGGGGTGAGAAGGGGAATTACATGAACACAAGTGAAAACGCGTTGGGAATGAGTCAAATAAATGACTCGGCCCATTAAGCAATCCAAAACGGCCAAAATAGGCTGTAATAAAAGGCAAAATACCGTAAACGGAACAACACCCCAAAATTTAGTAAGTATGTTACTTACTAAATATTGATGTTTATGTACGTTTAAATAAGCCAGATTGATTAATTATGATGCCAGATTGATTAATTATGATATTGCATATTGTGCCTTGGCGATGAGAATAAATAATATGTTATTAAAAGAATTGGAAAATTGTCGCTGCCAATGCCATAAAGTGAGAAGGCTTTGTAAGTTGTTAAGCATGAATTTAATATATATATTGCTTACTAAGTTGTCTTTTCACCTGTAAAACATATCCATTAATTTTTAGAGCATGGTACATGGGGGGCCGCGCAAGAGGATATTAATGGACGATCTGGCCGGCTAGGCTAATCTTCGTGGCAGGTCCAGAGATGGTCGTCTACATGGAGGCTCATCATCGAGAAGAGGACTTTTCTTTCCTACTGCTTGTGGTGGTGGTACATAATCTTTCATGGGGATCCTTGAGGATTGATCTTAAAGACCTAAGTTATTTATATTTGATGTATTGCCTTTGGATTGATCTTAAAGACCTAAGTTATTTATATTTGATGTTATTGCCTTTGGGGTTGTTTGCCAATTAACCAAAAAAATAAAAAAGTTTCAGCACCTAAAATTTATATAACTTCAATATTCTTATTTTTTACATCACATCAATCACGTTTTACTATTATTTAAATAAATAAATAAATCACTACAAAACAAAAAATTTTCATTTTTTCATATCAAACATTTTTATTTTTTTTACACATCAATCAAATCTTGCTACAGTTTCAAGCCACGAGAAACAACCCATTGATTCTTCTAGACTTGATATTCTATGACGATGGACGTTGACATCATTGCACTAAATTATGTTATGATATTTTTAGTCACTTTGGTTTTAATAGTGTTAAAATAATAATTAAGTAATTAAATTTATCTTTTCCTATCAGTTAAATTTTTTGGACAAGTGGTGATTTAACATAATAACAGAGTCAAATGTCTTAAATTCAAACTTTGACTCCATCAAATGACCATTCATTTAAATTAAATATTTCACGTGAAAATAAAAATATTAAAATAATAATTAAATAATTAAATTTATCTATTTCTATCCTCTTAAAAGATTTCATGAAAACCCACACTCTGACCATGAAGACCACCGGCATGGTGACACATGGTCAAAGTTCTCAATGGCCAGAGACCCACGGCTTGCTCGTGAGGTCTTCTTAATTGGCAAGGGGAGGCCATAGGTCTCTGGCAATAGAGACCCACTCCTCCACGCCCAGGCCATGGTAGATTTTTTTAATATATGTGTGTAAAAAAATAATAACTATATTAGTCACGTACATGAGATATCATCTATCAAAAAAAGCTAACAGATGGGTAATGTGAAGGTCTAGAGTAGTTTGAGAAGTTCGACTATATATGCATAGATTTGAATAATATGGGGTTGGAGTCTAGAGAAAGCAATTTTGACTGAATCCGAAACATACATTACTTAATTATAAAGCATACATATATGTACAACTTACTCCCAAATAAAGGAATTGAATAAACCAAGAGAATCTCAGTCCAATTCGCATCGTCTGCTATAATGCAAAGACATCAAATGTTGTGTAGACCCATCATTAGAGTCTTCAAACGATTTAGTTGAATCTACAGATTCTAACAATCTAGGCAGCCAAACAGCATCTCTTACTTGCTTCAAGCTTTGTGTATGCAACAACTGCTGCCCCATGCATGATATATCAATCTGTAACAAATAAGCAATAAGAAAAAAAAAACAATCCAATTAATTTACAAATGAGCTTAAAATATCAAGTGGTTCTCTCTTTTATAACAAATGAAGCACAAGAAGCATATATATACTACAAAACAGAACTAGGTTGACTATGCATTTTGGATTTCATAGTGTTGAACAGAGCTAGGTAGATGAACAATTATCCTACAGCTTCCTCTGGATAGAAACTTCATTTTGTAAATAATGATGCATACATCATACATGCATGATCTACATTTTCCCCTGCCTTAAAAGATCTATACGTACGACAACATTCTAAACTGGATAGAAAAATCAGTGAAGCATGGATGAACTCAGTAATGACAGAAGATGAAGGATGATTTATTTATCACTATTTGACAAGGATCTCACAAAGTAAAAGATAGAATGGATACATAAGCCTTAAGGAAAATCTATTGAACTCGAGCAAAAATGCACAATCTAAATCACTCCATACTAATCGAGTTTCTAGCTAAATCACAAATAATTGAACAAATTCTCGAGAAGTTAAATTATATTATAGGTTCTTTTTGCCATTCAATGGGTATTTCCCTTTTTTTTTTTTTTTGGTATTTCAATGCAGTCATTGCCATTCTATGATTACTTTATTCCTGTCTTGATACTTATTTAAATGGATCATCAGCACATCTATATGTGCATTTTATATGAAATTTGCTTTCCTGTTCATTTTTAATACCAAAAAATGCCATTGGTCCTTGACAAGGTCTGCCACGTCTTCTTGGAGTTCATCATGTTCAACCCAATTGACATCATATTATTTAATTAATATTATAACATATATAGCATGTAGGCTTCATCTATATTATTCGAATTATACGGGCCCGAATTCATATATATATATATATATGCACTTATCCTATTTCTAATATGCAATTGAAATGAAAAGATTTTTTACCCCAACTCATGTTCATGTAAAATCATTAACACTAAAGTTTTGCCATGGCATCTAGTGCATGGATAAACCTTCTACCAAGTAAAGATGACTTGGGTGAGCTTCAATAGGATTCTTATAGTACTCACCCAACAGAAAGACAGACAAATCAATAAAAGGCAACTTTAAATAAATGAATGATACCTTTATGCCTTCCATATGATTATTTTAATTCATCACAATTGAACTTTCTAAAAGTGCATATATAGTCAAAATTGGAGGACAAAGAACTTAGTTAAACGAATCTTAGGTAAGAATCTATTTTTCATAAAGGAAATTAATTTGTTAATTTCATCTCACTCTACTACCAAAGTAATTAAGCTCTTGCATCAAGAACGAGCAGGCATGAACACACGTCCGTACAAAGATTTCAATAAGTGAACACTCGAAAGTATGTGTAACATTTTTCTATAGTTTTTCATATATTCTTATATCAGCAAGAAATGATACCCTCTTCGATCTTAAGACAACACAAATTACATATAACACCCAATGGTAACATTTCGAAAGTATGTGTAACATTTCTCTATAATTTTTCATATATTCTTATATCAACAAGAAATGATACCATCTTCGATCTTAAGACAACACAAATTACATATAACACCCAATGGTCTAAGAGTATGTGTAACATTTCTAGTAATATTTCATATACTGCAATAATTAATAGTAAGAAATGATAGCCACCCTTTAAGTAAGACGACAGAAAGCATTGAGATGTAGTAGGGTGTGTAGTGTGAAGTGGCAGCTGGCTAAAGCAAAAAAATAAAAAAGAAGGAAGATTGAAGTATGAGAAGGCTTGTCAAAGGACACCATTGAAATGACAATAATAGTACTCCACATTGCCCATTCCTTCACCAAAACCCTAAAAAACTCTTAACATATCAAATGGCTAGATCCGGCCATCTGCATGGCGATCGATGATCGAGTACCGCACAGACTACAACGATAAAAATAGCATTCACTCAATGAGAGCGCTTTAATTGTCACCTCACTAGCTAAAACAACAAATCACTTTCATGCATGCCTATTGCCTTGCCTGTAATTATATATATCCTCAGTAATTATTAAATATCACAGAGAGAGAGAGAGAGAAATTACCTCAGCCTCGTTGGAGAGACCAAGCTTTCTAACCAGGTACTTTTTAACCATGAAAACCGTCACGTTCTCGTCCCTTTTTTTATTTCAAAACCAGCAAAAAGGAGGACGACACCAAAACCCAAAAAAGAAAAGTAAACGTCAGCTTTTCTTTTCCCACTCATTTCACTGAACACCATCATTAGCTATGAAGAAAAAATGTGACGATGATATGATCATGTATGGATGCTAACGTGCACCACTTACTTCACTCTAATGTACGCCTTCGGTATTTGAGGCACCCCTTCCCCGTCCCTGCACCTCACAACATATCATTCAAACACAACCCCATCACCAAAACACAACCAATATATATATATATATATATATATATATATAAACAATGATGAAAAAAAAAGAAAAAAATATAAGAAGCAAGTTATAAGAAAGAGAAAGGAACACTTGAGTACATGAGATGGAAAACTAACGTTAAAATCATGTCTTAAAAATGTACTTTCTAATCTAAACTATAAAAAAAAAACGAAAGTTTGTATAAGAGTAGTAGTACTGATCAGAGAAAGACCCACCAGAAAGAAAGTCACCAGAAAACAACAAAAGAGGGAGGAAAAAAAAATGAAAAAGAAAAAGAAGGAAAGGATGTGTAATGATGAACACAAGGAAATTAAAAGGTTGCTGATCACACTCACCGGTTGGTTAAGGAGCGGAGGGTAAACCAGAAACCAGTGGAATGGGGTCTTGTTGTGGAGTAGTAATGATGATGAGTATCATCGGGAACCGGCATTTGCCAGTCATCAACATGCCATGGCCATGAAGGCATGGCAGTATGATGATCATCATGATCATGATCGTAATGATGATGATGACAACGATCTGGCCACAACAGGTTGTGATAATTAAAACTAGACGGCGCCAGTACACGCCTGCAGACACCATCATCATTATCAAACCTTAAACCTAACCCTAACCCTAACCCTAACCCTAAACCTAACTCCTGGTTGGTTTGCAAGGGTACTGAAGAGGAAAGAGGAACTGAAACCGGGTCGTTTGATCTATGCTGATGATGATTTTCTTCTTCCACTTTCCTGCAAGCTGCTGTTCCAAACCCTAACCCTAACCCTAGCTCAAGCCAGTCTCCTCCTTGTTCATCTTCTTCAGCTTTAATTAGTTTGTAATCTTGGATGGATTTGTGAGAAGAAGAAGAAGAAGAAGCCATTGAGGAGTAGTGCATATAATAATAAGCAAGCTACTTTACAAAGCGATCTGTTTGGTAAAATATGAAAGGGAAAGGGTTTGGTTTGGCTCTTTATGGAACTCATACTTTTCAACTGTTGATACCCAACCCATTAACCCCATACACACTCAAACTCATCTAGTACATAACAAACAAACCCTATTTCCTCTTTTTTTTTAAAAAAAAAAAAGCACAAAAAAACACAAAAAAAAAAAAAAAAGCAAATCAAATTTCCTTTCTATTTTCTTTTTGCCACTTTTGGGTCTCGGGATTGAAAACCCAAACACGGAATTATAGAGAGGAGTCGCTCTTTTCCGAGGCACAACATAATGCTCTGCATCTGTTCCGTTTTCTGTTGTGTTCTTTCATTCATATTGTCTTTGCGTCCGAACAGTAGAAGAAGTAGGATTTTGTTAGTTTCTAGTTTCTACAGCTACACGCTACCCAACCACAGAGAGCTAGAGAGAGATACATGAAAAGGAGAGAGCAAATGATTTTGCTGTACCTGTGTAGTTTGTAAGCGTGTTGTTTGCTTTTTTTGTACGAATCAAGCTCTGCATCTATCCCATTGAAACACTATTTGCTCCTCTAGCTTTTGCTTTCCCAATTAATTCTCTCACTAGAAAAGAGGATGGATGGACAGTTATATATAAGGTTACCTCGCACTCCCAGGAAAAGGAAATGATGATATAGCTGTTGAAAATTAATTACGGGTTTTTTTTTTTTTTTTATTAACTTTTTTTTATATTTCAATTTTTGGACATGTCTACGTAAAACTATAAAAGGGGAAGAAAAATTCGAATTAGTGACCTTCGCTTCATAAGACGTGGTTTCTAGCAATTGAGCTATCCCTTGGGAACTTTATACTTCGATTTTAACCAATTTTAAAATCAGATAAATCTGATATTTCATTTATATAAAAAAAGACAAAATCAATACCATCGTTAGTTTTTGTCAATCTCAATTAATAGAATTTTACGTGTCACTCCCATAATATGTCATGTGTCCTAAAAATTAAAAATAAAATAATAATAAAAAAAAAAAAACTAAACCTAACAAAAAAAAATTAGGTTTAGTTTTTTTTTAAAAAAAAATATTTTAAATTTTTAGGACAAGTGTCGCGATATTAATGGAGATGACGTGGAATTCCGTTAATTAGGATTGACAAAAACTAACGAATGCATGTATTGATTTTGTCTTTTCCCATAGGTGAGATATCAGATTTATCTGGTTTTAAAATTTAGGGAAAAAAAATAAAGACGTTAAAACCAAAGTACCAAAAAAGTTATTAACATTTTTTTTTTCTTTTAACAAAGATTATTTTTATTGTTTTCTTTTTTCAAAACAAGAAAATTAACAAATAATTTATAATATAAAACACACAAAATTATTTTTATATTTATATTATTTTATATCTCAAAAGAGTAGCTCAATCGGCTAAGGACCATACCTCATAAAGCGAAAATCACTAGTTCAAATTTTACCTCATCTTTCCTTTTGCAAACATGTCAAACAAAAAATACTTCATAAAAAATAAATTAAAAAAAAAAAAAAAAACACTTTTCAAAAAGCATTAACGACCAAAGCCTTAGAATAGATGTAAATAATATTCTAAAAATGCTTCTTTTGTGACGAATAACACGTGTTTGGATTCACCATACAAATACTTTTTTAGTGACAAATAGGGGCGGACTCATGTCCCAAAATGTTTAAAATTATTTATAAAATATATATATTTTATGAATTCGTTCCCCAAAAATATTAGATTTGTTTTATTAAAACGTATTACTAATCAACTTTAGTCATAGAAAAATTATATATTTGTAAGCAAAATGCTCGGATTACTGCACCTTTTATTTTAACCCTCATATAAATGCAGATGGAAGCCTATATTCAATGAAAAGTATACAGTATATATATTAAAAAAATAATAAAATTGAGATGTCCGCACACAATTAGGAGAGTGAAGGGGAAAAAAACATTCGAACTATAAACCTCTAATTGCTTCATAACACATTGTCTCCAACTGACGGGTTGTAATTGGCATTATGTGAAATATCATATAATGCTAATAACTGATATAACAACCTGACATGCATGTCAATTTGTAAATATAATAAGTATTATGTAGACTATTACGTACGTAACCGTTTACATTTTAATAACCGATATAAATAGTGTAAAGGTTATTGCAATATTAATTTGTAAAAAATTTATATAAAAATTTTCTTACCCAACAACGTACTAGTATATATGTTTATAATTATTTACTATATTTATTTTATATTGTTGACATAACATATTTATAATTATCTTGTGTTGTCATAATTCATCACTTAATTAAGATCTTAATTAAGCATTTCAACATATGTTGTTATATTATAAATATTTTAATTGTCGACTTTATAAAGACAAATCCGAGAGTATTTGATAATGTAAAGGTAAATTAAACACGTTGAGCATGGGTCAATTCAGGGCATGCAGTGCAAGCATGACACATGGAAAAGGCTAAATTTAATATGTGTGCTCATAGGTCGGTCGCGTGTAATGTGAACTAATTAGCAGACAGTCCACTGTGCTTGACAGAGATGCACAATTATGATCAGACGTGGAACGCCATTATTGCCAAGCCATTATCTCATAAACTCCTATAAGAGTGTGCCGTCACTCAAATAATCGGATGTTCTCTATTTCAAGTAAAATATAAAAAATAATTCATTATATTTAAAGTATAAAATTATTTATAAAAAGTAAAATAATAATTTTATTTTTATAAAAATAATGAACCGACTCATCTCCGCTTTAAATGAAGAGAATCCATTTTACTAAGAGACTTGACAAAAATGGCCTAACGGTCACCGCATTGGTCTGCTAGAAGTGGTTGTGCAACTGTCTCATTATTTTGGCTGGTTAATAGAGATTTAGGTGCTTCAATTATATGCATGAAATGACAATGCATGTACATGACAATTCTCTAATAGAGTGTAAAAGTAGTAATGCTACATATTATCTCTTTAATTAGAATAATGCAGGAGGACATCACTTTTTATAAAAAAAATTCATACAAAAAAAGTGATTTGGGACGGCAAAAAAGTAATTTTGCATTTACACTTTTATATTACTCTTTTTGTTAAAAAAAATTTTTTTATCATACCACATCACTTTTTTATTTTTTATTTTTTTTTATGAATTCTAGAAAAGTGATGTTGTCAAGCATTATTCATATTTTTATCCTTATAGAGTTGATATAGGTTATAAAGTTATTATTAGATTTGTGATTGATTACTATTAAATTTTAATCTAATAGTGATTTTAAAATTTATATAAACTTTGGGAGAGTAAAAAATAAAATAAAAATAATAATATGTAGTATTAATTGTGTAAAAGACAGTGATTATACCCCATTCTTATTGATTTTATATTTAAAATCTGGTCCTTTTTTTTATATTCAATATGGGAAAGGGGAAAATTAAGAATTACATCATAGAACACAAAAATGAATATTCTTCCATCATGAATAAAATCAAGATATTCATTCAACCAAATTTTCTCCGTTGGTATATGGAGTGCCCAACAGGTGTACCGCCATATTTGCTTCTCTTCTTATATGCATCACAACCTAAGATTGGAAGCTTTGCAAAACAATCTACGCATCTTCAATTAACGTACTGTATCTTTGCCATAATTGGTCTTTCGTCTGAAAAGCATAAACTATTTTCAGAGCATCACCTTCCATAATAACTTTAAGGCGGGATATTACTAATAATTGATCATGTGACCATCTATAATTTACAAGCAAAATAAAATAAAGTTCAAAATTGAATTAAAATTAAAATTAATAGAAAGAGAGAGAGAGAGAGAGAGAGAAGGGTTAGGAGTTTTTACCGGATTCAAAATCTTAGGCCTCCTCAATTTTTTTCTTTATGCAGTCTTTCATACATTCTTGATATACTGACCTGGTCGAGGGATAGCTACTCGAACCTTTTCTCGTCTTTTCGGCCTTTTCCGTACACTCTTTCTTACATGCTTTTTTGGCTTCTTCTAATTTTGAATTAATATTTTCTTTTTCCTCCTGAGTATTTATGGGACCAGGATTTTTATTTTCCATGGGAGTATTTTGTCTCTTTGAACGATAATTCCCTCAGATCTACCAATAGCATCATTATGTGGAGAGAGGGAGATAATGGGATGGGGATGTGGAAAAGGAGTGCGAGAAGGGGGTTGATTGAGAGAGAAAGAGGAAAACAAAGGGTTATTTGCTTGCACCATAGTTTGAACAAGGATGTTCAACACCACCACAATCGTCGATCAAAACAAATTTTTTCATAACCTTTTTAGCCATAGCACCCATCTCTCCTCTGATTTCGTTTCAATGTTTAAAAGTCTTGCATTAAACATTAACAACTTATAGCATCCGAACAATAATTAATTAAGTACGTGATCAAATAGAGAAGGTTTACTTGTAGTTTTATTTTATTTTTTTGTCTTATGGTTTGGTTAAAATCATGCAATCTATTTTTTAACTAGTTGATTAAGAGATAAAATTACAACAAATGATCGTGAAAAGATAAATTCTAATTTTTCGATTTTTCTGTTTAAATTTTAAGGAATAGAGATAGGAAACACAAACATTGTCTCTTCAATAAGACTAATATAAGCAATGTAAGTCACAACCATGCTGTAAAACCATGAAAGGTCATGATAGAATAGTCAAAGTTATATATGAAATTGATATTTAAGAATTTAAAATCAATAGCAAAACATTTTATTGGTCATGTCATAATAAGGAGTCGTCATTTTTTTCTTTTTCTTTTTTTTTAAATGAGGAGCCATTCTTTTGACATAACTATGATTAGGGGTGCAAAAGCGGTTACGGTTAGCGGTTAGTGGCAATAACCGCTAACCGTAACCGCCTTAGGGGTTAGTAGATTTTACTAACTGCAACCGCTAACCGCCTAGCGGTTAACGGTTAGCGGTTAGCGAAATAAATAACCGCCCGCTAACCGCTTTTTTAAAATTGGGCTTTTTTTGGGCTTTTTGGGCTTTCTTTAGGGCTTTTTGGACTTATTTTTTTGGGCTTTTTTTTACCATCATTTTTTTTTTCTTGTATTTTTAATATCTTCTTGGGCCCAATTGCTATAAAAAGAGCCCATATTGAAAAATAAAAAATATTTGACCCAAAATTTACATTTACTTATACTTTAAAAAAATTTCCTTAAATATTAAATCATAACCAGTTAATTATTTAAATTCTTATCATATTTACTTATAATATTTTTTCTTTGAATTGAACTTAATATCTAATGGTAAATGGTAATGTTCAAATTCCTAAATCCTAAAGTATCTAATAATGCTTTAATTAAATTGTAGACTTGTAGTTATAAGTAATATATTGTTTAATTCAATTGAATCAATTGTGATTATCATTGTACATGAATCATATGATTAACTTGTAGACTTATGACTTATGAGTTATGTCATATTATATATGTATTATTTATTATTATATAATCATATGATTTAATGATCAAGTCATCATGTGATATAATCATATCAATTATAGTGATAATATATAAATTACTAAAATTATAATGATAATACATTAATACTTAAATTGTGTTTATAAGTAACACATTGGTCATTGTTTAATCCAATGTCAATTACTTAATTTGATATTATACGAATCATACCATCATTGTACATTAATAATATGATTCACTTGAAGTCTTGAATAAAATATTTGAATTGTCATTGAATCATATGATTAAGTATTGATATTATACATTTATATTATTCATATACATATGTAGACTTATATAGACTTATAAGTTTATAACATACATTGGAAATAAGTCTCTAGATATTTAATTGTTGTATTAGTATGAATTAGTATACTTATGAGTTATGTCATATTATATATGTATAATTTGTTATTATATAATCAAATGATTTAATGATCAATCGCATATGATATAATCATATAAATTATAGTGATAATATATTAATACTCAAATTGTGATTTAATTATTTTTTAAAAAAATTGTGATTTAATGATCAAGTGATTATGTTATTTGTATATATATTTTTATAATTAATGATCAAGTGATTATGTTATTTGTATAAATATTTTTATAATTATAATTATAAAAATATATTATATAAAAAGGCGGTTAGCGGTTAGCGGTTACGGTTAGTAGACCCAATAACCGCTAACCGCTAACCGCTAGGCGGTTATAGCGGTTAGGCGGTTAGCGGTTAATGCGGTTAGACGGTTAGGCGGTTGGCGGTTATAGCGGTTAGCGGTTAGCGGGCGGTTTTTAACCGCCCGCCTTTGCACCCCTAACTATGATAGCTCCTTAGGTAAAGGAAAGTTGAAGCCATGACTCATGGTTAAGGTTACAAGTTTCTACTATGTATTATTTGGTACTTTATAATAAGTGTCTTTTAGAAGAAGAAAAAAATCAATTCTTATTGCAATGTAAAATTTGTATCGGGATCAACAAGGATAAAACTGTGAATATGTGAAGAGACGTAGTTCAGTAAATGACGGAGTTAGAGGGGGGTTGGTGTGGGCCATGGCCCCCTCTAGCCCCCTATACTAATAAAAAAAATTTGTTAACTTTTAAATTTGTTAAAGAAATATTTTACTTCTTTTTTTTTTACAACTTCGGCTCTTCAATTTATTTTTTTTTTATTTTTAAAGCAGTGTGCCCCTAAAGTTAAATTTATGGTTATATTCCTAAGACATTATAACATTTTTTTTTTTTTTTTTTTTTGGGAAAAATCTGTCTTCTTTCATTCCAATAAATCTAGAGCGTAAAAAACACTTTAAACAAAAAGAGCCAATTGCTCTAGGATTACGATGTCTTGAATATAACAGGGGATTTCCTCCATCCAGATTTTTTCAATGAAACCTTGAACTGCCAACTTGGCCAGTCCATGAGTTGCATGATTTGCTTCCCTACTAACATGCTCGACAGTCCAGCTTCGAAAACCAGTGGACACTGCATGAATATCACATATGACTTCTCCATATTTGCACCAGGGAGGGCCATTATCCTTTAATGCTTGGACTACTAGCTTCGAGTCCCCTTCCAGTATCATGATTCATGTCCTGTAGACCCAGGTCATGGCAAAACTCCACTGCACATAAGGCCCCCATGGCTTCCGTCGTCGTTGGGTCTGGGCATACCTCCATGGTTTTGCTAAGAGCTGCACAAACCATCCTATCGTGATCCCTTACTATCACTCCAAAACCCGTCCATTTACGTTCCACCTTTATCGCCACGTCCCAACTTGCTTTGTAATGCCCATAGGGTGGGTTCTTCCATCGGATTGGGGTAGTTGTGGAATGGTTTCAAGCTATAAAGCCTCGTGAAAATCAATTAACTGGTAATTGACTCCATAAGTCATCTCCCAGCGTACATCCCTCACGGGACAAGACTCAGGGATCATTATCTTTCCTAGATGAGAGAATATAGTGGAAAACTTTAAACTATAGGAATATAAAGCAGCAATTAAATTCCACACACACAATCACCAGAGTAACACTAAAACATCATAATATAAATAGGTCATCCAATGTGCTGGTCAAAGACTGATCATCAAAATATTACATCCCAAAATATAAATGTCAGGTAATAACATAATAAAATTAACGCCTAAGCTTGAGTAATGCCAACGCGATATCAATCTTTGTCATGTCTGCCCATGTGGTTCCTCCATCATCCCATGATTCACACATAGATTTCAGCCACACTGGATCCATATCTTTAAAAACGACTCTAATCAAGTCTTGAGCAATTACCTAAGTTTGTTCTATAGGTATCTCTCTCTATGCTAGCTAAACTGCACAATTTATACATAATGGAGGGGGGGAAAAATAAAAGGGTAAGTCTTCAAAGACTTGGTGGGTAATAATACACACAACACCTATGTCATTTAATGATGAACTCCATTTGGTAAAGAATGCAATAGTTTAGATATGACAGATATCCATGGATGTAATATAGATATAATACATACTTATAAACATGAGTAACAGTGATAGTTCAACAGTATGGTCTACCCAAGATATTACCCATTTTCAGCAGAGTTTGCGCTGTCCCAAGAGACCTGTAATACAATGCCAGTGCCCTGACCATTGTACGCTACCATCCATAATACTAGCAATCCGACCGAGTCCGACCACGGGTGGCCCATGCTACTAATGATATACGTTATGTAGTGACTGCCTATTAAGGCTGCACCAATCACGAAATAACCATTGGAGGCCTATATAACCCACACACATTTGACCATAAAGTTAACATATATAGTAAGCCCATGACCGTTATCCTGCACGTACCGGTGTACCATGCATGTCATGTGATGCAATTAGTCTTGTCCGTATTTTACATGCATGTTTTTACAAATCTCAATGTCATTATCTTGTTAAGTAGCACATTTTTACAAATGATAGAGTTCATGTGCAGCAAGGTGTATATCGTGAGAATTGTAAATATGCATGTTTTGGTACACAAAATAGTCGTGTGACATGGGAAAATAAATGGTGAGCATTATGTGAGTTAAAACTCACCTGGGTTGAATAATCCCTCCGAGTATTCCTCCAAAAGATCCAGGTTCTCCAAATCTGTGAAAAACCTATCATTACTCCTAAGTCCAACTAAAACGAGCCTAGAACATGGAAATAGAGACTACCGAACGACTAGCCAAAATGGCATTCCTTGGAACGCTCCTGACCATGGTCGTACGTCTGCCCAGAAGGTTCAGGTAGAACCTCATTTGATTCAAACGTCCTCATATCCTCTCAAACTAGTCTTAAAGTTACCCAAAGGATTTATAGGACTTCCTATCTCAAAATAATGACTTCATGTTTAAGAAAATTTGTTCAACAAAGGTGAAACGCTAAATCAACTTAAATGAAGATTAAAGGCATAATCTAGCTAAAAGCTTAAACCAATAACTAAGCTAGTCTAGAAAAACAATATAACAACTAAAGAGAAAACTTGAGCGTAGAAGGTAACCTCATTAAAACAAAACCTTCAAGAATTTGTCCTCCTTCACCAAGAATAGCAAAAGCTTACAAAATCACTCACGCAGGGGTTTCAGAGAGTTTAGGAGCAAAAATGGGGAGTAATGGGCGTGCAGGAGTGGGGTATTTATAGGTGGAAAAAGCTGTGAGTGCTGCAAGGTTGTTCTGAAAAGCAGCGTAAGTACGGTACTATTGGAGCGTAAATACAATACTGTTTACCCAACGATCCAAAGGTTGCATCGTACTTACGTGCATTAACCATTTGTTAACCTAAAAGTCAGTATACGTATGGCTGGTCCCCCACACGTACATCCGTGTACCATTTGCAGGCAAACATCTACATGGTCCCCCATGCATACGTACGGTCAATAAGTCTAAAATTTTCAAAATGCTCTCCCAACTATTCCTAGTGACCCAAAACCCAAATTAACCCTCTAATTAAGCTATCTAAACTTAGTTAATTATTTGGGTCACTATACGAGCACTATCATCCATCATCTCCATGGATGTCCAAAACTGTTGCAAGAAACCCTCAGATTCTTTTACAGTGGAATTGGGATGCGTAAACACCCCTCCGTGGACAACCGTGTTGCATTTGTGCCGTATACTCCAGGCAATAACTACAACGAGTGCCAGCTCTCCTCTTTTTTTGTTTTTGGCAGCGGGAGCTCAAGAATACGAAAAAAATGTCCAGAAAACCTACTCCAACACATGAACTTTTTTGGATCAGTCGCCCACATGCCCCCCATACATCCTGAGCAGTCATATAAAACATGTGCAACCATTTCCCTAGATGTACAGCAAAACATGCATAAATCTTTCGTCACTACTCCACTTTCGCCGTAGGTTATCCTTGGACATAATGTAGTGGTTCGAAAAAAGTAATATGGAAATTTTAGTTAGGGTAAATATATTATAAATCCCTGAGCCAACGTGTCAAAAATTGTAAAATCCCTAAGTTTTTTTTTTTTTTTTTACTCCCTAGGTTAATCGAAATGTCAAATAAATTCTCACCGTTAAATTTTCTCAAATTTGTTTAACACCTGTTAGTCCCAAACAAAACGCACCGTTTTGATTGGTACTAACTTTAGTCCTGTTTTTTACTGAAGAGAATGCCGGAAAGCAAAGGAAACACCGGAGAGTCGGAGACAACGCATTTGCAAGCAAAAGTATAAATTTCACAGTTCTCCATCGGAGAAACCAAAGCCACGGAGAGAGAGAGAGAGAGAGAGAGAGAGAGAGAGAGAGGTGTAGAGAGGAGAAACTTGTAATTGTCTTATGGAGTTTATGTATGCGGTGGTGTCTAGCGAACTGTGAAATTTATACTTCTGCTTGCAAATGCATTGTCTTCGACTCTCGTGTTTCCTTTGCTTTCCAGCATTGTCTCCGATCAAAAACCGGACTGAAGTTAGTTCCAATCAAAACAGTGAGTTTTGATTGGGACTAACGGGCATTAAAAAAATTTGAGAAAATTTAACGGTGGGGATTTATTTGGCATTTCTATTAACCGAGGGAGTAAAAATTTGAAAAATTCAAAAAAAAAAAAAAAAACTTAGGGAATTTACAATTTTGGCGTGTTAACTCAGGGATTTATAATATATTTACCCTTTTAGTTATCAACTTTCACCATTCTATTTAAATATTATTTATCAAAGATTTCTTTATTCTTTCTCTAACATTTATATTTTTGAAAGTTTATCTTTTCCTAACGGTCATATTTTTGAATATTTGTTCCTCTAACGGTCATATTTGGAACAAAGGAGGAGGGAGGGAGGGAGAACCATCCCTCATTCCCTAATAGCCGCACCACTGGTGAAAAAAAAAAAAAAAAAAAAAAAAAAAAAACCTCATCGGAAGAAAGTTTTATCGAGACCTTCTTTCTCTAAGTGGTTTAAATTTATTAAGGATTTACTCTAAATTTGGCCTTTTTACATACTCCAAAACAGAGTAGTCATGTTAGCATTCTACACAATAATAAATAAGTTTGTCCACATACAATTGAAGTACTTAAATCCCTACTAACTTGCCAAAACAATATGTAGCAACACAATAATTTGGCAGGGGTGGCTACACAAATTCCCCATAGATTTGGCAAGAGTAGCCGCGTAGCCACCTCACTATTGGAGAAGGATCCTCTCAATTTCAAAGGAAATGAAGAGGAGCCGGTCCTCCTTTCTACAAGGGTAGAATTGTCTAAAAAAAGTGAAATGACAATTCTACTCTTATAAAATAAGGGACCTGGATCCTCTCAATTTCAAAGGAAATTGAGAGGATCCAGGTCCCTCACTATTCTAGTAGGTTAATAGGGATTTAAGTACTTTAACTGTGTGTAAAAGGACTTATTACTATATATAATATATTTATGAAATCTAGTTCTTAATTAAACTCTTTTTAAGAAGCTATAAAAGTGAGCTTCCTTATTTTTTATATGGTCGGGCAATCTAGACTTACTTTTCCTCCTCACTATTATGATTTGTTTAATCTCCAACGTTTCGATCCATACATTAATATTAGTTGTAACACCTCATGCTTGGTCGTTAACTTCAAAGTCTTAAAGGAGCAAATTAAGGTTACTAATTAATCATTATAATGTATGTCATGAGAAAACAATAATTTACACAAGCATAAGATTTTTTTTTTTTTTTTTGAAAATGGATTCGCTTCTTTCATTACTCAAAAATTGCTTACTCGTCGCTTACAATATCGCGTATATAAACGGGAATATCATCTACTCACATGTGGTCCTCTATAGATAATGCCATTCGAGCTAGCCTAAGCAGCTATGTTGGCTAATCTTTTTACATGATTAAAGTCCTAGTTTGGCTTCCCATGTAGTAGTGTTTTGGCATCATTTATCAAGTGCCCATAATTGGTCCAGCACTTACCATCGTGCCTAAGTGCTTGGATAACCTCAAGAGAATCCCTCTCCAGCTTGACGTGCGTGAGCTCCAGTTGGTGCCCCATGTCAATAGCACACCAAGCACCTATGGCTTCCGCCACAATTGGGTCTGAGATGAAAGGACGTGTAGTGCATTTTGATGCTACCAAAACACCTTCATGATCACATACCACAACTCCCACCCCTATTCTCCTCCCCTTGCTATCAACTGAGGCATCCCAATTGATCTTCATCCACCCCTTTGGAGGTTTCTTTCACTGTGTTTCTTAGCCTTCAGGGCTTCGTGGTAGTACACTTGTTGGACGAGTGTTTGCTAACAGAAACCACTCCATCTGTTCAATGGCTATTCGGTTCACTGCTGCTGGGGTAATAAACTCATCACCAAAGACAACCTTGTTTCTCCTAAACCACACTTGACGAGCCACAAAAGCAAACCATTGGATCTCTTCAGCCTCCCAATTCCCCAAAAACTTCTCAAAAATATTAAGGAAACTATTTTCATCACTTCTGCTTTTCTGAATTCTCTTAGAGTTATCCAACCATACATCCTTTGAAGCCAGACAGCTCCAAAGAATATGCCCAACCATTTCCGTCTTCCTGCCACAGATTGGACATAGAGGATCTAGGGAAATGCCACGCTTGAAAAGGTTATCCTTCGTAGGCAAGATGTTCTTGCAGGCCTTCCACAGGAACATAGCCACCGCCCTAGGAACTTTAATTTCCCAAATGGCCTTTCAGAAAGAAGACGTACTAGGAATGGATGAACTACTACCCTTCTCCATCTCCTTCCTATCACACTCCATATGGTACGCACTTCGGACTAAGAAAATCCTATTTTTGTTTCCAACCCATGCAAGATGATCCAGTTGTTTATTCGGGCATGTTGGTAAGCTTCCTATTTTTTCCACTTCCTCAGCCGTGAATATATCTGCCAGAAGGTTCATGTTCCACCAATTGGTATCACCATCAATGAGCTCATTTACTTTTGCTTCTTTTCCTAAAACCCGGGCTGGGGATTGGATGGAGTAGGTTATCGCCTTCTCCGCCAATTTGTTCCCCCATATATTTATAATAGAACATCCGTCGCCCACCCTCCATACCAACCCATTCTTTAGCACTTTTCGAGTCGTCCAGATACTCCTCCAAGTGTATGAAGGTGACCGGCCCAAAGGTGTCTCCAAAAAGTTGCCATGAGGATAGTATTTTTCTTTAAAAATCTTAGCTACTAGCAAACTCGGATTTTGATGAATTCTCCACCCTTGTTTTGCTAGTAGTGCCAAATTAATTTGAAGCTCTCTAGGTCACGGAAGCCCAATCCACCCTTCTCCTTAGTCCATCCCATTTTCTCCCGACTCATCCACGCCATCTTTGACTCATTATCCTTATTACCCCATCAAAATGTAAACATCATGGAGTTAATGTCTTTGCATAAGGTTTTGGGCAACAAGAATACACTCTGCTTAGCACATAATAAATGCATTATAACATAACTTATAAGTCAAATACATGGTATAGTTTGACACAACATAAACGTACCAAAAGTAAAATAATTGAATAAATAAGTGAATGTAATGATTTTCCCCAAAAGCCTATGCATCTCGACCACCTATATCATCCATCTCAAATCCTGAAAAAGGGAAAAATAAAAAGGGGTGAAATCCTCGGTAAGTAAATTCTCAACCAAGTTAAAACGGTTAGTTTGGAGAACGACATTGAACAACATAAGCAAGATCAATTTGCGTAAAACGTGTAACGTTGAAATAAATCTTAAACTTTCCCACTTAACTTTTTTTTTTTTTTTGAAATGCTTTCCCACTTAACTTAAAAATAGGTCCTTGTAGCTTTTATAATCTGGTTTCTAAATAAGCATTTGTATGTCAACCTCAACCTGGACCTGGCCATGATATTGCATGCATAAATAACATTAGTGAGTTCAAAAAAATACATAATAGAAATTCTATTACATTTGGGCAATGTAAAATATAACATAAATTACTCTATTTATGTTTATGGAATTCAAAGTTTTTCACCCAAATCACCCCACAAGTGACACGTACATAATTTCATTGTTGTATTAGAGGATTTTTTTTTTTTTTTTTTTCATATCACCTAAATTTTTGTGTCATATTTAATTTGAACGCTTCTAACTTTTATAGTAGATCGTTCTAGAGGATTTTCTGTCCAATATTATCGAAAATATTTAAAGGAGCATTTCATGTTTAATAGAAGTCATGAAAACTACTATTTTCAATTTTGTATTTGATTTTATGTTAGATCAACTACTAACATACAAATAAAAATAAAAGGCTACTTCATCAGAAAATAGGAGCAATCATGTCAAACTTGGAAAAAGTAATCACCCAAAAATTTATAAATAATCCAACACCTTAATTTGGGATTACACATGATGTAAAATACTAATTTTGATGACTTTTTGTCCAAAAACACGAAAATTACAGATTTATGCATTGGTATTAAGTATATATTAGCGACTCGTTACCTTTGAGCAAAGCAAAAAAAAAAAAAAAAAAAAAAAGGTTCTTTTATAGATTTGTACCATAACTCTTGGTTGACTTGAGACATTGGAGAGAGTTTTCCTTTAAACTATGTTGGAGGAATTTCCTCCATTCTAATATAGAAAAATGACATGTGTCTCTTTTTTTAATAGCATGTGAGATGCACATGAGTTTTTAATAAAATTTATTTCAAAATGGCTACAATTTGTTTTTGTTTTTTGTTTTTTTTTTCTAAAAAAATAGGCTGGAGACTAATTGTGACTATCCTAGCCGGGCGTGACCATAATAACACCTACCTGCTGGGAGTCGTACAGAATAGGCCTAAACGGTGGAAACCACAAACGCTCTCTCAAGTCCGCTTGACCTAGCCCCACTAGGTCATCAATGAAAATCCAAGGCAACTAATACTAATTAGACATATGAGGAGATTCTCATTTGCGGAGATTCGAACCCACGTCCTAGTACATGTCTTAACCACTTTGAAAATTTTTTTGGGCCATGGAACCATCACCCTTGATGGTGCTACATTTTGTTCTTATTGCTTAATAATGTTTACATTGCAAATGTCTCATATTTATAGGAGAATTGAGGTTGGTGAAGATAAATGATGATTTGATTACAATCAATCCTAGAAGGAAATATCCTATAAGGAATATAAACCTAATATATATATGGAATCATGTTGTATATCTAACACTAGACATCTAATAGGAACAATCAGAAGATTGGGAAACATGAAACTTTTTGGTCCCCAAAGTAAAGATTGTTGGATTAATTCATGTCTCAAATTCGTTGTTGTTGTTGTTTTTTTTTTTTTTTGCAGCGAACAATACCAGTATTATGATTCTTATTTAACAAAGAATTAAAATTGAAGATCTAATGGATTTGGTGACTCTTTTAGCTTAAATGTATTGGCCCAAGTTTTTTTTTTTTTGGGGGGGGGGGGGGGGGGGGGGGTGATAGTTTTAGAGCTTTTTGGGGGCATTATTAGATATGCTATAACTTTGTAGGTTTCTACTCTCCAAATTATTTATTTATTTTTTAGGAAAAATCAATCTAATTTCATTAATAGTGGTCAAGAGTATAAAAACTCTTACAATCACAGAACATATAGGGTGTGTTTGCGAATGGCCCTGGAACGGTACTGTTCCAGGGCCTCCCTCAATCCCAAAAAAAAAAACTTTTCACCTCAAAATTAATTCAAACATCTCTACTTTTTATACCACATCAATCATTTTTATTATTATTATTTAAATGAAAAAATCACTACAAAACAAATTTTTTACATTTTTCCATATAAAATATATTTTTTTACTTTTCCCCACAAAACATTTTCACCAAAACCAATCAAACACTTATTCCTAAAAAAATGCTACAGTACCGGCCCTGGAACAGTACCGTTCCAGGGCCATTGACAAACAGGGCCATAGTTCTGCAAGATCATAGTTGAAGCTAAAAGATTACACGTCAAAAAATTGAAAACATAACAGATCTTACAATGAAAAACCAATCTATGACATCAAACATCCGCTATCCCAGTCCGATCTTCAGATTATATAACAAATCTGCTAACGCAAACTCATTTCGGGAGCACATGAAGCTATTTCTCAGGTATGAGCAAAATACTCACACCCAAACCATTCCCCTCTCGACTCGAAAGCCAGAAGCATTATTCATGTCCTCAGCCCAACGGCTAGGACCATAAAATAAAAATAAAAATAACAACAACAACAAAAAACAAAAACAACAACCCCCACAAGCAGCAGTGGAGAAGCACGGCATCGTAGACATTCTTTCGGAAGACACGCATTGGCTGAAGAAAACGATCAGATCTAAATCTAAAGCAACCCGCCAAAAACGGAGACCGGTAGAGCCTACAGAGAAGACGCCAATCACTACTACCATGAAAGAGGGATCTAGATCTTCCCTCCAAATTATTAAGATGCATGAATGAACAAAACATACATTAAAGTGCGCTTTGAAAGTAATGTGATGAATGTAGATGAAATAATTGATCTTGTGACCACTCTTAAATTTCTAAGCAAAATAAAATAAAGTTAAAAATTAATTAACAGTAATAGAGAGCGAGAGAGAGAGAGAGAGAGAGAGAGAGAGAGAATGGGTTAAGAATTTTTACTTACTTCAAAATCTTAGGGCTCTTACATTTTTTTCTCCAAGCGTTCTTTGAGACATCGGTTATATTCCAACCTAAAGTTCGCACTCCTACCCGAATTTATCACCCTTTTTCTGGCCTCTTTTCCACACTTTTTCTTACATGTTCTATGAGCTTCTTTTAATTTTGAATTAAGACAAACTGTTTTATTAGGAGTATTTATTTGGTTTATTCTTGGGAGTATTTTGTTTATTTGAACGATTTGCTTTAGATCTAGCATCATTATATGGAGAAAGAGAGATAGCTGGAGGGAACGGCAGAAAAGGAGTGAGAGAGGGCGGACGATTGAGAGAGAGATTGTCTGCTTGGATCACAACTTGAACAAATATGGCCAACACCACCATCATCATTAAAACAAGTCTTTTCATAACCTTATTAGCCACAACACCCATCTCTCCTTCGAATTCTTTTTCTTGTTTGGAAGTCTTGTTTGGAATTCTTTTTTTTTTTTTTCTTTTTTTTTTTTTTTTTTGTCTTTTGATTTTGTGTTAAATTTATGCAATTGATTTTTCAACTAGTTGATCAACGGGTAACGTTACAACCAATGAGCATTAAAAGATAAATTCTAATAGAAAATGTAAAAGTTGTCTCTTCAATAAGAATAATATACAATAACACATCGAGCAAGGGGTACCGTTACAACCAATGAGCATGAAAAGATAAATTCTAATAGAAAATGCTAAAGTTGTCTCTTCAATAAGAATAATATACATTATACAAGAACACGTAGAGCAACATAAATCGCAACCTTTTTTTATTTTTTATTAATGTATGACGCTTCTTATCCTTGCAATAGCTTTATCTTTCTTTGACCAACCAAGAAAATTTGTTGGAGGGTTTTAAAAAATAATAATCAAATGCCATTTATTATCAATGAATGCACCTTAGATGTACTAGAAGAATAAAATGGTGACACATAATTCAGCTAAAAATATTACAAGATGAATTTCAAACCAAGTTTTAAAGTTTTTTCCTAGAATGTGATAGCCTTTTTTTTTCTCTTAAAAAAAAAAAAAAAAAAAAGGTCTTCTTGACATCATAATTGCAAAGTCGTCATAACAATATCAAATCTAGAAGAACAAAGCTCGAGGCATGGTTCCATTAGCTAGTTGTCATGGCGGTAGTGCATCTAGAAGAACAAAAGCTCTTGACCTGCTTCCGCTAGATAACTGTCAGAAGTTTGTCATGACGATATAACTCATAAATGTCTCAGCCTGTCTTCGTCAAAAAATCGTCCTGACATCAATTGCCAAACCTATCAAGTGTCAGGAAGTTACCAATGAAACCCTAACTTCTTTCGGGATGGAATTCTACCGTCATGACACTGCAAGAAATTCTAGATCATAAAAATCAGATCTTTCACTCTTGTTTTCACTTCTTTAACATAGTCATAACAAAACATGTCACCAAGACTTTCTATTCTAATTTCCTTAACCACCTTATCACATGATTTTTTTAAGTCCAGGTAAATTCACAAATCTACTGGTTAATTTTGAGATATGCTAAAATCTAATAAAAATTTCATATTTTACCCATAAAAGTCTATGTGGCAAGATGCAACATCATTTTCTTTTTGTTGTCTTTTTTCCTCCACAAAAAAATTAGGGAAAAATATAAAAAAGCCCCACAAACTACCAGCCGTTTTCGATTTAGCCCCCTAATGTTCCAAAAGTGATAAAGTAACCCCCCAAACTACCAAATTATTGCATTTTGGCCACTCCGTTAGTCAAAACCGTCAGTTTGGACGGAAACTGCAAAACGACGTCGTTTGTTATGGGTAAGTTACTACAATGCCCTTTTGAGAAAAATATAAAAAAGCCTTCCAAACTACCAGCCGTTTTCATTTTAGCCCCCTAATGTTCAGAAAGTGATAAAGTAGCCCCCTAACTACCAAACAGTTGCAATTTGGCTACTCCGTTAGTCATTACTGTCAAATATGATGAAAAATTCAAAACTACGTCGTTTTGACAATGGTAAGTTACTAAAATGCCCTTTTAGAAAAAAAAAAATCATATTAAAACAAGCACGCTAAACGGCGCCGTTTTGCTTGAAATTAGGATTTCCTTACACTTACCAAAACGGCGCCATTTTGATAAGTGTTAGGAATAAAAAGAAAAAACCTTAGACACCACGCAGAAAAAACCCCCAACCCCAGTTTATCTCTCTCCCCCAAACCGCCGACCACCACATCGTTCTATCTCCGGCAACCTTCTCCCTCAAGTGAAAAAAACGCAACGCCCCTCTCTCTTTTTCTCTCAAAACGACTGCCCCTGCCACCACCATCCATCACCGCCGGCCACACCATCCACTAGCTACG
The DNA here is from genome assembly GCF_965113065.1 of Corylus avellana. Classification (NCBI taxonomy): domain Eukaryota; kingdom Viridiplantae; phylum Streptophyta; class Magnoliopsida; order Fagales; family Betulaceae; genus Corylus; species Corylus avellana. The sequence continues at coordinate 527,989 of NC_142496.1, forward strand.
AAGCGCCACCGAAAAATTCTTACCCATTGTAGAAATCAAACAAAAAAATCACGTTCGTAAATAAACAACACCGATCCGACAGCTATACCATGAAATACAATAAAAAGATTGAGTTATGGGTAAGATTTACAGGCTGTCGGAGATAGACGACGTGGTGGCCGGCGGTTTTGGGGAGAGAGATAAACTGGAGTTGGTGGTTTTTTCGTGGATCACCTGCGTGGGGTCTAGGGTTTTTTCTTTTAATTTCTAACACTTACCAAAGTGGCATCATTTTGGTAAGTGTAAGGAAACCCTAATTTCAAGCAAAACGGCGCCGTTTTGCTTGCTTGTTTTAATATGATATTTTTTTCCAAAAATGGCATTTTGGTAACTTACCATTGCCAAAACGATGTAGTTTTAAATTTTTCATCATATTTGACAGTAATGAATAACGGAGTGGCCAAATTGCAATTGTTTGGCAGTTTGGGGGCTACTTTATCACTTTCTGAATATTAAGGGGCTAAAATGAAAACGGCTAGTAGTTTGGGGGGCTTTTTTATATTTTTCCCAAAAGGGCATTGTAGTAACTTACTTGTAACAAACGACGTCGTTTTGCAGTTTCCGTCCAAACTGACGGTTTTGACTAACGGAGTGGCCAAAATGCAATAGTTTGATAGTTTAGGGGGCTACTTTATCACTTTTGGAACATCAGGGGGCTAAATCGAAAACGGCTGGTAGTTTGGGGGGCTTTTTTATATTTTTCCCAAAAAAATTAATATGGCATCTTGCCGTGTAGACTTCTATGGGCAAAATGTGAAATTTTTATTAGATTGAAGCATTTCTCGTTGATTTTAAGATGATATGGGAGAAATATAGGCAAAATATTAACATCAATCATTTCTCTTATACAATTCACTAATAAGTAGAACACCAGATAACAAGAATAAATGAAAGAATCCAGGGTGCATAATAAATCTATAGTAGCAAACATACAGAAGTATACCGTAAAGAAGCTGTGCTAGCAAGACTGGTTTGAAGTATGTTTAACGCTATTAGCCAAGAGAGGGAGAGAGAGTGAAAGAAAAAGCGACTCTAATTACCTTATGCCGTCTGTACTTCTTCCCATCATAGATTTGCGAGTAAACCAGAACTATTGACATTACCGCAGAGGAGATGTAAAGCATTGATACACTCAAAAAAGCCAGAGGCTTGACAAAGGGATAGTTTTCCTCCAATTCAATTTATAAAAATGACGTGTTCCTTAAGCATGTGAAAAACAAAGTGTGTAATGCACCAGAATAGAATTTTCTACCAGAAAAAATACAAAATTACATTATGTTAAACAAGTTTATAGAAGAGATGAAATTATCAAGTGTCAGCAACTAGCAAATCTGTCGACTACTTCTCACATATACACACGGGTTTCTTTATAAGAAGAACAAATTTTGCTAAGGAAGTCGAAGTGGCAATTATTGGCCACAATGAAGCATGCTATACTCAAATACCAAAAGCAACACACATGAATTGCATTTTGAAGAACAACAGAAATCAGAAAGATAGCCATCACTGCAAAAAAACATTCAACTTTTAGGGGTTTCATCAAACTTCAAGGAATGCAAACAGCACATTCCATTTGCAAAACCTGGAGCAACTACATTACTTAATGCTCAAGTAGATCAGGATGTATAACACAATGCATTTAAGCGCACATTCAGACGATAGAAAGTGAAACCCAAGCCTGATCCTTGAATTCCATATTTTCAATCATGTAAGATAACCCTTCCACCTGGTTCACACAAAGCTGCTCATATTTTAATCTTCCAATTAAAATACATATTTTTATATCTATATAAATATTTAGAGACAAAGAGAGACCATGCATGCATACAAATGCAGATTAGTCCAGGTAAACAAACACAGAGAGAGAGAGAGACATTCAATGCTTAGGCAGATCATGACGACTAAGGCAATTCAAAGAAACATCCTATGTTGCTCAGATTCAGGAACGGGGTGTCAAGTGCAAGCAGCAGGTGTGTCTCTAGGAGTTTGACTCCCCTAGTGTCCGAACTTAGGATCCTTGTAGTACATATATGCACCACGTAACCAAATCTAGCTATCTATATCGACTATAAACATCTAGCTATCTGTATTTACTATAGGCAAGTAAATAATATGGTTACAAAAACTGAAGTTAAAACAAGACAATAACATGGAAATAATTGTCATGAAGCAAAAGAAAAAGGAAGACTAAGGGCAAACCCTTCAAACAAAAATATAACTATACACGTTTGAGTAAATGTTTCCCAGAGAGTTTTGAGGCACTAGAAGGTCCAAAAGGTTATCATATTAATGTAGGGCAGTATGACCCTGTTAAGAGTACGAGGGAAAAGTTCTTCCAGTTGTCTTATTTTGCTACTAAATTGATAACCACTAACCAGGAGGGAAAGGCTGGGCAATTAAAGCAGGATTTGGAAGCAGTTTTCAAGGATTAGTGGCTATGGAGCAAGCTCCCCATTTTGGTGAGGCACTATAGCATACACAGATTCTGGAATCTAATGGTGTTAGTGCTCAATAAAGTAAAGATCAGAAGAAGAAGTTCAGGTCTGGCAGCTTTCAGGAAGGAAAACTTCTTCCAATTATCTCGCTTGGCTCCTTATTCAGTTGACAACGAGGAGAAAAAAGCTAGGTAGAGCAGTGTGTGGATGCTAGTTGTCAAGAATTAGTGGCTATGAAGCTAGCACCCACTCTTTCAGAGATAGTGCAGTGCACACATATTTTGGAACGTAATGGTGTTAGTGCACAAGATAGTAATGATCAGAAGAAGGGTTTCCGGTTTGGCAACTTTCAGAAAGGATAGGGAATGTACAGGCCCAGAAGGGACAAGCTCTACTGAATTAGATGCTAGAGCATCACAACAGAAGATAATGGGGGCTTGCCAAAGCTGCAACAACACTATGGTGGAAGGCTTATTATAACAAGACTAGGGCATGCTTCAGATGTGGGCAAATTAGCCATAAGATTAGGACTTTACAAGTATGCAGGCTGAACAGCTTACAATAGGCATGGGGTCCAGACCAAAGATCCAGGAATATATCTTTGCTATAACTGAGTAGAATGCTCAGCATCCAAGTGGTGACAAGTACCCGTCATTTGTTTTCTAATTTAGCAGGAGTTTTCATTGATTCTGATTCTACCTACTTGTTTGTGCCATATGTATAAGCCAAACATGTGAGTTATGATCATCACATGCCTAGATTCATGGTATGGATGAGAGTCGTAACATACACATACACGGAGAGATTGTTCAACAAGAAAACATAAGTACATTTAAAATCTTAAGCAGTGACCATCACTGACCAACATGAAGCAATAGCAGCCATTGTTTATTCCTCGTATCACCAAGATAACAATCAATGTAATTACCAGTTTCCAAAAGTGTATCAGGTGCAACTTGTACTATATTCGGCAATCTACAGTTCGAACTAGACACTCACAAGTCAAATAACAGCATCTTATGAAGATCAGAAATGTTTAACGATAGTCATGAGAAGACTGTTTAAAATATGAGGGAAACTGCTCTTACCAAGATACGCAGTGGTTCTTATAGGATACATGTTTTGCATTTGTAAATCACCCTGGAAATATAATCCCCCCCATAAGCCAGTCGATCAATACCTTTCAGGCATGCAGAATTAATTCTTTCTGGCTCCTTTACATGAATCAGTGGAAGGCCTTTGGTTTGGCCAAAAACCAAAGAAAGTGAATAGATAACTTAAAGAAAAAGTGGGTGCAAAGAGCGAGCGAGCGAGAGAAGGCGCAGGAAATCTATTTACATTTTTTTTGATAACCCCTCCAAAGCAGGGCTGCTTCATGTACCCATCCTTGATAGTAAACCTTGGACCCGTGTAAAGCGCCCCTTCCACACGGATCGGGTAATACTCCGGCTTCGCTAGCTGGTTGGCCTCAAGGAATTGTTTGCACCCAAGGGGATTCGAACCTTAGACCTCATGAACTACTACAAAGACTAAGGCTCTTACCACTTGAGCCAACCCATTGGGATTAAGCAGGAAATCTATTTACAAATAACCATGTAGGAGAAAATTTGCCAAGCACTCAACATAAAGTTCACTCATATCTCACGTTGAAATCTTTGTAAATGAAACTTCTAGAATCCATATCTCATTTTGGGATGGAAGTTCAACTATATGAAATAATGTGCCATTCCACCACAGTAACCAATATCGTGCTGATAGAGTACCAAAAAGGAGGAAAAAAAGAAGTTATTGCCTGCATATAATCTCTCTAGTTAACAAACCATCCTACAACTGGTGTACAAGATTTTCACCTGATTTCTGACATAGAGTTTCATACAAAATTCATAGAACTTACAAGTTCCTCCAGTCAAAATTTCTCACCTTAATTGATAAAAGTACCCTCTTCTACAGGAAAATGATTAGAAGAACTTCACCAAACCAATATAGCCAAATGCAAAAGCTGCCCCCAAGGCACTAGGTCCCTTGATGGCCTACGAGATGGTATGCACCAAAATGGTGCTCGCCCAAGTGAAATGAGATACCAATGCCTAAGAAAGTTGTTAAATATGTAGGAAACTAGGAATATCTATAATGTATAATACAATGTAACAAAATAAGTATGTTCATTATCATCATCTTCATTGTCTCACAATCAAAACTAATTGTAAACAATGGAAACAGGATTAACAAAAAAGGAAATCTTTAGGAATAACTATGATCAAACTTACACATCATCAGTCAACCTACACATAAAGCCATTATAAAAACTTACACATAACATTCGTATGCATAAAACTTGAAACTAGAGGATAAAAACAGGTAGTTAATGAAAAAATGGATAATCACAATAAAGCTGCGTGCTGCCAAAGCTTACCACCAAAAGGGCCAAAAGACACAGCATAGTAGCTTCAAATTAAAAAATCTAGGGAATAAACCACACTTGACAGCGTACACCATATGGAACCAAAAACTCGTTCTTGCTAATAAATATTTGCCCTCCCCAAAAATAAAAAATAAAAAAAGAGTGGTAAAAATTTCAATCCAAGCATCACAAATAAAGGCATAGTAGTCCTCTTGTAGAATCCAGTTGATCATAAATTTGAGAAATGATGAAGATTTCAACAACTTAGAAAAGGTGATAGCCACCAGATTCATCAAGAACAGTTATCCTAATCATAATATCAGGAACCCAAATTTATTTTTCTTAATAAGCTGTACTAGCACTTTCCTTTCCTTACTATGTTAGAATTCCTCTATGTTAGAATATATTCAGAATATAATATGTTAGGATTCCTTATTACACCAGGAAACCCTAGATTTTCCTCTATAAAATCAACGTAGATGCCATATGGCTACTAACCGAACAATAATTCAGTCAATTGATTTCTGCAATTTGTGGAGGTCGACCCCTAGAAGTGCTCAAATCTCTCCCTCTTTCTATTTCCTTTTGATTTTCTTCTGATTTCGTTTGCATAACAAGGTCTCAGTCAAAAAATAAGCCAAACCAAGGGAAGTACGAAAATAAAATAGAAGACATCAAATTATTATTTAGCAAGAAATAAATAATTGGACTTACAAATTTTGAAGGAATTGTAAACCGAACCATCTGAAATTGAACATTTATACCAACCCATGATTTACACCATTTTTGCGTGAATGATCAAAAATCAACCTTTCCCCTAAGTGCCACCCCTCCTCTGGGGGCCCATAAAAAGCAAACGAAAACAGAAAAAAACAAAAACAAAATCAAAACAGCCAGGCCCATAAAAAGGAACAGAGAAACATGCTCTGGGGTTCCCAAAAACCCTTGAATACAAACAAATTAGATAGACCCAAAATAAAAAAAATAATTAAAAAAAAAAAAAAAAAAAAAAAACCCAAAATCTTGGAAATTCAGGAAAACAAGAAACAAGTCCAGAAAGCATCTGGGAACAAAAAGAAAAAGGGAATTCAGGATCATTGCACGCAAAAATGATGAGAATCAAATGGGTTGGAAGCCAAATTCTTCGAGTCTCCTCTCCAACCGGTTTGCCAAAAAACGAAGTATAAAGAACAAAAAAAAAAAAAAAGAGAGAAAAGATTAAGAAGAATAAGTCTCAAGTCTGTGCTTTTAACGGCAATGTCTTGCCGCTTCCCCATATATCTACCTATCAGTCTTGAGGCATCTCAGATCTCACCTGGCGTGCTTAGCACGCGGCGTGCTCTGAATCACGGCTCTTCGCACATTTCTCTTAACTGCCTTCCGTCCTTACCCCACCGCGTTGACTCTGTTTTCCATTGCCATCTTAAACTTTAATAACAATATATCTATCTGGATCCGGCTTACATGCGGTTGATAAAATAACCGCATAGCTGCTGTTAAAATTTGAAAGGTCCTGATTTAATACTAGCAGTTGAACGGTCTAGATTTAATAATAGCAGTTTCATCGGACGTTGTGACTGGCTGAAAGGAAAACAAACGCCTTTTATTTTCTGGCGGAAGAGTGCTTATGGAGAGACACAAGGCTTTGAGGAATGAGAAGCTAGAGAGAGATTTGGGAGAAAGACGATTATTACAGAATGCTCTTCTTCGTCCAGTCACCATTTTATTTTTCAGTCTCAAGCTCTCTCAGTCTGTGTTCTGCTGAAAGGGGTTTCTGGAAAGGAAATTTGAGGACAAGACGCTGGGCATGGAAGGGATAAAAAAAGACGAAACAAAATGGATTAGATAGGGACACTCCTTTCATATTCCTCTTTTCCTTGCTGCTTTACAATTACCAGTGCTTTTTCCCCTATTTTCCTCTTCAAAAGCCCCAAAAAGAGGAGTAATTGACGAAACAAATATTTTAAGCAAACTCACCGATCCAAGAAAATATTAACCATATTTGTGAACATCCACGCCCAGACTCATAAACTATTGATACCAAATGGGGAGATGTCCGTGGAATTACTGGAGTAATTGGGAACAAAGCTTTTAAGCAAACTCACAAATCCATGAAAATATTAAGCAGACCCAAATTTTTAAGCAAAGCTAACATCAATCTTCGAAGAGAGAGAGAAAGAAAGATGAGAAAGGAAGGCACAGCGGTGGGAAAGGAAGAGAGAGAGAAAGAAAGATGGGAAAGGAAGGCACAGCGGTGGAGCGGGAGCAAGAGGTGGTGGAGGAACGAGTGTGGTTCAGTCTCTTGAATCCAACACCGTTTGCTTTGCCTTTTTGTTAAATCAACATCGTCAGTGTAAAACTATTAGTATTAGATCTGAACCGTTCAAATTTTAACAGCAACTATGCGGTTATTTTATCAACGACATGTAAGCTGGATTCTTCTATCTATTATTATTATTATTATTATTAATGAGTCACATCAATATATTTTTTATTTTAAGTACAAATTCAATTATATTTAAATTTGTGAGTTTATATAAACCCAAAATAAATTTAACGATGAATTCATTCATTCAATATAAAATGGTTTAAAAGATAATTAATAATAAAATAAATTCTATCCTTTCTTTTTTTTTAATTGTAATAATTTTTAAAATTATTATTAGATTAAAATTTAATAGAGATTCATCGTAAATTCAATGATGATTTTAAAAGTTATATTAACCTTCTAATAGCATATAGAATTACTATTATTTTACTTTGTTGACATGGTATGCCAATCCAAGTTTAGGTCGGTTTGTCAAGTCCGTTAATGGGATGGTTGAAGGACAGTGGTGTGGTATATATCATTATTCTTTTTTCTTTTTTTTTTTGAAACATACCATACTCATTCATTGATAAAATTAGCGAGCCTAAAGCTATTACAAACAAAGCAAAAAGCCTTGAAATAAATCATAGACGAAGCTAAAGATACAGTCATCAACAACAGACCAAATCAACCATAACACAGCATCCACTAACCTATGACTAATCATCAGGCTTAAAAATCAGATCTGCATCAAACAGATACCATCTAATGCATAGGTAGCGCTTATTCCTCGGCCTTGAGAGCAAAACCCTCAAACAAATACTCATCCTCCTCGACCCGAAGGCAAGGATAAAGTTCACATCCACAACTCAAGGGTTTGAACCAGTAATAACGGGCAGAAACCGGGCGCAACAAAGCAGGGGGAGAGAGCCTTATTACAAACAAAAAGAAAAAACCATACAGGGAAATAAAGGGAACAGTAAAACAAATGCAGGAAAAAAATTACAGAAAAACAACAATACAGGGAAATAAACGCGAAAAACACACAAAGCGGGTCACGGCAGCCGAAGGAGGCTAATCGCTAGCTGGCTGGAAACCACCGCGGAAGGTGGCACAAAAAGCTTGGTATGGGAGGGGTGCGTGAAAAGACCCAATAGCGAGCGGTGAGCGGCGAAGCGGGCGTGGAAGAGATCGGTGACACACACAAACAAACAGGGAGGGGGTGAGTTTGAGTGAAAACCCCCAAAAGCAGTACCCACCGAGAGAGAACACAAGCATAACAGAATAGAAAACACCAAAGATAGAAACAAGCCTAGCAAGATCGACGGAACCCTTGCAAAAGGTGGGATGGGCACGGAGAAACCAGGAAGCAAGGAGGTGGGCAGGCGTCGAGGGAAGCCAGGTGGAGGACAGAGGATCGGTTGAAGGCAAGCCGATCCAGCACCCAACCCGTTTCAACCCAAGCAGGGAACGCTGCAGATGGAGATGGCGGGGAAGAAAGCAGCCGGGGGAACGGCAAGACCATAGGCAAAAAAGGGAAAAAAAAGCAGAGGGGGAAAGGGGTGCCGGGGAGGGGGAAGAGAGGGGGCACTGGGACTAGGGACATCAAGTAAAATACTAGCACCCGGAGCAAAGAGGTCAATATATTGAAGGACATCCGATATATCATTATTCTTGTTTTATAACTCCTATGTGATTTTTACGTACATTTTTATCAAAATTAACAGAATATCTAATTTTTTAAAAATGCAAAAAAAAAAAAAAAAAAAAAATCGATTATAATCATTTTTCCTTTATGCTCTTTTATGGATACGGCTGTACCACAATTTTCTCTCTCAACTACCACTGTCTCTCTTCCCCCCCCACCTTCTCTTTTTTTTTTTGGAATGACTTGTTTTGTTTTGTTTTGTGTTTTTGGTATGTTCAAGCCTTGATACATCTTTTTTTTTTTTTTTACCTTTTAAGTGGATAAAGGCATGAGATTGCCAAATGCCAACCCAACAAACATACAAAAAGTGGTCAAAAAGTGGGATGGAGATAGGGTGCAATAAGCATATGCGAGGGGTATTGGGCCATGTTTGAAGCGTGTGTTCGAAGAGTTTGAGCAAGTGTTTGAGCTATTTGCTTAAGTAATGGAATTCGAATGTCCTCTCACATGAATTATTCATCTTTCATGTGATATTGACAATTTATTGCAACCAATTGGACCCCAAGAAGTCCCAAAAAAAAAAAAATATCCCTACAGATTCTGAGCAATTTTATTACAACTTTTATGATAGAGCCCTTTATATGATCTACTTTTCAAAGTAAGTCGAAGCAATCTGCTCACTTATTAGAACAAATGGGCCTCATAATAATTGAGACAACAAATTACTAAAAATCTGAATGTGTTATAAAGTGTTGTTCCAATCTACCATTCATCACATTCATGTTTGATTATTAGTTTATGCGGCATACACAAGTCTCTTTTTCTATCATGCGGACTGACATGATTAAACAAAGTGTTTGATTTGCTCAAATTATTGTGTTTCCCGTGAGCACAAGCAAACCCTCTAGTGCTCGACAATTTTGGACTCTCATTAAGGTAACCCGCACGCCTATAATTTTTTAGTTGTAGGCCTACTTTAATATATATATATATATATATATACATATACATATACACTGGTGTTTTAAAAGTACCTTAAAGATTTTTGAGATTTCCAATCTTTTAAACCCGCCTCTTCCGTTTACTGGCTCAATAGAAACAATTAGACGCTAATATAACTTTTTGCGGTTGAGCTTGGGGAAAGAACGGTTTGTAGAATTACTTCTTAAATCAAGTCCGAGTGATAGTTATCATGCTTACTCAGCGTACTACACCTTTTGTTATTTCGTGTCGCTAGTAACTTCGAACAACTACTCAACGTCAGTTATTCAAGTTATAGATTACCGTCAAACGAAGGCCAATGGTGCCGACAAAACTCGTTGAAGTGGGCAACCTCTTTGCTCATCCCAATTCCCTTGACAACGAACTCATTTCATTGCCTCAACATCGTAGCCAATCAAATAATGACACGTTGATATAATGCCAAAAAAAAAAGGTCCAAAACATTTAAAAATGAGAAATGCTAGAAGTTAATAAGTTTCTTATATTTAGCTCATATTCCCTTACAATCAACCATTGAACTTATGGGATTTACTATTGACTTATGTGAAATCTGCATAAGTCTACAAATCTAATAGTTAATTATAAAAAAATATAGGTCAAATATGAGAAACTTATTGACCCCTAACATTTATCTTTAAAAACAAGGAGCCATTAACACGTTAACATGTTTATATAGGACAGAGAAATGCTATAATACAATAAAAAGACCATTTTTGGCTTATAAAAGTTTTAGGTAGCAAGAGACCATAAAACTTTTATGGACAAAAAATAATATTTTTATTACACTATAACATATCTTAACACAGGTAAGCCTCCAAGGACCCACAATAATAGCTACAAGGGCAAAAGGATAGAAACAGAAATAATATATAATAATTATGATTCCATTCCAAGCATACACACAAATTACAAAAACAAATATGTCATTGCTCCATTTGAATTATCAATCAATTTCTGGAAAATAAAACGATTTTAAATTTAAACATGCCCACGATTTGTATCTGTGAATAAAACAAATTTCTAAGCCTACATTTTTCAATCCCAAAAAAAAAAAAAAAAAGCTCGAGTCTTTTTCACTATAAATTCTATATAACATTCCATCAATGTCAATTGAGTCATGAAATAGGACCCAACTTTGCTGGAAATCATGTGGGTTGAAAATGGTCCGGGTCATGACAATTAAATACCATCTTTTTATTAAATGAGTTGTTTATTTAAATAAATTGTATTGTAATTGATGAATTTGAATTGTTTAATTAAACAAATTGAATTAATGTTAACTCATAATCATATATCGAGAGCTTGAAATTATATAAACACGACCCATAGACCCGAATTACCGCGGCTTGTATTATGTAGTGTAAATCAAGCGGGTTTATATTTGATTACCCGACCCGCATTGCTGGCGAAACTACCGACAGGCAAACTGGAACCTGCATTATAAAATTGACGAAAAGTGAAAGGAAAACATGACATGATTGACATGGAAGAAAACAGCAACAGCCACGCTCCAATGAGGGAAGTGAATTACAAACTCAGATCAAGTGATCAACAACAAAGCTGTGGCAAAATTGAGAAGAATCAAGTTAAAATATTCCACTCTATTTCAATTAAGATAAACATAAATTATTTAACAGTCAAGATTTAATGGTATTGTGTCTAATAGGTTATCATATGTTAGCATGCCATTCAATATATTTACATTGCTAGATGTAATAATATTAGATCCTAATTATAAAATGGCTCATATTCATTTTTGAGTTTAAAAGAAAGGACTCTTGTTTGTAGTTAATATTGGACTTTGAAAGGTCTAGAGTCCGTTGGCGGCCTTCTGGTTCTTTATTAGTCATTTGGTAAGTCAACTCCTCTTTGCACAAGTCACACACAAGGCTTAGAGGCTTATTTGATTGTTTTGACAAGTACTCTGATGCTAAAGTTAGTTAGACAATGGTGGAGAGGGATTTACAGTGAGCCCTATTGTTTGCGTGGTGTTTACTAAGAAACAGTGGAATCCTTAGAGTTTCCTTTACCTCTACTTTTGTATCTTGCACTTACTTTTCCTAAGATGCCACCGCCTACCGGGCCATCGGCCATGTGAAGCCTTGTTGTTGGGCCGCCGCCAATTTGCTTGTTTTGATTGAAGATACGCTATTGTTCTGCATCCGCAACAAAGAACAATAAGCATTTAATGTTGGGATCCTCTCTATTTCAATTGAAATGAAAAGGAGCCGGTCCTATATGTTTGAGAGATAAAATTGTTCATAAAAAGTGAAATGATAATTTTACATCTCAAAAAACAATGAACCGATGCCTCTTGTTTCCAGAGGGAGAAGTGATAGACACATTTAATGTCTCACCGATCACATCGATGCGGGGCGCTTTAATGCAGTGTTTCCCTTTAGCTTGTTGATGGGGCGTTGGATGAACACACGAATAAATGTGAGGATCTAGGAGAAATGTTTTGTTTTCAATTTGTCTATTTTTTGTTTTTCTTTGTATAAGAAGTAAGGAAATTTACCATTACATATATGAGGCCTAATGAGGTCTACATATTCAATGGTTGATTTATAAAAAAGATAGAGAAGAGATTGATCATAAATGAACGTGTAACATCTCTTATTTATATTCCTCTTAAAAAAGACAAAGGTAATGAAGTGAGAGTGCAAGCGTGTAGTAACGCGCGAGAAGATAGGGAGTGTGGAATGGCTGAATGATCAATGGGAAACATCATTGTCAATGGGACCAACTACCCAGAAGAGCTGTGGGGACGGAGAAAAGGTCACCCACTGCCACACTGTGGCTTTCGCTTTTCTTTCTCACACAGCCTTTCGTGGTTTTGTTTCTTGTCCCCGTTGTGTTGGTTGTATTTTGTTGTCTCAGCTTTAAAAGGAGTATTTTTTTCCCTCTTCACCTTACCTATTGTCTATTGCTGTTTCAATGCATACCAACAACACTGAACAACAAAAAGAAAGAACAAGAATCACAAAAACACCATAAGCTTCAGCAAGAACCCCATTTTCAATAACAAGTTTTCAGCTTTTGAAGGGGGAAAAAAAATGCTTGCCTCATTTTCTTCCATCAATGCTTCAAGATCTCTCATCTACACCCCCACTTTCCTTTTCATTGTCTTCCCACGTTTTTCCTCTGCTTGTGGTGTCAATGATTGTCCAGATCATCTTCTCTTGACGTTTCAACATATGGATTGAAGAATGCCTGCTTTGAAGTTCTCAAAGATCTGTGGAATAAGCTCTTGCAATTTTTCTGCTTTTGGGTATTCAGTGGCTTCATGATGAAATTAGGTGAGTACTGTTGGCGAATAATGTAGCTGGTTATTTTTTTCTCTATGTTGGCATTTTACAATAGCTATTGAAGCCATTGTGCATGATTTAAATAAAAGAAATAAAATTCATAGCATTTTCGTTTTCCTTATAATGTGTCATGTCTTCTGGGTTGTGCTTCATTGGAGATTTACATTGTTGTGGATCCGTTATACTCATATGAAAGAGAATTATCTTTGCTTTTAGAGGATATACCAGTCATTAGGCCTACAGCCAGATTGATAAGCTCAACATTAAATGATTGAATCGTTATGTATCTTCCTTGGTACTGGAATCCCCCTTGAGGGAATAGTGGCATCTAGCCCTGTGGTGTTCGTTGTCTTTTTCAATGAGTTTTATTGTTCATTGGGTATACATTTTCCCTCATACTCTGGATTCTCCATTTGCATCACTTCCAGGCTAATTGCTTGTTTTGGTGACATGAGCATGACTAGGAAAAGGCAATGCACTATTGCCCTGAGTCATAGACTCATAAGCATGTATGTTACATGTTTTCTCCTTTTCTACCGCCAATCAGACTGCTGCTATGTTCACTGGGTTTGGGAAAAATGATTATGTTTACCATCTACTTTAGGGTCGTAATATGACATAAGTCAAACATCACATGAAAAGTTTCAACTGGTAAGGCATATATTAGTAGCAATTGGGCATTTTTTCAAAATAATTTATTTTAGCTCTATGCTGGTTAAAATGTCTCAATCAAGTGCCATGGTTGAAATGTCTCAATCAAGTGTCCTGGAATGGACAAAAATATAGGCATTTCATAACACCGATTGCAACTATGTGAGTTTCTTAAACACATGCAATCAAGTGCTGAAATCACACAGACTAGAAGTCCATTCAGCTTTTAGGGGCCATCCAATTGGATTCATTGCATAAGCGGTGCGTCATTTCATTCCTCTTACCAATCTCTGGTAAACCACCGATCAGTGGTTGGTGGAAATATGGAATGCTAATTCACTTGCAATTAGTTGATCTGTGGAGTTTAATCAAGGAGCTATTTTTATTTTTCTAATTTCTGAATTGAATGATTTGATATGTTCTATTGATTAAATAATAATACAGCACAAAGGGAGTGGTGTTTATGAGGATGTTATATAGGAACAGGGAACTGTCATGTCATTGCAAATACACAAACTTTTGATAAATGTCAAAAGTAGCACCTTTTGCTACTAATGTTGTCTTTCTATGTTCTTCCAGATGTTAGCATTGATCTTGGTTTATGGTGGTATTGCGTGCTATTAAACACTGTTGTGTAAGCAGATGCGTAAAAAATAAATAAGAATAGCAATTTGATGAACGAGAAAAGACCACAAAACAAAGCACAAGATTTTGTGTGGTTCACTCGACAAGGCATATGTCCTGATCAAAGATGAGATTCCAATTTCCTATAACAATGGAGATCGCAACAGATTGCAACCATTGTGCAAAATCTACCCATAGGATTGCATCCCAAAGCAAATCCATATATTAGCCATGCCAAGAATTATCCCATAAGCTCTTTCTGCAAGAGAAATGATACGAATTTGAAACTGATGCTCACAATCATGGAAGCCACTCTTCCATAAAGTCTGCCCCATTATACTCATTTACCCTGTTATATATGGCATTTATTCATTCAGCATGTTGATAGACCTCCCATTTGGTCTGCCAGTTCTTTGTCTATACGTATATGACATTTAGATTTTCTTTTGCCAAAGCATCAATGTTAAATCAAATCGTGGAATATTTTCTACAAGCTTGACAATTAACATCACTCAGGTTCTCAAGAAAATGACTTCTCCCTGGAGCAAAGTTTGGACGGAAGTTTCAGGAATTTCATATCTGGTTAGTATTGATTTTTGACATCCAATGTTTTATGAGTACTTTTAGGTTGCCTTTTTTGATAAGTAATTGGGATATCATTAAAAGCGTAAGGTACCCCACATGAAGTATACAAGAGAAGCCACTTAACTAGTAGTGGCAAAAAGAACAAGAAAATCATGGTAACCTAATATCCTTATATGAATGGATGAGCACCCTTAGAAGCCTTTGTTATAATTATTTTTCGAATTTCCTTCATGTTTCGCTTTAGATTGTATTGTAGGATACCCTCGTTGTATTTAACTTAGCTTCAATTTTCACTAATAAAATTTATCTTGCTATGCTACAGTCTCTAGTTTTTGAGGATGATTAAGTCAGAATATTATCATATGCTGAAAGCATGTTTGCATCGTACTTCAGATGGATCTTTGACCCTATGTGATGAACAATACCATTATTTAGAAGATTTTAGACATCAAGTTCGGGTTATACTTTAGTTATGGAAGCTTTTGAAACTTTGCATCAGTTCAGAGCTAAAATCTCAGATATAGGACTTAAGGTCGAAAAATTTCAGGTTGACTTTGGTCCCCTTTAAGAATAATCTCAACTCAACTCAACTTTGGTCCCTTGGGAAAGTATTTATGGGCTTTCAAGTGCTTATAGATACATAAAGCTGTCTTCATTGATTTACACAAGTCTTACATGTCTCAAGATATATATATATATATATATATATATATATATATATATATAATCATTATACTATTCCATTTAGTCTTTATCTCCACTTTTTCTTGTTCAGTTAAATTTCAAGGGTCATTTTCTACTTCCTTCAAATTTCTCTTGTGCAGCCAAATGCAGTGCTACTCTTGTCAATAAAAAAAATTATAAGATAGAAGTACATCTCATGTAGTGTTCAATCTCAATGGGCTGTTAGGCCCTAAAAGTTAAAATACTAAATGCTTTGGTTGTGAATATGAAGTGATATGCTACAGTAACAGTTATTAATAAATTGTAAAAGCCTGGGCTTATATGATTTTTTAGTTGGATAATTCCAAAATCAGCCTCATATCTTGATCTTCAAGCATCTTTGCTGCCTAGAGCTGCAATATATGTTTGTTGCTTTCACTTTTTTTGACGAGTAAAACTATAAACCACTGAATATATTTTTATTGAAATGTTGCTCTTTGTTGTCATTCTTCCTTCCCTCACATTCTGCAGAAGATCTAGCCTCCTTTCATATGCCGTTATTCTTATCGTTGCAAATGTATTGCTGAAGTTCCAAGTTCAAATCTGTATTGTCAAATTTTACAAAAAAAGAATTGTTTAGTCAGGCTGACAATTACTTGTATAACATATTTCAAACATGATTTTTATGCACATTTTTACCCATATTACAACTCAGGTTTTTCTCACAATGATAACGATCTATCTCCGGGGCAAAGCTTGGATGGAAGTTTCCGGAAGTCTAACTCTGGTTTGTACTAGTTGCTTAGTTTGTATCTTTTTTTTTTCTAAAGCAGCTGATAGTTAGCTTTCCTCCATTTTATCTCATAGAAATTATTAGTTAATCTCAATTTCTGGATAAAGAAAATTATGACTCTCCATAATGTAAATGTTTACATGCTTTTCTTTATGTCATTATTTACATGCTTTGAGTTCTTCTCTTATAAATCAAACTTAGATTTGACATACAAGAAATATATAACTCGGATGTTTGGGGTGAGAGTGCCTTTAGAAGGATTATCCGGTGATGTAGTGGATATAAATCCCAAACTTTTCTTTATAATATGTGCAATAAGAGAAAAAAAGAACTGATGAATTTTCTTGTTTGTATTCTCTCTTTCACACTTTTTTAATTACAAATCTCTTCATCTTTTTGTTGAACACCCCGCCTTCAATCCTATAAGTTTGGCAAACTTTATCTGTACAGACTGATGGGTTTGGAGGGAAGTGATGAGTCGGAAATTGTGGAAGTCAGAAGCTTGATGTTCATGTTAGTAGGTGTTGCAGGGTGTTTGAGTTGGCATTTTCTGTAGCTTAAATTTTGGGTCAAGGGATAATTTATTTTAGACTTTATTTGTTAATAGTTTTCCTATTCAAAGTGATTGAAATTTGGTGTCATGGTACTATTACTCATGCTATAATGATAATGAACTAGAATATCTGTTGTTGATGTGTGTGTTTTTAAGGTTTGTATTATTTAATTGAAGGTTGGAGTATGTCTGTTTCCTCTAGGAGGTTTATGTTGCAAGGCTTTTGAGTCCATTAAGAGGTGTTGCTATTATCTCTTCTAAATTGTTTTAAAGAGTCTCATTGTGAATTTTTTCTTTCTTTTTTTTTTCTTTTCCTTATCTTCTTCTCAGAGATTTTCCATATGAAACATTGAGTTGCTGTTTTGAATCATTATTCAGCCTCCTAGACCGTTCAAATAATCTTTATGTACTCCAAACTTGTACCATCCTTTTCAGTTCCTATTCATTCCTTAGATTTTCTACTGTACCCTAGTTTTCATCATAATGCTGTGTTCTCGAAAGATCTTCTCATCACCTTGTAAAGCGTAGAACCTTTATGCCTCATTATCCAGAGAAATTTTGAAAGTTGCCAGCCACATCTAGGGAAATTCTGAAAGTTGCTGGCCTTATAGCATGTTGCAAGTAGTCGAACAAATTCTGTAGTTTCAGAAAATCATATGCAGATGTAAAAAACTGAAAATGACTGCTTGCTGAAATTGACTGGGAATTTTGGCAGTTTAAATTTTACTTATTTGCAGTTCATAAGTCATTAATTTGAAATCTATTAATCTGCAAACAAGTCTAAAGTGATATGAGGGGGTTGAAGGAGTTTGCGGAGTTTGCTTGAATTAAAAAAAAAAATGGTATCAAAGTGTTACAAATTTGTTTTCCAGGCTTCATTAATCTTGTAGAAAACAATTGGAAGCATATTATGGATAGAATGGAAGTAGAATGGGTGAAGTGGAGACCTACCTTTCGATTTTTTTACAGTTGATGAAGGAAGGGAATATCTCATAAGATAACTAGAAGACGTGCCATCGTATGTGGTTTGAATTTGGTGGGCTGCTGAGGACTGACATGTACAAGACATTATCAAACCAAATTGATGATAACGAATATGAGTGGGAAGTGTATATTTTGAGATGCATGAGTTCCAAACTGAAACATGTGAAGGATTAAGCAACAATGAGAAGTTAGATTTAGCACCAAATTGGGGGCAAAATCATAGAAGGTTGGCAAAGGTGGCTTCTTATTATGTCAGGAAGACTCATGACCGCTCTTCTAAGGTCCACTAAGTTGTTTATTTTCTTTGAAGTTGAAGCCATATTGTGTGATAATAACTATGGCGTGATAAAGTGTGAAGTTGAAAAGGAACTAGTGTTGATGAGACCAAATGCTGAAAAGGAGAAAAGGAAAGAGTATAGGAAATATTCTTGGAGTTTCGTCAGAAATGTGAAAGAAAAAAGGCAAATCAGTTCATGCAACACAAGCATGGGGACACACCCGCATACAGAGACACATGTATACTGATACAAAGGGCATAGTGGGGTCCATGCCATTTCTCATCCATTCCCATGCCTTCCTGCTTTCTCAGGCAAAGTTTCCTAGTTTTAAATGTCTATTTAGTTTGACTTAGGTATTAGCTTGTGTTTCTATTATGTTTATAATTATTCTTGATTTTTTGGTTCTAATATATTTTTAAGTTTTCTCTCTGGTACTGTCTTCTAAGTAATGCATCTATTACTTTTTTAATATTTTTTTCTGATTACCATACTAATAGAAATGACTAATGTTTTTGTTGCTGTGGGATGCAGTTATCTCTACTCATAGTATCTCTGGCATTTCAGCTTCAAGCAAGTTTGTTCCTACTTCCAAAAGAGTGTTTAAAGGGCTAAAGGACTATGGAAGGAAACTTGTCAACCTAGAACTTTTCACAGAGAGTCTTGAGGATTGGGTTCTTGAGAATTCATGTGCAGATTCAGCCGATGATGAGCAGTTCTTCGATTGTCCCTTTCTGATTGATGAACTGTGCAAGCTTGATTTGGCATTGGAGGGGGTTTTATTTCAGCAGTTGTTCCGCATGCCATGCTCACCTTCTCTAACCGATGATCTTAAAGAAGAGGAGTATCTTGCACTAGAAGACTTCCTTCATGTTGTCGCCAATGGCTTGTGGCGTACTTTTTGGCATAAAAGTGGACCCTTGCCATTCTTTGTATCTTGTCCACGTCATCCTGGATCTAAGTTTTATACTGTAGAAAAGGCAATATCAAGGGGAAGGCTTCAGGAGCTAAGTGGTTTAGCCTTATTGTCAAAAACTAGTAGTAATTTGCAAGTTCACTGGGATCAAGTGGTGGAGTTTGTGTTATTTAAGTCAGATATACTGTCAGGAAATGAGTTGAAATTATCTGCTCACACCATTTGTGAAGCCCTATTTTATGGTTTTCATATACTTGTTTCTAGGAGTTTGAGCAAGATCAGTACTATTAACAGTGATTCAGTTTTCCTTCTGGTTCTGGATTCTAAATATGGAGCGGTGGTAAAACTTGGTGGTGATCTTGGCAAACTTGATTTGAACTCATCTAACCCATACCAGGCCGTGGCGGAATGGATAAAAGCTCATGCTGAAGTTTGTGTTTCCTCAGTGGATCGGATATGGAACAAACTGGGGAATGCAAATTGGGGAGATCTGGGGACCCTGCAAGTACTTTTGGCAACTTTTTACTCCATAGTTCAGTGGAATGGACCACCACGAAAGTCGATAGCCTCATTAGCCTCAGATCACAGCCTCCGCCTTCAGAAACGTAGGATAGAGTGTCGCCTTAGTGATCAGAATGAAACTGCAATTGTTCCCTTCCAACAGTCTACCCACCAACATGGAGAGATTGTTGAACTTGACCAGAATGATAATTCATTTCTGAGAAAGCAGGCATTGCGTTTGAAGCTAAAGAAGGGAGAGATATTGCTCTTGGATGATCAACGGCAGGGGCAGAAAAGTTTCCAAATACAGGAGTCTCTGTTAGGAGGGAACTCTTTTCTCTACAGTGCTGTTTCTCTTGATTATCCCACAGAGTTGTTGTCCTTATATGTAGGTGCCCATCCATCCAGACTCGAGCCATCTTGGGAGGATATGAGTCTGTGGTACCAAGTACAGAGGCAAACAAAGGTACTAAATATTTTGAAGCAGCAGGGAATTTCAAGCAAATATTTGCCTGATATAATGGCCTCTGGCCGCATTTTACATTCTGGTTCCTGTAAGAAGCAGAGCCCAGGAGGGCGATGTGATCATCAATGGTGTGGGACTCCAATACTTGTGACATCTCCAGTTGGGGAGCCACTTACATCTGTTGTTGCTCGGGAAGGCTCGTTCTCCTCTGAGGAAGCAATCCGCTGCTGCCGCGACTGCCTAGCTGCTCTCAGAAGTGCAGTTATGGCCAGTGTCCAGCATGGTGATATTTGTCCAGAAAACATAATACGTGTTGTTGACATGCAAGGTCCAAGAAACAGATTTTTTTATGTCCCGATATCATGGGGACGCGCAGTTTTGGAAGATAGGGATAGTCCAGCTATAAATCTGCAGTTCTCATCGTCTCATGCGCTTCAGCATGGGAAACTTTGTCCAGCATCTGATGCTGAAAGCCTCGTTTACCTCCTCTTTTTAATCTGTGGGGGAAGTATAGAGCAACAGGATTCTATTGAATCTGCTTTGCAATGGAGGGAGAGAAGCTGGGCAAAGCGTTTTATTCAACAGCAGCTTGGTGAGGTTTCAGCTCTCTTAAAGGCATTTGCGGATTATGTGGATAGTCTTTGTGGAACCCCATATCCAGTTGACTATGATATATGGTTGAAAAGATTGAATAGAGCCGTGGATGGCTCAGATGATAGAGGTAAAACGATTGAAGAAGTAGCCATAACTTTGAGATTAGAGGATGTTGCTGAGTCTTCAGGAACCTCTGGAGGTGGCCCTTGAGTTTTATGCCAAGGCAGGGATGAGCTTTGGAGGTTTGCTCTTTGTAAGTACATTTTCTCCAAAAAGCTCTTGGGATTCTAAGATTTACAGTTCCATAATTGCTCATATTGAAGCTAAGCTGATTGCAATTTGATGAAACCCTGATTGCTGTTTCTAATACATTGTAAATTTACTTTTTAAGTTGTAATTATACACCAAGTCTTGTCCTTTATGGGCTATATGATTCAAAGTTGGACCAACTTCAGGCCTAAATTTACTTTTTAAGTTGTAATTATACACGAAGTCTTGTCCTTTATGGGCTTCTACTATATGATTCAAAGTTGGACCAACTTCAGGCCTACCTCTGAGGAATCCCATAAGAGAGGTTAGCCCAGTATTGGCATCATGACCATTTTTGGCAGCCGTTATGCTCAACTATTCTCTCTGCTGCTGATAGAGAGCAACAATTATTTCTGCTTGGAGAGATTCCTTGTTCTTTTTTGATAAATCTCCTTGTACATTCTTAAGTTATTGATGCCTTGTTCTTCTGGTTCATGAGAGATTAATATGTTATTGCTCAATGAAAGAGGTGATTGTTGTAAGAGGTCATAAAGTTCAAGCTAGTCATGTGCTGTGAGCCTATGAGCTCAGGTTTTTGAGGCTTGTCATCACTTCTGCTTCAACTAATATAGCAAAATTCTCACTTTTTTTGTTTTAATTATCCAAAAGTTAATAATGTTATTGCCTTCGTCTGTAATATGCATTAACTGAGTATGGGATCTAATAAGGAACTGTGGGACTTAGCATCCATGCCCCTACTCAATGTAAGCTATCCATCTGCCCAATGTAGGAATAACTCTTTTGGGTGTTAAACATCCATTAGATAAGGATTCATATCCCGTGTAATGGACAACCTCATTGCACCCGATCCCCATCCATTAGATAATTACTTGCTGTGTTTTCCTATCACCCATTAAGTCCAAGATTAATCAGAGATTAGATTAACTAATATTGGGTTGAAAGCCAACCAGGAACTCCTAGTGGCTCCTTAACTTGTTGATGAAGTGTAAAGAAAGGCTAATTTGTGTCCAAGGAATTTGGTTCGTGTTAGGTTGGTGGCAAGTCAATTACTGGATCTTAGGTATTCCGTATTTTTGCAAGATTATTTCCTTCTCCAATATCATAAAACTATACTCCATATGATTTTCTTATTGCACATATCTTGTTAAATACACACCCATCTTTTGAAAAGGATATCTTAGTGACATCCATTAGATAATTTCTTGCAGTGTTTCTTCTCACTCATTAAGTCCTAGAGAGCTTGATGGACCACTTTGTAAAAATGAGATAATCCGCTAGCTAACAACAATGAAGAGAACTTTATTTTATTCAAAAATAAAGTAAGCAAGGACAATCAATTAAAAAAGTAGCATTCTTTAAAAATGTTATCTTGTACGAGAAGTTATCTCTACAAAAAGTAAAAATTCTCTTTTATCTGTCTTTTTATCTTTCATTTCTCTATAAAAAAGCAAGTTTAGCAATCAACCAATTTTTTCTTCATTAGTACCATGACACGACATTAGTGTGAAAAGGGTTCAAGAATCAGTTTTCTGCGGTGGAAATGCAAAAAGAAGACCTAATTGTTCTACGGAATTTGCTTCATGTAGGTTGGTGGCAACTGGCAAGCCAATTGTTGATCTTAGGTTCTCTGTATCTTGGCAAGATTATGTGCTTCATTACAAATTTACAAGACCTATCTGTCATAATTAATCTTGCTTTTGAAGTCATAACTTGATTCCACAAAATTGTCGCCAGCTCACTTCGGTCCATATCATTTGATAATTGTTCTTAGTTTCATAGGTGATAGGACCCTTGAAATGATATCCTTTTAGCAATTGTTTTTCATTTATATGTTAGAGAATCAATACAGCAAGAAAGAAATAATTACTAGGAAATTAATATGTATTATGCATAAGCAAGTTACGGAGCAATCATAGCACCACAGAGACAGAGGGTGAGAGTGAGAAAGAAGCATTCGTAGACATGGGGGACGATGGAAATAGAACTACTATCTCCAATGGTCTCTTTGATTTATGCTTAGTAGGGGCTTATGATGCTCAAAGTATTCATGTAACTATATGCAACTTAAATCGGGTTTAAGCAACTGCAGGAATCTATACAATATCGAATTGAAATTATGTAAAATATCCAAAACTCTAATTTGGGCCGTTCATTTTAAATTATGCTATGTCTTATTACAAGTTAAATACTTAAACTTTCTCTTTTTTCAGCAGCTGTCACCACTATTTTTATTGCCATTACCAATATCCCACCATAACCACTATTGGAAGTGTCCAGCCACCTTTTTGTCTACTTCAGGGTGGCTGAAGCACCTTTTGATCAGTCTGGTAGTTTGGCAACCCAAAACAGTCAAAGGAGTGGCTGGCCACCACCAATAGTGATGGTGGTGGTGGTGGAAGACTGATAGTGGCATGCGGTAATGAGGGTGGCAACGTCAACTAAAAGAGACAAAATCTAAGTTTTTAAGATGCAGTATAACGTAGCAGAATCTAAAATGACGTAGCATAATCTAAAATGAATGGCCCAAATTAGAAATATTACACGGCGCACAATACTTAGGATATTATGCACAATCTTGATGAGTTGATCCCTATTTATCTTACCCTTTTATCACATGTTTAAAAGAAGAACAATTTTTTAAAATCTAGAAAATGACCTATTTTCTTAGTTATATAATGAACAAGCAACCTTGTCCCATTGGAGGTTGAAGAACACATGGTCCCATGTTTGTGTTCTTTCATACAGAAACTATCTTCCAAAAGTGTAGTCTAGCTAGTGTGCTTACAATGAAAGCACGCAACGGTCGTTTCCCGGCAACTCTCCATGGAAAGAGCCTAACATTAGTCTCCTTCAATAAAGCAAAATACATATAATACAAAACAAAAAGACAACATGTACATTTCATGTAGCATTCCTATGACCCAGCTTGACAATGTTGTCTCAAACTGAATAACGCCAGAAGGTGTTGATCGGAATTCTTTACAATTTTCTGTTTGGACGGTATGAGGTTCCGATGGAGACCATCTTGTCAAAATAGGTCTTTTCTTTGAACAAGGGGTCTTATCGGAAACTTCACACAATTCGATTCAAGGGAACAAAAAATTATAGAGGATCTGAATCCAATATGTTTCCAGCAGTTATGAGAGTAGCTACTCATACGTTTACCAAGCTTTATTTTATTTTATTTATTGTAATCTCTCTTTCTTTTTATTTTTCTTGTCTTTGTCAGTTGAAAATAATCTTCTTCTATCTTTTTTTCTTCCTCTTCTTATTTTTTCTAATTTGGTTTGAACGAACTGTCACCCTAGTGGGCGACCACCCAATGAAAAGAACTACACGATGAAGTAATAGAATTGAAAAGACTATCATGGCCCAACTTTATTTTTTATTTTTTATTTTTATGAATACTATCATGGCCTAACTTTATCAGTCAACATTCCCAACTTCAAACTACCTACTTGAAAGAAAGAAAACCATCCATAACATAAAATAAAGTAAAAAGAAAAGAGAGAGAGAGAGATTGTGGGTAGAAAAAAAAGAGGGCAGAATAAATGTAAAGAAAAAGAAAAAAAGGAAAAAGAAGCTATGCCTTTTCTGTAATATTTGATAAGTTTTGACTTATTTTTTATTTTTTAAGGTTATATCTAAAATTCTTCTCCAAACAACCCTCAAATCTAAAGCATTTTTTGGTTAACTACAACAAAACTGATTTTTTAGTGACTACCCATTAGTGACGTTTTAAGGCCCAAAAAAAATGCCACTAAAGTTTAGTGACGTGTGTGGCAAGTCAGAAATCAAGGTGTCACTACGGAAACTTTAAATTTATCTTAAGAATCGGGTTGGAAAACTTATATGTATTCTTGAACGATGATGCATAATGCACAATAACTTTCACGCAGCTCAATCAGTTGCTTGTTGGTTAGCAAACGCATACTATTGGTGCTTGGTTTAGAGGAATGGTAATCCAGCTTCTCAACTTCCAAAAACCCATGACAAGGAATAAAGGTTAGATCATGCTTTATTAGTGGGCACTACTAGCCATATTGTAGTTGACAAAAAAGAGAAACTATGAAAAGAAAAAGGAAGGTGGGTTGAAAGAAAGATAAAAATAATAATAAAAATAAATAAATTATTGAAGTACAATTATTTGTTTTCCTAGTTCTTTGCTACGAATTAATGACTGTTTTTTTGGCCAAATTCTGAGAAACTTGTTAAGAGGCTAGGAGTTACCTTCCACATCTCCCTGAAAATCCATTTCCATGCATGCTTAAGGACTTTAATTAGGAAAATGTTTGGAGTATTTCATATTTTACTATAAATACTTACAAATTCATGTAGTAGTTCATATTTGACATAAATGAGTGTTAAGCGGTTAAAGGGACAGAACAAAAAATTCTTATCAATGAGGGCCAAAGCATGGATGTGAGATATATTACGATTGAAGATTATATCAATATATAAAAAAATATTTTAATTTTAGTATATTTTAATTTTCAATTCAATCTTATAACAAAAATGGAATTTGATGATTGAATGTGTATTAAATTTTGCGGCAATTTCTCTTTCGTTATACAATATCAAATAATTAGTCAGAAATTCATCTTCAATTTTGTTGCGAAGCCTAGTTTTGACAATATTCATAATTGAAAATGCCTAGTTCTATAGTTACCATAGAACCAAGAAGAGTAAGCACAAGTGTAATAATTCGATAAACAAGTTGGTAGCTAGACAATTGATCTTCTCGTATTTATCAACCATTGACATAATTTAGAAATATTTAGCAGTTCTTGAAAGTCTAAATGTTGAAATACATTATATTCATAATGCATAATTTCTATTTTTTCATCAATTGTTCAGTTTCATGATCAGTAAAGTCTTGCGGAAAAAACTTGTTTACAACCAATAAATATCATTAATTTAGGTGTAAATTTAGACCAAATTTGTTTGAGACCACTTTTTCTCTAGGCCGTATGTGATCACATTTGTTAACGTACTTAATTTTTTGGACGGATTTTTAAGGGGTTAAGGGCCAAACTAAATTTTTTTGGCCCAAATATGTATACTAAACCATATTCATATATAACTTTTCAGAAGTGAGGGGAGGCCATGACATATATATATGTTGTCACCCCAACGTTTGTTTATACTTAAACTGTTACATGATAAGTATTACGTAAACTATTATATCAGTTTGTAAACATAATAAGTGTCATGTGTACTACCACATGATAGCATAAATTTTAGTAGCCGATGTGATAACCAATAAATATTATGCAACGTGGACCGACACATCACTTTATAATGGATTTTTAATAAAATTCGTAGTATCTAAGCACGTAGACTCAATTAATTAACTCGGAATAACAACCTCAAATCCTCAAATAAGTCTTGGAAATCTATAGAAATATTTTGTGGACATCTTTGAATATCTAGCTCTGACCCTACATGAACTCACATCATTGCCACCTCTCTCAAAGTGTTGTGGCAGCCACTTAAATTAGGAAAACTCAGTACAATTCCACCAGCAAATTAAAATCTATAATTAATTAAAGGCTAATTTGACTAATATATTGGGATTGAAGGCCGAAAAAGGAGGGTCCTAGGGATTATTAATCAAATAGCCATGAACAAAAATGAAAGCTTATCTATCTGCGTCGAAGACTCCAAGGGATGCAAATCTTGCTCTGTTGTTGGTGAGTCCATTATTGATCTTAGGTTCATTGTATGATTGCCCTATGCTCATCATTTATGACAATTAGTGAAATGATTAAGCGAAAAATTTTAATTTGTGATGATCAGCGATTGAGTTGTCAAATACTGAATTAATGGCGTTGAAATATCTCGACAAAAAAGATAAGCGCGGAATCTGGCATAAGTTTTGAGGATTATATTCGGAATTAGATCTTTTTTTTTTTTTTTTAGAAGTATTTTGCTTTGTCTCCAAGTTTCATGGTTATTTACGTTTTTTTTTTTTTTTGGGAGATCGAGCACTCAAAAGAGTCAAAACTTAGCCTATATAAAGGCATATAGTTTGTATTATTTTTAATTCAATTTTGAAATATAATTTTTTTTAAGTTATTATCTATTTTCTTAGGGGGGACTTGAGCTTTCTTTTTCTTAATCGTTATTTTCTTCTTCCTTTTAAAGTTATTTTATCTATTTAATTAATATGTGACTGACTTATTAATTATACACTTTTAATTATTTCATCAATTATCGACCCTCACTCAAGTTTGTAAAGTAATGTATCACCCAAACATTTCCCATTTGGATAGATTGATTAGATTCCTCAAAATGTTATAATATGTGTATAAGCAAGAATACAATGAATAACGCACCTTAATTATTAGCACCATGTGTAAGCAAAGGACGAACACTATCTTCCAACTAATATCAAGCAAAAGATATATTATAATATATAATATTTGAAACACTCTTTGGAGAGTGTGAACCTTAAGGATTCATCATGATCTTTGAAACAAAATCCAAACACTAGGAGGATATTGTAACCAAATTTTGGGACAAAATCGTCCACATGCATGCATGCTTCCAATCAAATTGATAGCGTGAAAGATAAATTGCACAGAAGAATGGCGTCTTCTTCTATACACAACACAAGTAGTCAAAAGCTTAAAGGATATTGGAAACACTCTCAAGTTCAATTATTACTCAAAAAAGTTGATTTCTCATTACAATGGTTCTTCCTCTTACAACACTATTCCAAGCTAATTAACAATGTTTTAAAGATGGACAAATCTCTTTAAAATGGAAAACTATGAAGATTAATGAAATTCTAACTTTCAAAAGTGAGCCAAATCAAGGAGGAAATTAGAAGAGATGGAATTGATTCATTGCCAGACTTGGAAGATTGTCCAAATTTGTCCTACATCAAACTGATCTGCTCGAGCAGACATCTAGCAAAGCGTTTTGCACTAACTCTATTAAAGATATCTAATAGAGTATTTTATAAGAGTAATGTTAAAAATCATCATTTTATCTTCAACTTTAAGAAGAGAAAAAAATGATCTTGTATTAGCCTCCGCTAAAGCAAAAGTCGAGCCGACGTCTAGCGGAATACTTGGCACCCCTCTCAACAACAAGAACCATCATTAAAATAGAATAAAGAATTTGCACTCATCATTGAAGGGCAAAAACTTAGAATCTATAGGATTTCTTTGTATAATTTCTTTACTATATATTATCAAAATCTGATCATGTAATTATTACAAGTTCTATCTTTTCTTTGTTATATATAATATCTTCCCCTCTCGAATGAACCAATAAAAGTATCACACTTCTTGTCGAGAAAAGTCTTACAAACGCCTTCGAGATTCCCAATCATCTTCTTACAAATACAAGTCGATTCCATTTTACACGTTGCATCACAATTCAGATTTCTTTAGTCAATTTGTGTTTACACATTGGGTTTAGATTGTCTCGAGACCATAGGTATAAAACTATATATATAAGTTAACTCTAACCGATCACTTTAATTAAACGGGTCCGACTCCACAATTTTAATCCAATAATTTCGTGTTAAGTTCGCGGGTCGTATAAAAAAATTGCCAATACTAAATGTTGTGTGTCGGGTTCAGACCACTCAACCCTAACATAGTAATTTTGTGTTAAATTTATAAATCGTATAAAAAAATTGTTTTAGATTCAAGAAGAACAGTACCCATGATATATAAAAAGGTCACTATTCTTGAAAGACCACTTGCTTTTAATATTATCATGAAAACTTTTCTGCAATGACTCTTGTTTTGTTTTACATAGTGAGGATAGATTGGGCCTCTACGCAAATTGCACATTGGCATCCACTTGTGTGGTAGTCCTTGGGTGAAGAATATTAAAATGCCTTAGAAAAGTACCCATCAATTGTATGAAAATGTCACTATATGTGAAAGGAAATGATCCCCCACATGCAATTAAGTGTGGAACTTTTGGACCCATATTTTTCTATGGATGCTTCTTCCAGGTCAAGGGTCAAGGTGTGTGTGTTTGAAACCATTGGTGCTTTGGGTTTGAACAAGTCTTGAGTTTTGACCTTGGAGATATCTTGAATGAAATGATTTGCCAATGTCATTTTCATGGCTTCAACTCGTTTTTTTTAAAAAAAAATTTTGAGAAGTGTTTTTCGTTTTAACTTATAATACGGAAGAAAAATCGACGTTCGGAAACGGCCACTCGATCAGTTCACACTCAGCTGTATCACTCTTGACTAATTCTCTTAATAGAAATTATAGGGTTGATAATCATTTTTGACCATCCTGATTTGTTTTCATGCCTATATTTATCAAGGCTTTCTTCCTATCTTGCTGGAGCTCTCCCTATTCATTTGGAGGTTAGTTTTTATAAACCACTTTAGTTTTCATTGAAAAATTCTTATTTTTAATCTCTTACAAATTCAACATTAAAATTTATTATTATTATTATTATTTAGTCCAGTCTGAGCCTACTGTGCCTACACAGTGAGAGATGATACATACCTTCCTTGAACTCTCTCTTCCCTAGTATAGGCAAAATTAGATCCTAAGTACTCCCTTTCAACTACAAATTAGATTTTTCCTCAACTTTATAGCAATCAAACCATTCAAAAAAAATAATTAACAAATCTTGACTGCCATCTAATCTCAGTTTATTAACGGCGAAGATTGCTTCCCGCAAAAAAAAAAAAAAAAAAAAGGTAAAAAGGTAAAAAATTATACGAGATTGTGAAGACTGCCTCTAGTAAAAATTAGCTAGAGTTCTTCCCCATTCTTACAATTTTCGTTGTTAATTTTTGCACAGAAGATCTCCAGTATTAATTTTTTCACCGAAAGTAAGCCAAATTCAAATCGTACAACATAGGGTAATTCCATAGTAAAAACACATTCCATTTTCATCAAAGGTAAATACTTGTTTCTCCTCCACTATATTTGCAAATCATTGGCAGAGCCACAACAATTAATAGGTTGGCTGACAGCCAATACAAACAAAAATAAGCAATTACCATAGATTGCTAGCTTCTCATTTTGATCAATATACTCATAGAAGCAAAAACATTATGTACAAGTCTAAGCTCTTATAATCTAATGATTACAACATATTAAATAAAGGTTTGAAGCTAATTATAGAAGCTAATGATCTATATATGATCAAGAAACTGGAAACCCATCTGTATTGCTATTGATCAAGCAAAACCTGCTAGGCTTGGGCTGGAAATTCCTCCTCCTTTGGAGATCATGGCTGGAGGGCTTGATCATTTGGAGGAGAAATGCCCTGAATGAATTTGCCTTTGCAATCACAGCCAATTCCCATCGGCTAGGCGAGACACGTGCCACTCGCCCGGTCGAGGGGCGGCCGGGATGGGAACTCCGGTGAATACTGCACCTGAATGAGCCTGGATGGGTGGTGGGTGCACACAAACATGTCCTGCTAATTGTGGCGTGTGCCTTTGAATGAGGAGGTGCACTTTTTGAGGCCATGGAATCAATATATGGTTCAACTCCTCCTAATTAAGAACCTCTTTATTTTTGGTGTGCCAAACTGGTTGGAAGCAATGGAATTGAAAGCTTTATATAAGCTTCTTTTGGGTTCCCTAATTACCTTTATGACCCCCTAGCTAGCTTGTATCATGTTTTGAGTTCTCTCATATTCAATTGTGTTGAAGTACTTGAGCTGGATTACCAACTTGCCCTTCTCGCACCTTGCTCTCTATTAACTTTCAAAGGGCAAAATAGTCTGTCAACTTTTATGGTATGTCTATATATATATATGAAGCTACCTGGAAAACGCCAAGGTCTGTTAATGTAGGACAGCTTGTTTTCCAAGGTCTGTTAATGTAGGACAGCTTGACAATCAAAGAGTGACTAATTTTCTTATGTGAAAGGGGCCTTGTGGTCCAAATCACATCGTCGGCATGGGACGGAACCAAAATTTTTCATTTTTAAAATAGCGGAATAGTCACCTCTAATTCTGTACCTGACATCGATGTTGCGCCTCACCGGGTTGGAAGTTTTCATAGGAGGTTATA
The DNA here is from genome assembly GCF_965113065.1 of Corylus avellana. NCBI lineage: Eukaryota > Viridiplantae > Streptophyta > Magnoliopsida > Fagales > Betulaceae > Corylus > Corylus avellana. Next base: position 559,020 of record NC_142496.1, read on the forward strand.
GAAAAAATATATATATATCAAAATAAGGGATGGCCACCCAGAGTTCCGGCGGCCCTGACATGGATGCTGCACCTGGTCAAGGGGGTTGGTGACGTGTCCCTTTCTATTAAAGCACGTTAATGATTATGTTAACTGGAATGTTGGGTGATTCCGTTTGTCATGCAAGATAATTCGCAGGATAGGGTAAGTTTTATAATATATTAAGATATATACAAACGATACTACAAGTTGAATATATATATATATCAAAATGCTTTATATCAAAATGCTTTATATCAATAATATTATAAGGATATCATTTATTAATGGGTCAGAAATTTTTCATCAGCAACGGCCTGGTTTGAGGGAGAAAGATTAGCTTAGAATTAAGAAGAGATGGTGGCTTGAGAGAGAGATTACATTAATTAAAAGAAAAAACGTTAAAAAACAAATTGGAAGTACTTGACACTTTTAAATACGCTTAAAAGTTACACGCATGTCATTTAATTAAATGGGTCTGTAGTTAATTCTTATCCATTTGAATAGGGTATGTGTACTTTTTTTTTAAGATATACTTCTTTAACGCTACGTTACGCAACGAATCTTATGATGCTAATTTAATATATAACTTTAACCAAATTCACATATTTCAAAAGCTACCATACTTTTGCCTAATTTCACAATTATCAAATAATTGATCGATTTGGCAAGATGTACAAAGCACACGTACATTTGTGATTCGTTTACTCATTTTATTATATCTTGCCATATTTTATCATATGGAATGAATTCAATAAAATATATTTTCCATATTACTTTTTCTGAACCACTATGTTTTGTCATTTTGTTATTAAGAGTTTTCTGATCTAATATAATGCCACTACTAAAGATTTAGGACAACATTTATTTATATTTTCGGTGAAAATGAAAATAAGAAAAATGACAAAAATAATACTGGAGCAACGTCATTTGATTAGAATTTTACTTGTTTTTAAATAATGGAAGTACAAAATGAAAGATTTGTCACGATTCCAGCAAATTGTCAATTATATTTGATTTGCTATTTTAGATTAGGATTTTATTTGTAAAATATTTTATTTGATTGTGACTTTATTTTATTTTATTTCATTTTTATTTTCATTTTATTGCTACTAAGATTAGGTTTACTTTCTCTACAACTATTTCTCTTTTATATAAATGATAGTTTGTAATGTAAAACAGATACCCAATTAAATTATTATCAAATCAAATAATTTCTGTCAAACAGTACTCTGCAAAGTCAGAAGACGCAGACGCTTCTGATTGTTATTACCAAGTCTTCCACTATGTCAACTAAACTGCATATATTCACATATTCATAGGTTTATCATATATCCTTCCTCGTTGGTACCAATACATATTTCACCCTGCAATAAGACTTGATCTTTTTTTTTTTCTTTCTAAAAGACACTTATTATAAAGTACCAAATAATTGTAGAAACTTGTAACCCTAACCAAGAGGCATGGCTTCAACCCTCAAAGAAGAAAGAAGAGATGGGTGCTATGGCTAAAAATGTTATAATGATGATGGTGGTGTTGGCCATTCTTGTTCACGCTGTGGTGCAAGCAAACAACCCTTTCGTTTTCGATCTCTCTCTCAATAATTCCTCTCACGTCACTCATTTTCTGCATTCTCCTCCAATTATCTCTGTCTCGATCTCCATACACTGATGCTAAACTTAATAAACGGACTCATTCAAAAAGAGAAAATCTTCCCAAGGAAAAAAAAAAATCCTCGTTCAATAAATACTAGAATACAAAATGAAAGCCGTGTTTCAGAATCAGAAGCAAAAAGAGTCAAAACACAATGCAAGAAAGAGTGTCAGAAAAAGGCCTTGGCGAACCAGAGAAGGTCGGGTAACGATCCCTAGCTCCATGTATAAACAATGTTTTAAGAAATGCCTCCAGGAAAAACTGAAGAGCTAGCTCTAAGATTTTGAATTGGGTAAAAAGAATCTATCTTTTTACACTCACACACATATATAATCCACATACCTCAGTTGATTTAAGTTAAATTTAGGTATACTGTGTATGAAATGGGAAAGCAAGACCTGGGCTATTCATCAAAAAAAAAAAGAAGAAGCAAGAGTTGGGCTCATATGCCACGCCCTAGCAACAACCGACTGCAACAACGCACTTTTGTCAAAAGCAAATATCACAATGCATCGGATAAAGGTAAATATCAAAAACAACAATTGAAGGAATTATTGAGAGTTTGAGATTAGGGTGGGTATTTGTTCGGTCGGTGTCGATAGGGGCATTTTCTCCTACCAATTTGTGAAAGTCGGTTAAGTCATTTAATTAACCGACTTTATACCGAAAATAAATAGTTTTGACTTTTTCGGTTAATCGGTTAGTCGGTTAACTCGGTTCGAAGCTTTTATGTTAAAACTTATCAACTTCCTTGTAACTACAAAATCAGTAAACACATATACTTTATAAATGAAAAGAAAAAGTAATTCATGGAACACAGACTAAAAGAACACCACAAATCAGCTGGACGAACACAATAAGGAAACTTACCAGATAAAATTCAAAATTTACTTGAAAAATTGGTTAACTCGGCTTATTCTACCACCTACCGAACTGAATCAATATCGAAATAGTATTTTTATTCCGCCCACCAACCGCCAAAAGTCGGTCGACGATTTGTGATGATTTAGTAGCGATCAATAAGCAATTGGTAGGTGGTAAACGCTTAATCTATCTACCCCTATTTGAGACTGTAATACTCCTTCTCGAGCTTAGGTGAGGTTGTAGACTTATGGTTTAAGTTATTTTGATATATTAAAATGTAGTTTAGATAAATATTTTGCGGTGGTAATAGATATTGTGTAACAATTACAGCTAATGTGGTGATGATTACTTGATAAATGCGAATTGTATTGATAATTGCAAAGAAGAAAAAGGGAGGAAAAATTGTTAGACTTAGCCAAGTACTCCTCAGTCCTCACGTAAGTGATAGTCGGTGAGGGTGGGGGCAAAAACCGCTGGTTTGGTGCTTCTACTCAACCACATAACCTTATCGACCCCTAAAAGATTCCCAACACGTAAAATCGCACCCTCCCATTGACAATGACAATGACAGCTCACCAGCCTTTAGAGTTTGGTCTCATTGTTAATATATAGTTTTTAGCATTAGTGATTAACGTGGTTAGTGCCGGCTCAACTATCACATTAGTTTATAAGTCTAAGTAGTACTTATTACGTTAATCATTTGATACTAAATTTAACTGTGACTGAGGTAACAATCCGTCAAAACTGACACATCAATTTATAAGAAAATTCTAATAAAAATTGTATTATCCAAACTGACAGAAACATTTTTCCGTCACAAAATATTAGTCATAGTAACCTCAAGGGGTTGGTTCAATTGGTGAAAGTCAAGGCCTTGGTGGCATCCCAATCAAGTCTAAGGTTTAAATTTTTTGAGCGCAAACAAATCTTCGAAGCTACATCTGTGACAAGCTGAGTCAGCGCCCCCCCCCCCCAAAAAAAGCCATAAAATGGAATGGAGTGTCACAAGAAACTTGGTCATTGGCTTGTACGGTGGTCGTATACCATAATGTTGCTTGTAGACGTGTATGTGTGTTGTGGAAGAGTCGGTCGTTTGGCTGCTGATCAAACCTCATTGATGTTGATTGACGTTAAGGATATGTAGATAATTGCACAAGGTAATAGATTATGGAGGAACGTATATCTTTTATACTAAATTTAGGGAAATTTCTAGTTACTTTCCTTTATATATATATATATATAAAATAAAGCAAGCTATCCAACGTTTCTATTTCAACAGTTGTCTCTCAATGCAGCTATTTTCCCAAATTTTTATTCAAGATACAGTGGACTTTGTCATTTTATATCTCATTTCTAGTTACTTGTTTGTTTTTCATTATAACACTGTATTTTTTGTTTAGAATTTGTTGTTGGGGCGTTTACTCCCTCTTGTTTTATGTTTTCTTGTAACCCTTTCCCATTATTAAATTAAGAAAATAAAAATATTTCATATAACATTTATTATGATAGTAACTAAGTGCCTATATGTAAGGCATCATCCAATTATTTTTCAACTTTTTTTTTTTTGTTTATTTTTCCTTTCTCATAATAAAAACTAGGATAATCTCTCGATATGCGTGTGATTTACTTCAACTTTGCTCAGACGAGCACGCCACCTGATAATCATAGTCCCCTATGATGATACTGTTGAAAATCTCCTAAATATTTTCATTACTTCACTTGAAAGACTACTAATTGTTTTATCTTTGTCACATCTAATGAAAACTCAACTCGCAGCCTCACCCAAGTCACATGAAGATCAAAATATAACATAAATGATGACATGCTGCAAAAGAATGCACCAATTCCTGTGCTACTTTTCACATCAATCATTTGATAGTAATTAATGTAATAATATTAAATTTGATTGTAACCGACATAGCATTGTTAATTGACTCGATGGGCAACCATTAACTTGCTGTATAAGAAATATTCTTTTTCTGAGGCTGAAGAACTCGAAAGAAACATTTTCCTTGAGCTTGAAGCTAAATGAGCGGGCCAAAAAAGACCATGTCTCCATGAAGCAGCTATGGAATATAAATATGTAGTCACAACAAAGTGCCATGATGGGATAAACACCTACACTCCACTATCATCAAAACCTAAGGATCACTAGCATAATGTACATGAATTTTAAAGTAACACTCAAATATACAAGAAAACCCTTTCACCAAACAAGCATAATTAGAGTAGAAGATCTCTATATGGCCTTGTTTTCGTTATCCAACGATCTAGCTGTAGACCGTTTGGTATATACACGGTGGCGTCGCTCTCTTCCATAAATAACCCAGAAGATCAATGAGAACATTACAGCAGCAGATACCACTACTAACCCAACATAGATCCATTCACTAAATCTTCGCAGATCAGGACAATGGTCGTTACTGATGCCGGTGAACGTGTCCCGTACAAAAGTGCAGTCTTCCAGATTAACCAAGAATGGAGCATAACGATACAAACCATAGCTCACATTAACAGCAGCAGCCATCTGGTTGTAGAAGGTGGGGGTCAATCGGCCAGGTGTGGTACAAATACCAGATGATGAAACTTGACAGACATAATTCTTCCACACCTGCTTGGGAAAAATGTTGAAAATTTATTCATCTACAGTCAACAGACATTTGATGATATGTATGAAGGCTGTAAGCATTTTTGAAATAAAATTCAGATACTTTAGTGACATTACCTCTGTAGCATTGTTCAAGTGCACCTCACCAGTTGCACATTGTCGATCCTTGAGATTAGAATAAAACGGGTTGCAAAGAACGGGCATCAATGGACCAGATTGATTGAAATAAAGGGGTCCGGCGATGGGTGGAAAATTAACATTAGAGATATTGATGATCATGCGGTCAACTACAACGACAAGCTGGTAGGTGACATTTTTGGATTGTGAAAGGGTTTCTTGGGCAGTTGCATTGTCCACACATGGGAGTATATCATCTAAAGCTGTATGTGCAGTGGGGTTCTGGACCCATTCATCCATTGCAACACAAGTATCTGCAACCACACTAATGAATATACAAAAAAAGAAGTTAGATCTAGAGATTACATGTGCAACAGAGAATTATCAAGGAGTCATAACTTATAGTGAACAATAGCATAAACAATTGATCTTATGATTGGTGAAGCTCTGGTTACATTTTAGATTAACTGATGGACTAAACAGATCAAGGATAACTACGAAAAAAAAGATAGCAACCATTCTACAGACTCAAAATATAACCTACCAATTGAGAAATTGGCAACCTAAATCAGCTGGAGAAAAGTTTTCAACAAAACCTCAACTAATTTTATAGTAAAAAGTTAAAACTTAAAAAAGCACAATCTTTCAATTCTCAAACAACAAGGTCTTGCTATAAATAATAATAATAAAAAAAAAAGAGATTATTTTGGCATCAATTTCTGGAAGCATTTCTAAAGTACGTTTCAATGTCTTTCCTTCCTAAGCTCCACTAGCTTAAACAAAAGGGCTATTGAAAAGGGCAGGAGCCAGGCATGATTAACTGGATGCCAGAGCAACCCAAGGTCCAAACAAAAAAAAAAAGAGTCAAAGCAGAAGTTTCAGGTTAAAGGAAACTTTAACACTTTTTCTGGTCTATGTTCTTTTAATTTCATTAAACATAACACTTCAATCTTTATCAACTCAGAATTGACCAAGAATTACATGGTCAGTGCACTTCCCTCATGATGCACAAACCATTAATGTACCTCACACATTTCTGCTCCTTGCATCGTACCTCAGATTTTGAAGAATGAAAAGTCATTGAGAAGCAGGATGATAATGTGTAAGCAAATTACAAACCACCAAAGTAGTATTTGATTTCAAAGAAACATAAAAATAAACTATTTCCAAGGATCATAAAACTATTAAAAAAAACTTGATAATGCGTAACAGTTGTAAATTATGTTTGTGTAAATAATGAGTTCATAAGCACAAGAAGACAGTTGTGTCACAGGAGAGAAAACTGAGGTACAAAATTTTTCTTGTTCACTCTTCTAATTATTTGTTAAAATGATTCCATATTTGTTACTAAATTATGAACTGTCTAATAAAATAAATTGTCCCAAGGTTGGTTGCAGGGAGCCGAAAAACAGTTGAACATATTAAAACCAGTAAATTGATGAGAACAACATCTACGAAGAAATATACGTCAACCATTGCTTGTTGTAGGCAGAGGCTAAAATTTACATTTTTAATGTCGCAGTGAAGGGAAAGCAACATAAATATAAAAATGACTGCAACAAAACAGAACTTACTTATGAAGGAGGAGAAATACGCCGCATAAAATGAATGTGCCAGCAACAAGAATCCATCCAATCATCACCAAGCTGTAGTCATCACATATAAGTGGACATGGAGAATTATAAGACATCTAAAACAGAACTGCTTCCAAAACTATAAATGAACTGTTTATATCACTTACAAGTATACCAGAGGTTGCAATCCAAGAATGGAAAATACTGCAATAAGTAGCCACAACAATAACATAAAAAGAAATGGTTATAATAAGTCGTATAGAGAATAGCCTGCCTCTAGTCCAAGAGAACAAAAGACTTACAAAATCCAAGAAATGCCAGAAAGAGCATAATAGCCGCAATAATAATAAGAGCCAGTCTCCTGCAGAGCAGAGCAATGGATAAATGTTATCCAAAAGCCTTTGAAGCAGCAGAAAAAAGTTGTAGGAGCTTATACTTACACAGCATCCAGGCCATCTTGTATACTCTTTGAATTATCTGTAGTCGTCTGAGAAAGAGTGGAAGCAGAAGAGTTGATCTTTGTCTCAATATTGTCAATGTTCTTCCGGACATCCGATGGCAGAAAGATAGAATCAACTGCAACCCCCTTAGCTGCAGCAAGATAACCTGACACATTCCTGAGGTTTTCAACGATGGTATCTGCCTGATTCACAACATACTCAAGTGTGCTGGTTGTACTGCTGTGGAAATTCCCCTGACCAGTGTACAGAACTATGCATCCAGCACTGAAATTGTACAACAAAACATTAAGTGAGTCAGAAATTACTTGGTGTCTGTTTAGCAGTTTCAAAACGTGCCATTTGAAAAAAAAAAAAAAAAGCGGGCTGGGGTGGGGGGAGGGGGGGGGGGGGGGGGGGTGTTGGTGGGGGGTGATTTTAGAACACATTCAATGAAGACATGATTTTAAATCATGTAATTAAGCGTTTAGTAAAATCATGGTTCGGCATTTAAAATCGTTGGTTGGCCTTCAAATCTTGCGTTTTTAAAAATGCACCCGCTTTCTGTTTTTCCAAGTTTTCAAACTGCCATTTTTCTAAACGAACTCTCAAATGGGACACTTTTTCACGATTTTGTTTAAAAAATGCACTTTTGGGCTGCGAAATTGCATGGCCAAACGCACCCTAATTGGAGCTATTATATAATGGAGCATATGAGCGTAGATAAGTGAGATTAATAGAGAGAAGGCAAGAGAATTACATTGCTGAAAGGGTGAAGAAGATGAGCAAAATAAGGGAGAGAGCATAGCAAGCTCGAGAATAGCCGAAAGGCGCTCTTGGACAACAGCAATAGCGGAGACAGACAATGCACAAGGTTAGCCCAAAAAGCACAAACCAAATGCCAGCAATGATAAAGAATGGCGCCGCGGTAAGACCCACAGACTGCATTATAAAATGATAATCAAAATTAAAAACAAAGAATTTAATTGATCAAACAATCTACTAAAAAAACCAATGACCAAAAGATCAAATGCAGGATTTCAGAAACAGAGTTCATCTAAAATTGCAGAAATTCAAAGGCCCATATTTGGAGGGAAAGAAATGACCCAAATGGGACGATAGGCCATTACTGATTTTGTATCAACAAGATCCATAAAAAACAGTAAGAAACCAAACTGCGCTATAAATAAAATAGGAAATCAACATAGAAATACAACTGAGACCCAGATGAAAGATATAAACCAATATTGATTCACATTTTTCTCATTTTTTTATTAAAAAAAAAAAAAAATCTGATGAAATTATAGGATTGTGAATTAAGAAAAAGAAAACCCAGAAGGCAGATGGAAGATTTTTTTAAAAAAAAAAACTTACAGCCCAGTAATGTTGGTTGCTGATATTCCAGCCACCACTGTAGCGCTTAAAATTATCTAGAGGGTCCTTCCTGTACGTTCTCGTCTCAGCCAATATCAGAGACGAGTTCCCTGCGCTTCCCTCCGCAAGAGACCTCCTCGTGTCCCATTGCACCACCCCACCATATTCTCTCCCAACAAAAACCTCTACAACGTCAAAAACAACAGGAAAAAACATAACTTTACAACACAGGTTGTTGCAAAAAACAAAAATAAAAAAGTTTCAAAAAAAAATTAAAAAAAAAACAGAGATATCATCTAAGAGAAATTGTTACCCGGGCTACGTCGAGTGTGGTGGAGCAGAGAGCTTCCAAAGGCTGAAGATATGAAAAGGAAGGCAGAGAAAGAAAGAAGAAAAAATGATGGGTTTGCTCTGAAACACACCATAATGGCTTTTGCTTTCGCTTCTCTTCGTTTCGGTTTCCTGAGGACGGAAAAACTCTCTGGTTTCTCGGAGAAGATGGGGAGAAAGAGAGTGTATGCGTGTTTGTTGTTTAGTAATTAGTATCGTTTAGAGCTAGCTTGGCTCTTGTGACACGATCTCTACACTCTTCCGAAAGAGACCCGACCTCGTTGGGCCCCCCTATATGCTATATGCTTTGTCGGTATTTTTGTGATGTAACGAAAATACAGATATGTGCCCTTTAATTCCTCCTTCTGGCTTCCACGAAGGAAATAATTATTATTTTAAATATAAATTTTGATTTTACTATTTCAACATTCAATTTAATAAGTTTTAATGTATTTAAAATAAGTTCTAATAATATATATATATATATTTGAGAAAGAGCTGGAGTATGTGAGAAAGAGAAACACATAATTTTTTAATGGTATTAGTAGATTCGGTGAAAATTTTATTTAAAACAAAGTGTTTCTCATATTCAAAAGGATAAGTTGTACTTAAAAATATAAAAAAATTAAAAAAAGATACGTTGTAATTTTATAAATTGGGTTGGGTCGAAGGAAACTTTTTTATTTTTGGAGGAAAATTTTATTTATTAATTTCAAATCATTATTAAAATTTTTAAATTTTTTGTCACATTGTATAATATTAGTTTGGACAAAGTTTTCTTTCAAGCTGGGTTCAAGAAATTTTCTTCCACCTATTTTATAAAGAGATATGCTAGAATCTAATAAAACTCTCACATTTTGCCTATATGTGCATCTTACATGTTCAAGGGACACATATCACTTTTATAGACTAGATTAAAAGAAATTCTTCTAACCCAGTTTGGAGAAAAACTTTGTCCAAGTCTTTCATTGATTTTTTTCAAACTGGGTTGGAGGAATTTCCTTAAACCTAATATATAAAAGTGACATCTGTCTATTTTTAATATATATATATATATATATATATATATATATATATATATGAGATTAAACTTTATAAATACTTTTAGGAGGCTTTAATCGTAACTTTAACTAATTCTTTTAAAATGGTAATACAGATATAATTAACGTTTTTCAAGAAAAAAGGATAGTCATTTTCTTTTGGGGGACAAATTTTTTGGACAAATTTATCCTCCTAAATGCACGAAATTGAGAGGATCCGTTTCCTTTTTTCAAGGTTCATTACAAATAATATTCATAATGTTGATTAATTTCAAATTGAGTGAGTGAATTTATTTCTTCAATTGGTATACATTTTCTCTGGTCTTTCTTCCATTCTCCTAATCAGGGAAAGAAATGAAGCATTTATTCAAAATATTAATGGTGCTTAATTCATACTTGTTGAAGGGAAGGTGAAAGGCCTCAAGGCTATTAAATGGTGTGGATTAGTGAGATGTAAAATCAATAGGGCTTTTCACACTTTATGTTAGAGGTGAGCTTTCACAATCAAAGAAATATGAGGAAAGTGAACCTATCTATTGGTGACTTCTAGGCTTCTACCATCACTTATCCATCCAAATGGGCATTGTACCACCCACTAAGAAATGTAATTAATGATTAATTTTAAATCATTTACGTTTTGAATTCAATTTGCCCTTCAAAAACACCATTATATATAGGTTATAAAAACATAAGAGAATGCAAAGTAGGTTCAAAAGAAACAAAAAACAATGAAAGAAAATAAATGTACCCACAAAAAACATGGACAAAAAACAATGAGTTTGTAACTCAAATGGTAGTGTACTCTCTTCTAATTGTTGGTAAGACTAACAAAAATGGATCAATACTTCTCAATTTCATTCAAACGGAGAGAAACTAATTTATAGTCATATGATAAAGATGTTGCCACCTTATTTTTAATACAAACATACTTAATCAAATATATATATATATATATATATATATATATGACATGTGATATATTAGGTTGGGTTAGTCTAATCTCAAGTTTGAAATGGTACAATTTGTATCATAAGCACTTTTCATTAGTCATATGAAAAAGTTTGGGTGGTTCCATCATCTTGCATCTGGTGAATTCCTTTGGAGCCAAAAAACAAAAGGGAAGAGACAGTTGCATGAAAATGTGGCACACAAGTTGTTGTGTGTCACATCCAAAATAAAGGAAGAAAAGAAACCTTGCTTAGAGTTTTAGACAAATAAAGGGAAAATCTTAATCCTTAACCCACTCTATGAATCATGAACATCACTTTAAATGTACCAACTTTTTAATTTTGGTTCTTACACGCAAAAACCCCACTAAGATAAGGATTTTTCGACCCAAAACGAAAATTACAATACTAAAGTACAACTAAATAGTAAGAAAATAGGTCAAATAAGTGATTCGGTCATATTTGAAGGGCTGTATAAAGCGGTTATTTAAGCAAAATGGACACCGTTAGATGCTATAAAATCTAATTTATACCATATAATGATTCATCTCGATTTCACTTGAAATGAAGAGGATGTAATTCTGCTCGAAGTAGGCAAATAATGCATTTTCTCTTCTTGAGTAATGTTATATCCCACAAATATCTCATTAAGCTTATGTGATAAGGTTGATTAGTATTAAATTATTTTTTGTACAATGACAGATCCAAAGACTACTAAGCCTTGCCAAGTTAGATTTGTAAAGTATTTATAAAATATTTGTGTGGTATGAAATGCTATTTTGTCTTCTTTAATATATGGATGTTTTGGAAAATTGACACTTGCAATATTGGACCCAACAGTTGTAGGGAGGAATCGGTTTGATAGTTTTTTTAAAAAAAATTATATATAAAAACATTAATAGACTATTCAAAACTTAAAACACAAAATAATAATAATAATATATTTTTTAAAACAAAAGGTCAAAGTAGTCGATTTCTTTCATTTAGAGAGAAAGAAACCCCTTTGTTTCTCTCTTAATTGTTGGTGGCCTGCTCAACGTCTACATATGAAAAAATGACTCCTTGTTCAAAGTGTCCCACTTGTCACTCACTCGGATGATTAAAAAAAAAAATTCTCTTTGCTCAGCGTCCCAATTTCCCATTAAAATTTGTAAAAAAAAAAAAAAAAATCCCATTAAAAAAAGTCTTGAGGGAAAAGATTAATAAGTTGAAACATGGCAAACAGATTGCCATCTAGCTGTAGAATGAACTTGTTCAAAGATTTTATATATATAATTGACTACATTTTAAGGCTTCTTCCGGTAGTAGGTGAATATTATTTTTTGGATTAAATTCATTTTATCTCTTAAAATTTTAGGAAATTTTCAATTCGAACTCCAATGTTTAAAAATTAGTAATATACCCCATAATGTTTCAAAAATTTTTAATTCAGACATTCCATTACTAATTTTCGTCAAATTGGACGGAAATCCATGAAATTACGTAATTACCCTTAATGCTTTTTTTTTTTAAAAAAAAATTTCTATCCAATTATACGAAAATTAGTAACGGATGATCTAAATTAAAATTTTTTATTAAGGGGGTACATTGCTAATTTTAAAACATTTGGGTTCAAATTGAAAAACTCCTGAAACTTTAGGGAGATAAAGTGAATTTAACCGTATTTTTTTAAAACCAAGTTAGAGAAATAATGACCATTTTTTTTTTTAAAAAAAAAAATAATAATATCTACCTAGGATCAGGAAAACACCAACTGAACACCTACAGTTATTTGAGAACTATCTCACCATTCTAATGTTAGAGTCTAGTAGCATTATTTTATTTTTTTTAACAATAGTTAATCTAAATAGTTATAAGATAATAGCATTATTTATAACATTATTCATGTTTTTGTTATAAATAATTTATAATAAAAATTGTAATATTCCTCACTCTAAAATGACAACTTTGCCCCACCCCACCCCACCCAAAAACATGTTAAGATTTTTGAATTTTTTTGAATTTTCAAATATTAGCCCATAAAGAGGATAGATGTGCTGCAAAAAGGTAGCAGTTGAATTTTGAATTAACTGCCCCCCGGTGACTCACTGACACACACATGAATCTGTGGACCGTATATAAATAAACAAATCGACCTTGGCATGTGGCTGCCTACCTTATAGGGTCAGAAAGATGACACGTGTACCTCTTATCCATGTCTTGGCATCTCTGCTTTCCTATGGGTATGGTGCGCATCAAAATCAGCTCAGATTCTTCATTTTTATTTTGGCATCATGTGCTGCTTTTGTACAAAATATGCAATAAATTATTTTATTGCCGGTTGCCAATTCCATTCAAATTGGACATGATTCTGTAAAATTTTAGGGTTTAGGCTTTTTAAAGAGTAGTTGAATCACTCCATAACTTTAAGGGGTCGTTAGGCCACTCATGTATATCGGTCTGAGGTGGTTGAAACCCTCTAGGAGTTATGGGTTGGTTCAGCCACCACTTAAGGTTATAAGATGGTTGAAACCACTCTAACAACCTTGAGCTGGCTTGACTACTCATGTTTGGCTTTGAGTGGTTTCAGTCATCATATTTTGCAAATTGGAGGTAACCAAACTACCTCCAAATCAGGCAAGAGTAACTCAGGCAACCTCTCAAATGAAATCCGTTAATACGGGAAATGTAAATGAAAGTTCTAACTTCGTATTTATCAATAAGAAAGGCACCGTGTATCATACAAAACGAAAGATATGTGAAAAAAAATAGAGGCATTAAAATTCAAAGACATTTAATCCTAAAATAAAAAAGAAATGGGTTGACTCTTCGCTTGAATCAAAATTCCAATACAAAATTTGTTTGAAGGCTATCACATTAATTTGTATAAAAATGATTATAAAAAAGTATATTACGCAAAGTATTTTTGTTAGTGCATTGCATGTCTTATAAGCTGGTTAAGAAGAAAGTCTCATATAATATAATATGATCGCAGGAGCCGAATTCCACGCAATCTATTCAAATAATAATAATAATAATAATAATAATAATTAAATTATTATTCTTGCTTCTATTAATGGTGAACTACCTGGAGGAGTAATTTGTGCCCTTAATTGGGCTGGCATATATACATAGCTCCACCTGGTTCATAGGCATACTAGAGCAGGCTGGGACACAAATTTATCAAATATATAAGCATTGAAATGGCAACCACATATTCTTTGAATAATTGACTATAACTTTCTTATAAAGCGTTGTATCAGTCTACGTGACACTTATCAGTTATCACATAAATTACTAAATAATTAAATTTATCTGTCAAGTTTTGTTACTGAAACTTTTGATCACTTGTATAACATCCCGTTTAGTTCACGTAAGTTGGTAAGAAAATTGTAATAAAAGTTATATATTACTCTAAATATCTTTAGCTAATTAATTAGTATTAAAATTGATAATTGAGGAGCTAATTGCGGCTTAAAAGGTAACAAAAAAGTGGGATTTTTTTTTATTTTTTTATTTCCTTTGAATAAGAAAGTTCAACAATAGGCAATCGTGTAGCCATGCAGCATTGCCTTTTGGCAAAGTCCCATTGCAAGATTGAGTCGGCAATAGCAACTGCAAAAAATCACAAGGATTTGCCACTTTCACACACACACACACACACACACACACATATATATATATATATATATTGGCTTTTTTGTCTTATTGCACTTTACAAGTAACCGAGTCACCACTTTTCTTTTTCTTTCTCCCACCTTCCCCTTGTCCTTTTTGATATATATATATATACTATAGTAAAGCAGCTAGCCCCATTTCGTGGAAGGTGCACAATTGGACCCAAACGTTTAAAGAAAGAGTGTTCTTGGGATATAATTAAGGTAGTATTTGAGTGTTTTATAAGTCTTTGTTAATGTTTTTGATTTTAAAAAAGAAGAGAGAAGGGAGGAGAAGGAAATTATATGAATAAGTTCATGAGAGCAGCAAGTAGAAAGATATCAAATTTGTAGTTTAGAGGAGGAAGAAGATCAAGACTTTGTTCTAAATAATTGATGCATGTGGAGTCAGACAAGTGAATGGCTATGCAATCATGTGACTGAGTGATTCTTTGGCTAAACAAAGGGCCGGGTATTGACTTGCTTTTATTAATCTGAGCTAAATACTTTTTTAGTATTTTTTTGTTTTTTATATATTTTTTTTTATTATGATCAAATAGTTATATCGGTTTCAAAAATATCACATATGGTACATGAAAATGATGCGGCACATCAGATATTTGTCAAATTTTGAGAGGTTTTAAAATGGGATGCCGTTGAGTTATTGGACGGAGGGAATAACTCCGATAGTTAGGTGATCCCAAATACCATGTGTAATACATTTTGAAATCGGGGCCATTATTTGATAATGGAGAGAAAACTGAGAGAGAGAGAGAACAAGTGGATTATGTAAAAATATTTAAAAAAGAAAAAAAGGAAAAAAGAAAAAAGAAAAAAAAGGAGTACCTTGATTTCTTTCTTTATTTAGTAAGTAGAAATAAAAAAATAATAAAAAAAAATAGTGGGCCCCTTTATGGGAACAAAGCATAGATTTCTTTGTCGGATTAGTTGGTCTTTGATTCTCCATTGCAGACATGATAGGTTGGTTAGATGGCTTTATTTTTACTCTATTTGGTGCATTATGTTCAAGTTTGATAATTATGGTCATGTTCCATCATATACACAATGGAAAGATTATTGGACACCGACGAAAAAGAGAAAAGAGGGGAATAAATAAGGGGATTTAAAAGTTATTAAAGAGCAATCTTAATGGGTAAGTTCAACTATGATGATAACAATGAGAATAACAAACTTTTGTTATATTATTTTTTCTTCTTCAAGTGATACCAAACTCTAATTATTGATGTTAGGTTTTATTTTAATGTGTGTTAGCAAATTTTAGTGTCGAAACACGGGTTATTTCGATTGTATTTGATAGTAATTGATTTTAGAGAGTAAACTGTTAATTTGGCATAATCTGAAGATCTATAAATTATTTTTTATACTACAAAAAATAATTTATAATTTATAATTTAAGCCAACCACGTAGACTAATTTTACATTTATCTCTAAAAGAAATAAGTCTCTTTTCTTACTTTTTCTATCTCTCAATATGATGGTGTATAAAGATTAGAAAAATGGGGCTAGAGTCCATTTTAGATGATGAAGGTAGGAAGATAGTCTAGGGAGATCAATTAGAGGAAGGAAAGTGAAGCCATTCTTTTTTCCAAAGGCTAATTAGTAGTGACATTTGTCAGAAGATGCAGTGCATGAAGTTGATTGGAGTATTTGTTTAAGCAAACCCCTTCTTGATGATGTTGTCAAAACACACTCAAACTAATTTGTCTGTTCTCTTAGATTTTTTATTATAAAAATGTTAATTGTATATAATATCTTATAAGTGCTTTAGCCAACAGCTTCTAGCATTTGAAAAAATCTAAGATTGCTAGGTACATAGAACTAGAAGAGCATATATTCATACAAGAAGATACACAAAAGTATACTCCAAAAGTTACCAGAGGATATAGAGAAAACTTGAGCTTTTCCAAGGTAAAAACCAAGGCCTCTTTCAAAGAAGAATAAGATGGATAAGCCTACCATATACACCAAATTTTACTAAGAGATTTCTGTACTCTTTTGCACATAACTATGCTTGGATGGCGGTTTACAATAACCCTCATTTTTCTAGCCTTGTGTTATTTCTCTCCCTAATCGGAGGTCTTTTTGGTTCAAATGATATTGATTTTTATACTTCCCATTCCCATACAGAAATGCTCATGGAAGTAAAGTGATGATCAATAGCTTCACAAAGTAATCATAATCACGTTTTCTTGTTAATATGATTATTTATTAGCTACACAAAGAATAGTTTCTATTTTCTATTTTTACAACTAGATGCAATTACTCTACAAGCTTGAAGAACAACATTCTTTCAGCAATTTGCGGGGGAGAATAAAAAAAGAGAAAGAAAGAAAGCAGAAACATGCTACCTCAGCTAGTTTTGCATACTTTGGAAGTGAAGACAGCCCACAAACTTGAGGTTCGTGGGCCTGTTCTGCACCACCAGCCCACCATGAAAGAGGGCCCAAACCATCTTCATCAATTGATGCCTGATCAATCATTAGAGAGACTCCTGGAAAGATGAGAATTGCCATTTGCCAAAGATGAAGAACCAGAGTGATATATCATATATAGTATGAAACACTGCTCATAAGCTTTGAAGAGCTGCCTGTGGCCTGTGGCCTTCAAAAATCTTTTTTTTTTGTTCCTTTGATAAGCATAGAATTTATTGAAAAAGAAAAGGTACCCTTAAGAGTATATGGGTAACACACACAACGATTCCTGAAAGAAATACAACATATAATTGTAATTAAGCAGCTTAAGAGTATATGGGTAACACACACAAGGATTCCTGAAAAAGTACAACACATAATTGTAATTAAGCACAAAGGGAGAACTTGCAAGTGAAAAATGAATGGACTTACATATGAAACAAAACCCAATTGAAAACCAGTGATTTCCCAAATAAAGAATTAAGCTTTATCAAAGTATACCGTATAGGTCGCAGCGCCATCACTGGGAAAACTAAAGCCACCTTCGATGGAGCCAATACCATGGACGGAGACACAAAGACCCAAATTTGCAGTAACCTTCAACAACAATATTAGAGCTTTTCAAATGATGTCAACAATGGTAGATTGATCAAACTAAAAGAATTATACAGCAAGCCTTGTCCAGGAAAAGCCTTTCAATCAAGCTCTCCTTTGACAGCTTCCTCGATGGGCAGGCTAAGGAGACTTGGCGGCAGTGGGACGGCGTGCGGTGGTTCGAGGTAGCCGGCGCCGATGAATCGTGTTTGGGGGGAAAATTTTGAGTTTTTGTTTGATATATATATATATATATATATATATATATATATATATATATATTTTGTTTTTAATGGGCTGACGTGGCAATGAGACGTGGCACTGCCACATCAGCATCGCATCGCCATCTCCTATCTACCAGAAACCCTAGCTGCTTCAGAAATCCTAGAGAGCCGCTTCACTTTCCTTCTTGTTTTTTTGCCATCCACTACTACCTGTGAGTGATTTCTTCTGTAATCAACGTTTCACCACCACACACGCAACTCCTTAAATCTATCTTCTTTAACGAAATTACCCTTTAGCTCGTAAAGATGGCGTACGCAATGAAGCCGCCGAAGCAGCAGGGTGTGGAAGAATCCCAGGAGCAGATTCACAAGATCAGGATCACTCTCTCCTCTAAGAACGTCAAGAACCTCGAGAAAGGTAATTTTTTTCGCTTTCGTTCTGGCGTATAAGGTGATAATATGATGATGAAATCGTGTAATAAATTTGGTTCTGAGACATGGGTTTAATGTCTCTTTGATTATTATCTTAGAGTTGATTTGGGTTTAGTTGTTTTGAGATGATTTTTGGTTTATCTTCTATTTTAGATAAGACCCATTTGGGGCTTTTTCTAGTTTTTCTAATTTGATTTTCATTAGTTGTTTTTTTTTCATCTTGTAATGTTTGGAATATTTGGCATCTATTAGACTCAATTTTTTTGGTTTCTTTTGTGATTGACAGTTTGTGGTGATTTGGTTCGTGGAGCTAAGGACAAGCGGCTGAGGGTTAAGGGACCAGTGAGAATGCCCACCAAGGTTCTGCACATCACTACCAGGAAGTCCCCTTGTGGTGAAGGTATATATTGTGATATCTTACACTTCTTGGATTCAAATGCCTTTTCAATTAGGCACTTATTAGCTATTTTCTTGTCCAATGTTTTTTTCTAATAAATGCATTATTATGGTTCTTCAGACTAGTCATTGCAACTTATTGCACTCTTCACACTTTGTACCTCACTTATCACAGTGTTTGTTGTTTATGCTAATATTAGCTTCTTTGAACTGTGAAAGGAAACACCTAAGGGCTCATGTATATAAGTCTCGAGTAGTGCTACTCTTCACCCCATTTCACGTCAGCTGACTTGGTGTGTTTTCAGTCACTTAAAACATGTCACGTTAGCTTATGTAAATTGAGTGTGATAAATGGGCGTGAATTAGTAGTATTACTCATAAGTCTCGTGATCATCTTGTTGCATAGTGACCTGGAAAAGTAGACCTGAAAAACCCCAAGGGGTTGGCTCTCAGTGGTTGGATAGCCTGGGACTTTGAGTATGCTCATCATGGTCTTAGGTTCAAAACCCACTAAATGCAAACTGCTTCTTGGGGCTATTGGATTGGGGGTTCGCCCCCTGAATTAACGGAGGTGCACTTACGGAAAACTTCTTACTTAGGGTCTGTGCACCCCCGAAATTAGTCGGAGCAAAAGCTCGGGATACCCAGTGCCAAATAAAAAAAAAACATATGTTTATGACTATAGGTTTATTATGAGTTCTTGGGTGTACTTTCTTGTTTGAATAATTGTGTAAGTCTTGGGTTTCAGGTACCAACACTTGGGATAGATTTGAGCTTCGTGTCCACAAGCGAGTTATTGACCTCTTCAGCTCCCCAGATGTTGTTAAGCAGATTACCTCTATTACCATTGAACCTGGTGTGGAGGTTGAAGTTACCATTGCAGATTCTTGAATGCTGCCTACTTTTGCAATCTCCCCCTCTTCTAATCTTTTTAGTTAATTAGAAATCCTTACTTTATGTTGCCCTGGTGTCTTGGAATATGCATGTCAAGCATCAGAACTTGATTGGTGCTATAGGGTTAGCGCAGCATGTCTGTTTTTCAGAATGTTTTAAAGTGAAAGGCTTCTGTGAGGGATTTTGGTTTTTTGCAGTTTTTTAAAGCTGAGATGTTGGAATGATTATTAAGTATGTGAAAAATACCTCTTTTTTTTTTTTTTTAATAATAATTTTATTAAAAATCACCGACTTCTCACATATTAAAGAATACGTGACAAATTTATAGATTAAGTTCAAGGAAATTTATATTCATTTATTCACCATATTTGATCTTGAATACTTGAGAAATGTTTTTCTTTTCATTTGTGTGTGTGCACACTTGCAAAGATATATGAATGAGCGAAGCCAAGTTTACACGAGCTATGTTCACAAAAATATATTGAGTTGAATAGAGTTTATACGGGTGTATGTTTCATTTAATAATGAAACGTAACTTTGTATTCACAAATAGCTCATATAATAAATTGAGTTTGAGTCGAGCTTGTACGAACCGAATTTGCACGAATGGTACTGAAAATAGGAAAGGCCCATGTGAGAACCCTATCATCATGCTTGCAATTGCAAATCTAAGATTGCTAGAAATCCAACCAAGCACATAGCGATGGAGATAAAACAAGTCCTCATTCAAATTTCAAGCAAAAACAGCCTATAAACAACTGACCCAGAAGGACAGAGTTTTGACCCAAACATCTCTTCTTTTTTTATTTATTTTTTATTTTATGTCGGGGAATCTCTTAAAGGCAGGGTCCTTCGGATCTACCCCTGCAAAGTGAACTATGGTATCGTGCATCGCACTCTCAAAAGTTTTACTACACGGAACTGGTTAAATCGCTGATTTTTTACAAGGGGGCTCCAAGAAATTGTTTGCACCCATGAAGTGTTGAACCTTGGACTTTGAAGGAAGTAAACCTTAAAGACCAAAGCCTTCGCCACTTGGGGTTAAACATCTTGACTAATGGAAATAGCCCAAATCTCAAATTAACTAGTGTTTGTGACTTTGGATTAGAGGTTTAAGATCAATCTTGTGGAGCTTGATGGTTCAAATTCTATTGCTTTTCTGAAAAGAAGAAAATAAATAAATAAAAAGAAAAACGATAGTGGATAAATGTCAACTACACTTGTGAACTGCATCGTAATCTGAAAATAAAGGTATTTTTCTTCTCAAAACAATGATACACAAAAATTACTCATGTGTTAAAGAATTCTCATGGAGATAAATATGTCACTAAGGATATGTTTTGGGTGCCGTAAAAAAAACACACATTTTTTTTTTTTAATGGTTGAGATCTAATTCTTCACGCTCTCTATCTCATGAAAAATTTAAAATTAAATCTACACCATTAAAAAAAGTACTTATTTTTTAGGGATAAATGCAAAATTGGTCAATGTGGTTGGCATAATTTACAAATTACTCACTGTAGTTTAAAAAATAATTTATAGGTCCCTAGGATATGCCAAAATAACATTTTACTTCCTGAACTCATTTTCCGTTAAATGATTTAACAGAAACCGTTACATTGCCACATCATACCCAATAAAAATAAGACACGTGTTTTTTTTTTTTTTTTTTTTTTTTTTTTTTTTTAATTTATGCTTTTAAAAAATGACAAATAAGCTTTTCCACGTCATTTTGAGGCTCCAACATACACTCCACGTCAAATTAAATAAACTTAATCCCTTTATATCTCCTGTGTCGCCATTGGTCTTCATCTTCCCCAACGATTCTTGCCGTCGTTTTCATCTGCGTTTTCCGTTAAGACCTACAAGCACAAGCACCATCTTACACATGCACACTAAGAGACAAAACAAGCCCCACAAAAGAAAAAACACAATTGCATATCTCAAGAAAGAGATCACTTTTAAAAAGATGAACCTACGGTTTGCTTTTTAAATCCACCATCTTCCGACATCTATTTAACACAAAGAGGGAGAGATTGTTTGCATTGCCAAAAAACGCAGATGCCCAAATCTCAAACGTAGATGAAGACGACGGCAAGAATCATTGGGGAAGATAAAGACGACAGCGGCACAGGAGATATAGATGGATTATGTTTATTTAATTTGACGTGGGGAGTGTGTGTTGGAGCCTCAAAATGACATAAAAAAGCTTATTTGTCATTTTTTAAAAGCATAAAAAAAAAAAAAAATACGTGTCTTATTTTTATTAGGTGTGATGTGGCAATGTAACGGTTTCCGTTAAGTCATTTAATGAAAAATGAGTTCAGTAAGTAAAATGTTATTTTAACCTACCCTAGGGACCTATAAATTATTTTTTAAACCACAGGGAGTGATTTGTAAATTAGGCTAACCACAAAGACCAATCTTGCATTTATTCCTATTTTTTAAGTCACCTAAGCCAAATTAGTCCCTAAGATCTCATGGAGTTTCTTTCTAGAATTAACCTTAGATGCTTTATGTGTCAGCAAAGAAAAAAAGGTTTGCTAATTTAGAAAAGATGGGTTTGATGACTCCAAATGAATCCAACATTAGGTAACATAATCATACTCATTAATTTATTTATTTTCTTCTTCCTTTCCCACAATCTCTCATCAAAACAAAAATTAAAAAAAAAATAAAAATACTCTTCCCAAGACAACCCTAATATATCATAACTTGTCGTCCTTGCCATTGAGCATGGTGTTTGACTGGTCAAATTACTGTTTAATTTCTCTCTCTCTCTCTCTCTCTCTCTCTCTCTCAGAAGAGGACGGTGTTGTAGTAGTCAAAGTCAAAGAAAGAAGCTCCCCATCATGAGAGGGTGACAAAGATTATAGGGTTTAGCAATAACATCAATACTTTAGTTTTAGTTTAAATTTATGACCAATTTGATATGCACACGAAGGACAATCACATGTGACCTCTTCCTACTTTGAACACTTTCCATTTTAGCCTTTATTATTTTTCTTATGGGAAATTTATAGGATTTGATCACCTACTCAAATTTTCTTTATAAATAGAGATCTAGCCCTACACGACACTTTAATTTTTAGTTGTAAACGTAAGCTTATAAGACCGAACCACTCCAAAATTCATCTCTCTTTTTCTTTCCGCCGCCACTATTCTCCTCCATTTTACAATTGGTTTACAAAATGCCTTGCACTCATAGATAATTTAGAAGAGTATGGCAGAGGTTGAAGACACTCAAATTCATGACTTCAATTAATAATGTTATTAATAATCATATGATATGAAGAAACCCTTGGAAAAAAAAATGTACAAACCTTAACTTGGAATTGGGAATCACGTGATGCCATTAAGACAAAACCCCCCGACCAAGTGATTAAATTAACTCAAAAACTTCATGAACTTTCAGAGAGAGAGAGAGAGAGATGATAATAAGCATTTGAAGGATTCAGTCAAAATGATGAAAAATTAAAATTGTAGTAAGAAGAGTTCACTTAATTTGTCTAACACAGAGGAGATCTATGAGGGATGCCCTTTCTTCTACTCATGCTAGTGGCCATGTCTTCATCAGAAACCCTATTGTAATTAGCCGATCTTGAACACACATATAGCCCGCTTCTTTTCTTTCTGACAATCTGAGTGCATGCCACGCTCATGTTCTCCGACCCTGACGAACCCGACGACGAGCTCATCGGCTCGTCGCAGTCCACGATTGTTGAATGAGGTGTCTCCGTCGTCACCTCGTCGTCTCCCATGTCTTGTGGGATCAAGAAATCAGGGCTTAGTTGTAAAGTGTTGCATGCTCTCAGGTATGGTGAGAGGTCCTTATAGTGCTTCAGCACAAAATCCACCTGCATAATTCAGAATCAGAAATATGGTATCAAAGCCGACGTCTTAAGTTTTTTTACCATTTTCTACCGGCTTAACCTTTTGTATGACCGATGATTTAACGTTCAATATGCGCGAATTGAATTGCCAAACATGGTATCTATGTATGTATAACCTTTTAATATGTTCGAGTAATCATGGAAAGAAAGAAACCAAACATGGTAATTAACACAAAAGCATCATAAATCAATTACCTTGCACCCCAGAGAGCAATGGATAAAGGGTTCTTGGAGGCTTCTATCACAAGAAGTGCAGTAGTTTCCAGACCCCTTGAATTGCCTGTTTTGAGGCCTCTTCTTGATAAACACCACTTTGGCACTATTGATTGTATAAGGCTATACATTGGAGTTTCATCAAAATCAGCAAACCACATATAATATATATGATGAACTAATTAATTAACTAATTTGAATACTAATTAATAATTACCTGAACATTAGAACAGTCTATGAGTTTCTGAAGATCTTCGAGCCGGACAACATCATGATATACATAACGGCGAACTTGAAGAAGCCTATGGAAGCGATGCGATGGCAAACAATGTGGGCAAATACTCGTGCAGCAATCCAGACAACAAATGTTTTTCTCATTTTTTTTCGCTGTTTCGTGATAGGAACAACCTGCAAAGAATTTTTGCGTGTAGAGGGCTTCCAACCATGCAGGCTTCTGAATTCCCTAAACCAATGATCAAATAAAAACAACATGAGTGTCAAAAAAACACACAAGTCATAGAGTAAAGAGAAAGAGAAAGAGAAAGAGAAAGAGAAAGACAAGACAAACCATGATCACATAAACACTTGGAGGGGACAGAAGAGGGTTGCTTGAGGTGTTATCAAAGAAGAGGTAATCAATCAACAGATAGAGGGAGAGTAGGGCATGGAGATGAAGAGTATTTATTGAGGTTCACAAGAGAAGAAAGGGTATATATTTATTCCTTGGAGAGATACACAACATTTTGTCAATAGAGAGAGAGAGAGAGAGATGGGCAATAAATAAAGGAAGTAAGATATGAGGGGAACGTGGGCGCTGTTCCTGTGTCTCCCATTGTCTAAAACCTTGTTTAAACTAATGTTTCTCATCTCCTTGGCTAAAGAGCTCTAATGCTAAACTAACTAAACTCTTCTTGAAGGAGCTGCCCTAGCAATTTTTATTTTTTATTTTTTATTTGTCTTACCATTTTCTTCTTTGATTCTCATCTCTTAATTGGTGAAATGGGTTGGAGCTAGCTACCCACTTGCATTTGGACTTTGAAAATCAAGAAATAATCAATAATATGCTCAACAATTATTTGTTTGTTAAGTACTATTTACGAGCCAAATACTTGCAAAAAATAAATAAAGAAACAAAGAAACAAAGAGCTAAGTGATCATCCAATATTGGTCGTTTTCCTGCAAGATAGCTGCAATATACTTGATTGTGTGGAAGTAATTAACCAGCCATCCAGGACCGAGGGATATATATTTGTAGCAATTTTGTTACTTGAATTGCTAGCAATATGAGCAATAAATATGAGAAAACCTTTATGGAGTCTACTCTCGTAATAAATCTTGGGTAGCCTAGCCTCCTATTTGGAAGATGGCCCTCATAAGGGCTTTATCATATTTGCCGGGATCTCGAATTTGGGGCTAAGGAAACTTAAGCTTTTGGGATAACTGGTAATTTACCATGGTATCAGAGCCAAAGGTCGTGGGATTGAACCTTGACTCCGTCAATTCACTCCCCCAATTTAAATTAAATATTTCAGGTATTGGGTCTCACTTATTAAAAAGAAAGTTTGAGCCCACACGTGAAGGAGAGTGTTAAATTAATGATTAAGTGATTAAATTTACATCTTTCCTATCAGGTTAAGCTTTTTGGATAACTAGTAATTTAACATGTATGCTCTCCTGATTTTGAAATCCTTAAAATATATTTTATGGACAAAACATGGACGGATGTACTATTTGCGTTTATTAGATATACACAAGGATCATCTATGTGAAGAAATTCATAAAGAAATAAAAGTAAAAGCAGAAATAAAAATAAAATAGGCACAAAAATTTTACATAATTTTGTCTATGACCTACGTTAACAGATAAAGCTCAAAGGGCTACATTACACTTGATCTTATTGCTTGATTAATATTACAATACAAATACTCTTATTTATAAGATAATTGAAATAGATAAGTATGATAATCAAATCTAATCATCAAACGTGATTACAATCACTCTTATACAAGGTAAATAACATATATTAATATCAATTTAATATATTTCCTTTCTCTAACACTATGGACTATGATAGTTTTTGAAACCGAACGATAAATCTATTTGATAAATTGCCTTACTGTAAGTACTAAAAAATTTGTTAACCTATAATTTAATTACCCTTTATTCACGTTTTGACCCTCATAAAAAAAAAAAATAAATAAAAAAATAATGGTCATTCCGCTTGAGTTGATACAACGTGTGTGGATGGAATCAAGCCACGCATACCATGCGGCCACTTGCTTGTTTTTATTTATTTTATTTTTATTTTGTTAAGCACCACTTGCTTAGTATGAAGTTGGCCAAGTTAGTTAATAAAGCACAACGTTAACTAAAATAAAAAGGATCTTTACTGCTAAAAAAGTTCTTCTTTCCTCAGAAAAAAATAATTATTATTTGCTAGATATTGTCTTTCTGCACGTACGCCTCTTATTCTTCTGAAAAGTTATTCCTGCTATTAATTGTTTCTATATGACTTCAAACTGAAGTAATTAGATCACATGTCAAGAAAAGGTCTTCATGAGATCATTGAGATGCAAGAGTGGTAATTAATCCAAAAAGTACCTTAATTCATATATGTTAAAAAGTTCATGGAGTTTTGTGAAGTTTTTTCTTATATTTAATTGTCACAGTCAGATAGGATAGCCACAATTGGTCTTTCACTCTTCCTGCCCTATCCTTTTTGCTCCCAAAAAAAAAAAAAAAAAACCTATATTAAAACATATATGTTGGCTCGATTAGTGGAAGCATGGGACTTTGAGTGCTCATCGTGGACTTAAGATTGAAACCCACTAAGTGCAAACTGTTTCTTCGAGCTAGCCCTTCAGGCGAAGCCAACGACTTAACTGGTTCATGCTGAGAGAGTAGCAAAGTATGGGTCTTGATTTTATCTGATAGGAGTAAGGTGTACGAGGTAACCTACCTTAAAGGGTTTTCGGTCATTAAAAAAAAAAATATTGGTGAGGCATTTTTTTTTATTTACCATCTCTAAACCAAACCCCCTATTTGGTTGCTAGAAAATGTGGGAAAGAGTTCATTTTTCTTCATTTGGGGACAGCATACGAGTGTGTCCAATAATATGTGTTAGTGCTTGATGTTTTATTTCATTTTTATTTTGGGTGCAATTTTTATCCCCAACCCACCTCATATGTCGGCTGTCCCTTGAAACTAATTTCCCACTTCATGCCCTTTGTGGGGCTCGATCATTTACTCAATAAGTGTATATAGTCCCGTTTGTTAGGGTTGATAAAACTCAATACGCATTCAATGCAAAAATAGCGGGATATGATTGTAGGGTCCTACTCATTTAAGTAAATGGATCGAGAACTAAAGTTGACCTATATAGTTTTATACTCATGTTTCGATACGGTTTGAACCCGGCATGCGATGCTTAGAATTAGCAAATTTTTACACGATACCTAAATTCAACACAATCTCAATACAAAATTAACTAGTTAAGATTGAAGGTTAAAAAAACATGCAAAATCATAGAGGCAATTACTGCAGTCTAAAGCCATAATGATTTATGGTACTGTTTAAGAACATTGTTCAAAAGCATCAAATGCCTTGAATTTGGTCAGAAACACAAATGCCAGCATAACCTAACAGTAAGATGATGAAAAGAAAGCCAAAACAAAGAACATGTACGAGGAAACCCGGTTTTTGGGGAATCAAACATACAACCACTCCAACAAGGAGAAGCTGTTGCCTAAATTAATATTAATATTATTAATAATAATAATGTGGTTTTGTCACACTCACACACATACTTGAGGCAGACAAATACAACTCACTAAGCACTAGTGAGTAGTGAGGGAAAAATTAATTAATGGAGTAATTAATTATGGGCTTTAGTGCTAATTTTGAGGGATACCTCGCTTGTTGAGCCTCTCTGTTTAGAGTTAATTTTTAGGGTTTTGTGGTGGCCAAGAAATTGTATTTGCATCATTCCCCATATACCCTTCAATTATGCAGCTCTCACTGCTCATCAATCATGGCGTGCCTCATTACAGTGCAAAGCACAGGTTTTGGTAAAGTGCTAGCTTTTACCAAAAATCAGGGAAGAGTTCAATCTTCTAGCCTTGAGCTGCCTAAACAAAGTGATCATGTCGGTTAGGGCATATGAATTTAGTAGAAGGAATGGGATGAATCCGGATTCTAGCAATTTGTTGTTCGGATAGTTAGTAATTTAGATAATTAATGTGACAAAGTCCATATGAGATTCATTTGCCCAAGCATATGAGTGAACATACCCAAAACTTGTTTGAAAATGTGAGCTTCATAGGGACGCTTTCACACTTGGCAAAATTGTTGGAAGTCTCTATCCATTTAGGATTGAGTTTGATGTTTAAATTGCTTGGTTGGGGTTTTTGAACTATTATTATATTTTAGAGTGTGTTCAGCCCCGTGATTTTACAAGTTAAATGTGTGTTTTAAAACAAAATCGTGAAAAAGTGTCATGTTTGAGAGTGCATTTGAAAAAAAAAAAAAATGGTAGCTTGAAAATTATGTAGAAATCGCAGATAAGAGAGCGCGTTTTTAAAAATGTAAGATTTTAAATATCAAACCGCGATTTCGCCAAATTCTTAACTACGTTTTTAATAATTGAGCTTTCATTAACTGCGTTTGGAAACCCTTAATTAAACCAAATAGACATTTAGTTAATGACACCCAAATTTAGATATGGGTATTTCATGTGGATTTAAAATGTTTAGAGCAAGTTGTATTATGTATTTAAATTCACCATTTAAATTAGTTAAGTTAGAGCTCTGTTCTCTATTTAATTAGGAACTATTTTTATTATTATTATTATTATTATTATTATTATTATTATTCTCTCATTTTCTTAAGGTCATGTTATGCCAAAGTTCATACATTAATAAAGTTCCATTTAATTTCACAAGCATATGATAATGGACTCTCTATTCTTCATTCAAGCATTTGAACGGATGACCAAAATCCACAGCAACAAAGTAAGACTTTTACTCTTTATTCTTATTAATTATTTTTAAAATATTAATTAAATAATTAAGTTCATCATTTCTTATCAACTTAAACTTTTGAATAAACAGTAATTTAACATAGTGTCATATCAGATGTCCTAAATTCTACTCATAACTCTACAATTAATCTTCTAGTTAAACATTCAATATGTTAAATCTCACTTGTTGAGAAGAAGACGTCACAGTGACCGGAGCATTAAAGTATTAATTAAACGAACAATTTCTTGTTAGGTTAGAAATTTCTTCAAACACATACAATAAAACTATCAATGTCGTGTGTCTCTTAAAAAGTACATATTACTCATGTGTTCAAGAGACACATAATAGTTTTATAAACTGAAGAAATTTTTATCATTTATTAACCTAAACTTTTGAGATAAGCTATAATTTAAGATATAAAACAAAATTAAAAATAAGGATGTTGAAGAGATTAAGAGATAAGTTTATATTATATGAAATATCCTCTAGGGTCAAACCCTAAGGTGTGTTGTCTTATGTGTGGGATATAGCTAACTCCCACTTCACCCATGCCATGCATGCTAAAAATGAGAGCAAGGGAGACAAGCTTGACGACCAAACCTATCCAATGTACGTCGTCTTCTTTAAAGACCTACTCTACTCTACTCTACTCTACTCTAGGGGAACAAGTTGGGCACTAGAGAGGAATAAAAATGTTCCAAGTTTTGATACCCATTTGCACCACATAATGATTGATCAAATTCCTCCATTCAAGGATATTGCAAGATCAAACTATGAGCCAACCTTGGGATCTCTGATATTGCTCTTCCAACACTAAGTATTTAGTTTATTTGAGATTCCTTTTAGGTGTCCCTAACCTATTTTGCGTTGGAAAATATTTAGGGTACTATTACGTCAGTTTTGTAAATTGATATGACAGTTTGTTTGGTACTGTAACGTTTGACGTAATCAAAATTCAATTATTTAGTGGGTGACATGGGAAGTGTTATGTAGACTTACAAACTAATATGACGGTTCATGTACCATTGTCACGTCAATCACAATCAAATTTAAGTGGTTGATTTTGTTGTGTGTCTAACATGGTAAATATTATATGGACTTATAAACTGATATGGTAGTCCATGTGGCATTACCACGTTAGCCACAATCAAATTCAAGTGACTAACGTGGTAAGTACTATATAAATTGTCACATTAGTTTATAAGAGATTTGTAGTAAAAATTGTAGTACCCATAACAACATTCCTTTGATTTGAAAATGTTCCCGACGGATGCAAAGATGTTTTCTTGGGGTTCATTCCATTCCCTTGAAGGAATACCTTTCTAAGTCCTATGAAGTTACAAGCTTTCACATGACTAAATCCCAGATTAATTTTAAGGGTTACTTCCTCTAACATAAGCTTTATGCTTTTTTCTTCATTTTTTTTTTAATCATTGAGAAAGGAGCTCCATAAAAAGAAAGTAGGGTAAAGAAGAAGAAAATATATAGTTCTGATGAGAACCCTGCAATCTAAAAACCTATGATGGAAGTAAAGTTTTGGGTGATAAAGAGGCTCTAGATCACCATCACCGACCAATGAAAGTTGCATGATGCATGTGTTTGGTTAATAATCAAACCCAATTAACAAAATATCTCTCCAACATTTAGAAAGAAAAAGGAAAAATGGTAAGCAGCAAATCAGAGAAAAGGAGAAGCCAACCCCCCCCACGTGCCATGAAAAGCAGAAAGGTACTATACTAAGCAAGAACCTCACGTGCAAGAGATCCAGAGGCCAGACTTTAAAAAGAAATTAACCCTAATGTCCAAACTTTCTGACAAGATATTCCTCTCTAAGCTCATTCAAGTTGAAGATGTTGTCTTTTGCTTGGTGGTCAATGGTCAAAGATCCATAAGTGCACTAGAAAAGGTGGGTTTAGAAGAACAAACAGATGGGTGGGTCAGCATGTGAGCCACACGAGGGGTTCTTTATGCTCCTGGTGTGACAGTCTTAGTCTCAGATGCAGAGATTCTCAGCAATTTTATTGTTTAAATTGCTAGCAAATTGAGTAACAACATGTAAAACAGTTAATATGGGACTCACCTGACAAAGCAAATTTAAAGTTGTTCACCCACCTGCTCAAGCAAGTAGACTCCATAAAAACTCTCTTACATTTACTGTTCGAATTGTTAGAGATCCGGATTGTAGAGCCTCCGAAAGACTAAAACCCATTTTGCTTTGTGTAAACAGGGTTTTTATTATAACTGCATGCCCTCACTTTTAAGGGCTAGGTCACGTGGAGAGCCTCTTACTAGTGTTAAAAAAATGCGACATGAGCTCATGTCTCCACTATATATTATTACTGTCTTAGTTGAAAAAAAAACTCTCCCTAGGGAAAGAAGAAGAAGAAGAATAAGAATAAATATAAACCACCCTAGAGCTCATTAGCTGGCTTTAATCTCACCCATTCATCATTTTGGAAAATCATAATGTTATTGGTGATGATGGAAAATCATAATGTTATTGGTGTTGATATCCAGAATGAACTGAATCACAAAAAAAAAAAACTAGCTAGAATAAAGGGTGCAGAAGTTCCGTTGCCATCTGATTCAAGTGCATTATTGACTAGACACTTCATGGACCTGATATGGCATTCAATATGGAAACATGTCAGATGCACTTGAAAAACTTAATAGCCAATACAAGAACCAGTGCAAACTTGAAAGATTATGCAGAAATGGTTGATCCAAGTATAGAGGGAAAGATTCAATGTCATGAACCTAGGTATTCATTTTGGGATCAGTCTAGTAGAGAACGGGTTAGTTTTGTCTGCTTATCAACACAAAGATGAACCCAATTTTCCAATCTGCCCACTGGTTTGCTCATTGTAAGGAAGGGAATTAATATACTGGTTTATCAACTCTGTACCTCAGGTTCATCACTATTTCAAACTGTAATCAATACAATATTCCATTAGAATGGCTGTTATTTGGCCACTACAGACAACTAACCAGACCATTATCACTTTTCTTTTTTTCTAAATCAGGCACTAAACAGCTGTAATACTTCACATCTTCCCCATGTCATAACCTTTCCGGGCCTGTTTATTTAAAACATATCATACAATTGAAATACATTATATTAAAAAAAAATCAATAAAACAAGAGAAAATCAGATATGGAGAAATGATATTTCAAATAGATCAAACCTAGTTTTAAGGCTTCTGAGCAGAAAACATGATGAAAGATTGCTGAACTTTGCTTGAGTAGTTGGTGAGGCCACATGATGTGCATAAGTCCTTGATCTCTTCCTCTGTCAAGTAATTATAGTTCTGCAGACTCCTCTGCACCACCCCCCCAAACAAACAAAAAAAGAAAAGAAAAAAAAAGAAAAAGAAAGATATGTGGTAAGAGTCCATCTTCATGGCATATATGAATAAATCAAAATTTCCTTCAAAAGGACCTTAGATCCTATGACCACATTAACAGTTGTATCGTAGATCCACCCATTGACAGGCCATACCTGAGACCAGTAGTCTCTGACCAAAATGCTAACTTTAAGGTCATGTTGGCAATCATAAGACTTAATATACAATATAAGGCAAAGACAAATGGTTATTGGTACACAGTCTCATATTCACAAGGGGCAAACAATTAATAATAGATTGAGATGGATAGATTTAACAGGTGAAAATAGATCAGAACCCAGAAAATGAGTTAGAATCTCCTATTATAATGGAATATCATGAACAGATTAGGAATCAACAGTCCAAGTGTTTGAATAAAGAAGAGGTAAAGTAGGATTTCAATTACATAAAAAAGTTTCGTTCAAGAATTCTTCACATTTATTAGACAATACACAACCAACTCCTCTCTGTATGTTCAATAAATTTCACTATTGCAGCTCTTTATCAACTGGTCAAACAGTAAGAGTAATTCATCAAGCAAATGGAACACATCCCAGAAAACTGAAATACACCCACCCAAATAGGATTTAATGCATTGAACGAGTATTACCTGCCTAAGAGAGCGCAATATCCAGGGAGTAGATGAATTGTATAGCAAAAATGTCGTTCCTACAAAGACTCCACCACTTCGCAATATACGAGTGATTTCAGCAACCTGACAATTATGCAATAGAATTTTATTAGTTAACAAATACCTTTAAAAGAGTGATACATCCATTTAAATGGAGCAAAGAGAAACTTCAAAACATATATGATAATTGCATGGTCTTTTTCTTATGGGGATGGTGAACAGGATACTGACAAATCTTGTCTGTGTGTGTGTGTGTGTTTTCCTGGTACAAACCAAGACAAACTTTTTCCCGAGAAGGTATCTGGACTCTGAACAGTTGACTTGTCCCTGGACATGTGGTAGGATTCAAACTTGAGCCAATGTTTCCTGAGGTGTTGTGCATCCAAGTTGATGATTGAGCCACATAGACCAAACCAATTCAACGAGGGCATAGTGTGATAAGATCAGTATAGGCTTGGAGTAGATGGAGGATTGTGCTGTTCTAGATAAGTTTCATATTTTTGGTTGCCTAAACGCATTTATTCTGGAAAATATGAAGTCCTAGCTATTGAAAAACTTTGAGAAGAATATCAGAGGAAGAAACAGCACTTACAGCATTGGAAGGAGACGGCCAGCAATGCAAAGCTGCTCCAGCATGAACAGCAGCAACTGATCCTGATGAAAATGGAAGCCTAGAGACATCTGCCCTTACAAGAGCAAGATTACTGCAGATTCTCCAATGAAGTGTGAATCAGGATAGCAATTTCTTCTCTTATACAATCTATAGAAAAATAGACATAAATATTGAACGATTTCATGTCGTAACAGCTATAACTAGATAGTCTCCGACAGGTAAGCTAAACTTACGTAGTTAAAAGAGTGCTATCACTCTTGATGAAATTATAACACTGGCGAAGCATATTTTCAGAAAAATCAAGTGCAATAACTCCAGAATAGGTCACAGATTTGGCAAACTTTCTGGAAAACAAACCACTCCCGCAGCTAACATCTACCAGAAGACCACCTTCAGCAGATTTAAAGTACTCCTGCGCCATTTTGAACTGTAATGGATATCAAATGTCATGTGACTGCAATGTTAGAGTTGAAAAAGATGTTGCTCTAATCCTTTTACACATGAATAGTGGCGTGTAACAGTTTGTCAATTTATAATTTCTCAGAGTTCTTGGAGATTTTTTCTTCTTTTAATATACATTAGGGATTCTCTTGTATATTTTCTATGTGCTAGGATTGCGCCCCTCTGCGATTTTAATGAATTTGAATTACTTATCAAAAAATATAACAAGCGTATGGACTAAGTAAACATTGATGCACAAGGGCAGAAGCAGCTTGAGATTGCTTCAGATGAGGATACAATTTAAAGGATAGATTATTTTTCCAAGATCATAAGGAGACTCCACAAACCTATACATATAAAGTTGCTCCCACTGCAGCTTTTTCTTTCAGAATCACCCTCACGAAGCGTTTTACAAATATTGGTGCATTTGAACCACACTAAAATCCAAGAAAGACATACCTCTTCATCAGGCCCAGGGAAGCCACTTCGGTTAAAATTCTGACGCCAGCCTCTTTCATACAAGAATGAAACAAGTGGACTCCTAAAAATGGTGCAAGCACCAAAGGTAAGACATACCCAAACAATTAGCTATCTTATGCAATCTCAAATCTCATATCCAAGGCATGGTCTAATTTTTCAATTCCTAATAACTTGACCAAATTCAGCAAGAAAATAACCAGTGTATAATTGGGAGAGAAAATCAATTCATGTATACCGGAACAGCTCAGTCCCAGTGGGTTTGACTTCAACATATTCCCTTGAACCAGCAGTAACTGTGAGATCCAGATAGATGTCTTTGCTGGAGTATGACTTACTGCATCTTTTACACATGAAACCAGACCTGTAAATTGCTGGTCTGCATGTTTCACAGTTATCAAGTCAAACCTTCAGGCCGAAACAATAAGTCAAATTCTAACCAGATAAAAGAAAAATCCAGAAAAATGAAACAAAGAATATGTACCTGCAGGTATCATTATGCATTCTAACTTACAAGTTAATACCTGGAGGGCCTTTTCTTATCAGTGGTTCATAACATACTGGGCATGCAAATAACTCTACTTCCGATTTCTGATTCTGCTGAGTTCCTAACTCCTGAAAGCACATACTTTTATTAATTTCTATACACTGGATAAAAAGGGAACCATACACTTGATGAAAAAAAAGGAAGTGTTGAAGTTACTGTGCTTATGTAATTTCTTCAATTCTCATCAAGACACACACACAAACAAACAAAAAAAAAAAAAAGAGAAAAGAAACCCAGCATTAAGAACTTTTTATAAAATGATTGAGCTGTTATACTCGTGTACTGCAAAAGAAAATTCCTGTGATCCTCAACCCAATTTCAAGCCATTTAAGGTCAACATGATCAACCTATATTGAAAACATTAGGTGAATATAAACTCATCTCAAACTAATGCACATCAAAACATCTCATTCATAACACTGACTCAATCTGTCTCTTTTTTCCCAAGAAAGACTTCCTACTCTACATGTGGCTTAGCATCAGATTAGGAATGCGCACCAAGTCAACAATGACAAACATCTCTTGGTAACATCAAAGGAATCAGGATTACTCACTCATCAAATGTTTACCTTTCCCCAACATTTCGCTATTTGTTTCCGAAAATGAATTAAAATATGTTTGTTTATGAGCCATAGAAACCAATGTCTTCTATATTTCTTAAAAATCAGCACAAGAATATCAGCATTAGTGAAGCACAAGATATTTTGCAGTGTGTGTGTTCTCTAACATCTTGCAACAGAAAGGGGTCTTGTGAATTCATTTCTATTCTTCATATTCATTTATTTATTTTGGATAATTGAGTAACTTTTATAGATCACAAACAAACACATTACAGGCAAACTTTAGCCACAGCTAAAGACAAACTCCAGAAACCCAACCTAACTGCTCCCAAGCAGCAGGAAAAACACTAAACCAACAGGGAAATTCCAACACTTGATAGCCAAACAAAACAAGCTAAACCAAAATCTCCTTATCAATACCCCAAGAGCAACAAAGCTCAGCATTCCTAGCAGTAGACCAAAACTTGCGTTTTGTCCAAAGTTTAGCTCTAACCTCCCAATGGATTTGCTGCAAAATTTGCTCTTCTGTACGAGGATGGCCAGCATGCTCGATTTCGTTCCTGTGTTTCTCCACAAGTTGTAAATTGAAGACCCAAAGCCAAGTCTACAAATATTAGCTTGTAAAGTTTTCTTCTTCCAATGATCCAACCCCACATATATAACATCTTCCCATCTAATAGGAGGATTCAAATCACCACATTTCTGCATGACCGAAGTCCAAATTCTCTTACTAACTCCTCATTCGAAAAACAGGTGCTCTCTATGTTCAATCACACTTCTACAAAAAGCACACCTCACATCCCCTGTAAAACCCCAATGCAGCAACTTGTTCTCAGTAGTGTGGAGACCCTAAACCTCCTCACACATTCAAAGAAAAATCTTGAGATGG
Source organism: Corylus avellana (assembly GCF_965113065.1). Taxonomy (NCBI): domain Eukaryota; kingdom Viridiplantae; phylum Streptophyta; class Magnoliopsida; order Fagales; family Betulaceae; genus Corylus; species Corylus avellana. The sequence continues at coordinate 595,254 of NC_142496.1, forward strand.
AATATATATTATTAGCTTACATATTCTAAATCTCTCAATACCTATTGAATCCTCCTATTAGCTTTCATATTATTATCTCTCAATAACCCTCTCCTCCCTCCACAGATAATGTTCTCAGAAACACTTGAAAAATATTTCTAACTAGTTGTTCAAGCATTACACTCGTGTTAACTTTTTTGCCTAACTTGGGATTGAGTAAAGTTTTATTATTTAAGTTCTAACTAGTTGTTCAAGCATTACACTCGTGTTAACTTTTTTGCCTAACTTGGGATTGAGTAAAGTTTTATTATTTAAGCTTAAGCCTCCTAATAGAAAATGGTGAATTTAAGCTTAAGCCTTCATGTGTAGACTCAAACAATGAAACATGTTACTAGCAATATGATATTATTACAACAGAAATGATAATATAATGAAATAGGTAAAGGGATAAGAGTAGGGAGTAATTGGGTATTACCGGTTCTAGAGCAACCACAGAGCTGGCGCGAATGGTGGAAGAAGGGAACCGGAGGCGAGGACGGAGTTGGGAATCGTGAGGAGGAAAGTATGGGCATTTCGGGAATGAGGTTTGGCGAAGTGGGTGAACCTGGTGAAGGAACGAGGAAGCTACGGCCATCAGCTCCGACCACTCTTCTTCTTCCTTTGTTTCTTTGTCTTGTGCTTAATTAACTGATTCTCGCGGAGCTTAACGGTTTGTTGTTTGGGAAACAACCAAGTGTCCAAATCTACTCCTCAAAACTATTACCTGCCCCCAAAGGATTAAAACAAATTAAAAATAGTAATAATAATAATATATGCTCTTTTTCTTTTTCTTTTTTTCTTTTTTCTTTTTTATTGGTTTAGAGTATGTTTGATATTCTGTTTGAGAAATAGAGTTCTTAAGTCAAAAAACGTTTTTTTAGTAAAAGTTTTTATTAAAAGTGCGTTTTAGCAAATTTTGACTTTTTGAACTCTTACAAGTGCTTTTAATTTTTTTTTTTTTTTATCATACTTTTTTCTTCAAACGAATATTTTTAGAGTTAAAACGTATTTTTTGACCCCTCAAACACACATCCAAACAGATCCCAGGAGTTATCACTTTTGTGTTATTTTTTAATTTTTAATTTTTATTTTTGAGCCCTATTATTTTGTGGGCTGGTCCAAGGTATGAGGTTGGGTGGGGTTGGGCTAGAGATGGGGATGGGCTTGGCCCATTATTGGATATTGCACTCTAACAGTTTGTGATATTTTTTTTATATATATTTTTTAATGGGTAATAAACAGTGATAATTTGTGAATTTTTTTTTAAATTTTTTTTAAATTTTTTCTCATTATTAGTTTAATTTGATGGATTGTCCTTTTATTTTTTATTATATGTCTGTTTGGAATATGTTTCAAGAAAAAAAATACAAAAAAAAAAAAAAAAAAAAAACAAGTGATATAGCAATATATAATTGCCTAAGTAGAAAACTCAAAGTTAATGTCAAATTATAAGTCATACTTTTGTTTGCAGAGGTGTTAAAAATGGAGGCTTATAAACAATGTTAGTTATTTTACTGTTATAATGAAATGTCCTTATTGGTAATTTGGTTATGAAACCTCAATTATATGCTAATGTTATCAAAACACTCAATTAATAAAAAAAAGTAATTTTTAGTACTTTTTAGCATGATTTTAAAAATTGCATTTTTAAAATCGCACTTATTGAAATCATACTCCCAAACAGGCCCTAAAGAGGCTATTCAAATATGTAAAGCTGTAAGGGCATTAATAGATGGTATGTGCATTGAAGATGAACGCTGATTTTGTGGGGTTGCTCATGTACAAAAAATAATTCCTATCAAATGTCAATCACTAACACATATGATTATACATCCAAAACTAGGGAGAGGAAATTTGGGTGTGAGTGCTATGCATGCAGCGTGTCTTATCTTCACTCGTGGTTAAAAATAGTAGGGTTTAATCTATCAACACCAATGTTCTTACTAATTAATTAAAAATTTCTTAGTTATCAAAAGCTAAGAGAGAGATACATATCTAAAGAAAATATGCTCAACTTATATTTAATGAGATAATTTTGTACCTCTGATTTTGGTTTGGTAATTGAAATATATAAGTATAATATAAGTAAAGATTGATGAAAATAAGCTTTTAGCCTTCTCAGACTGTGGGTTCACATTGTCTTTTGTAGGCTAAATGTTTGAAATAAGCATATTTTCCTTATAATAGTATGATAGATATTCCTTGTATAATATAGATATGAATGCTAGTTTCTGTTGAATTCACGTTTGCCTGATTTTAAGACCATTAATAAATTAATTTCCAGGACTTTTTAAATTCCAAAACCAATTTTTTTTTTATCGCAATAATAAGCTTTAATATTACCATACAAATAAGTAGGTTTTGAAATTTAAAAAGTCTTGGAAATGAAGTTATTAATGGTCTTAATGTGGTGGTGCAGACTCCTTTATCAGGCAACACGACATCTACTCCAAAACACATTGTTTACTGATATGGCATATCGTAAAACACACTGTTTCATTTAGACTAACGGGAGTTACACAATTTTGATGGTAAGAATTATTTAGTTTTAGCAGGTTGACTCATGGGCTTATAATATATTTATCCATATATATATATATATATATGACAACCTTTCTATATATATGACAATCCCTCTATATATAACGAAATAATATGTCTATCCTTGATTTTTTTTTATTTTTTTTATTTTTACTTTATACTTTTGGCATTTGCGAAATTGAAGTACCATCATAAGTTTTAGGAGACATGATTGTTGATTCTTTACAAATTTAAAAGAATGAAAAATTGATGGGTTTGACATTGCGACAAATAGGTCATTGAAGTTTCAAAATGAACAAATAATTAGAAAATGCTACACTTCCCAAATTTTACCATAAAAAATTGGTTTTCAAATGATTTATCACAATTTCACGAGATCTATTATTTTGAAAAAAAAGTATCTTGAAAACCAACTTTTGAGAATAAAATTTGTTAAGTGTAGCATTTCTCTAAATGATATAGGCAATATGAATTATTTGGCTTGTCCACCGGAAATTCTTAAAGGCTAAATAAGCACAAGAATAGAGCAATAAACCGAACCAACCCGCAAAATGTCAAAAACAGAATGGTTCCCATCACCAGTCATCCATAATATCAAATTTATATATATCCAAAGTTTATATTAGAGATTTTATAAAGAAAATGGTAGAGCTAAGTCTCATTTATCTCTTTTACAATTTGTTTAGATTATTTCCAGCTACTTGAACTTCGTTCCTGCCTCACTGATGAGACCTGCATAATCTATTGATCCATATGGTTGAAAATACTCTGCAAACATCCCCTTCTTTCTTTTATGCTTACATCCCATGTCTTTGCACATTTGATCATTGTACCAAATGTTAGTGCTCCCAATACATGACCTCCTGAAATTCCTCCCAGCATATTGCTTCATGTTCTTTTCCCACATCATGACATCCTTATCCATGTCTCTTACACAAGGCAATTGAAGATTCCCATCAAGGAAATATGTTAGCCATTGACATCTGATTTCCGAGTTGCACAGATTGAAGTAACCCTCTGCATATCCTATTACTGCTAGTTGTGGAATCCGAGGATGAATAATCTGTCTGCAGTTTTATAAAGAAGACATATTATAAGACATATCAATATGATGTTACTTAAGCTGATAGGAAATGGTGAATTGTGGAGTCTAGACTCGTACTTGAAATCACCACTTATCTCAAATGTTGTTTAAGATTTAATCTGTCCAAAACATTATAAAGGTATATAGAACTCAAAATTTGAATAAGAGGGCAGACCTGTAGAGAGGAACTATTGAGGTTGCTGAACCAAAAATGTGTTTTTGGAAGATGTGTGATTTGAACATGTTCTTCAGCTTTTGGTCACCCTTGTATCCAGTGGCTAGGATTACAAGATCTGTTTTTAGTGGCTGAGGTTCTCCATCAATGATCAGACCCTCCTTACAGAAGCTAAGACTTTGTGATTTCTTCAAAAGGATGCTTCCTTCTTCGACTTTGTCATAAAAATTTTCAGGCAGCATTCCAATCTGACATGAAGAGAAACCTTCCAGAAAGCTGTGTTTAGGTATCATTCCATATTTCTTCAATGGGAATTTCCATCTAAGATAGCTCTCAACAAATTTTGAGACTCCCCATCTCTGAAAATACAACCTTCAGCATCATAGATAATTATTATAGAGAAATGTTATACATACTCTCACTCCCACTCTCCTAAGAGCACTCTTTGACGTGAAAGTAAAAATCACCATTGGATTCGAAATTCAATAGTAATCTATCTAAAATCTAATTTTTATTTTTACTGCAACGTCAAAGAGTACTGTATACTTGAAAGTGTGGGAGTGGGAATGTGTGTAGCATTTCTCATTATTGTATGAATATGCACATTCAAAGATGAGAACAAGCATATATACCAAGGGTGAAAGCATGGTTGCCAAAAACTTAAGTAGGAAAGTTTCACCAGGCTTATGAACCAAAAGCTCTGAAAAGCGATTGAAGTACAAGAAACCAAGGCTTACTCCCCACAAAGAGCCGCTGGGGAGAAACCAATGAGCAGTCCTCTGAATCATTGTGCAAGGGTACTCAACTCCTGTGGTAAAGAGGGGCAAGATAAGATATCTATTGAGAAAGCAAAAATCACAGGCCAATGTGAAAAAAAATGATATGTTTAGAAGCATTAGCATATATACTTTGAAAGATATCAACTCAGTTTTCTGAAATTCACATCTTGAAACTATAGAATCAACACATCTTTAGGAAATTTCTGCATTTATTCACATGATAAGCCTAACCAAAAAACATTATTAACTAGGAAGTTCTTATTCCTTGAAGTCGCCTCGAACTGATATCCTTATAAAAATTATTCTTACCATTTGCATTTGAACATTCTCCTGCAATGTCAATTGCAGATTTCTGTGAGCCAACGATTGCAATTCTCTTTCTTCTAATCAATTCTGCAGCACTGGCCTTGTCCATATCAGAGTAGTCCATGGAATGGATCACCTTACCATTGAATACTTCCGGGCCTTGATTTGGAGGGAACTCGGGTATGTTTGGGAGACCACTGAATCTTCCAATACAGAGAACCACAAACTCAACTTGGTGCTCCTGGCAAATTAATGAAACATAAGTTTAGGCTCTAAGTAGTTGGTTCCGATTAATTCTCTTTGTTAGAATATAATTTAAATGATTAAGTCTATACTTTTCCACAAGCTTAAGTTTATGGGATAAGTAGCGTGGTATCAGAGCAAACGCTTTGAGTTTGAATCTTGTATTTCTATTAACTCTCATTTTAATTAAATATTCCACGTGTGGGTCTCGGGGGAGTTTGAGCCCACAGTGAAAGGGGAGTGTTAGAATATAATTTTAATTATTAAATCTATACTTTTTTAAAAGTTTAAACTTTTGGGTAAGTGGTAATTTAACACTATTGACTAAAGTAGGACGATAAACTCTATCTATATATGCTCTTTGCTCAGGTGTGTTATTGACTGTGACAATAGAGCTTGCTGTTTGTATCAAACTGCACATTATCTATAAAGAGTTTAGCTACATTTTTCTTGAAAAAGAACTTTGCATGAGTTAAAAATATATCTTCCTTTCACTTTGAAAGATTGTGAGGGTGTGTTTGAGAAGACAAGTAGTTTGCTTGGTGTTTTAGACATTTATATAAATGGCAAACTACCTCTTCTGAGCAACTTTTGGTGTCTTGGACTATAATGTGCCATTTCCCTCTAGAGCCAAAAGGCTTGCCTGTTCCTCCCCATAGATCCCATGACTCCATCTCTTCATAAGACTCTCCAACATAGTCTATACTAATGACTTTGGAGTTGAATTTTATGTAAGGAACGATGCCAAAATGTTGAGCATAGGATTGAAGATACTTCAGCACTTGAGTGTGATTAGGATACACTTCTTGAACTGAAGAAGGCCAAGGGAAATCTGAAAATTGGTAAGTTTCTTTGGCATTTTGGAGCTTGGTGGACTCTGCAGTATGCTTCCATAATCCTCCTACGCTTTCTTCAGCTTCAAAAACAATTGGATTAAAGCCCTTCTCCACTATATACTTGCAAGCAAGAAGGCCACTTGTTCCTGCCCCAATGATGGCCACCCTTTTCTTCATTGTTCAACTTTTATGAATCTGTTAACATAGGGAAAATGAGAAGAACATGAGATAAGTTTGAGGATATACAAATAAATATAATAAACAAGACGGTTGATCCTTATTCATCAAAAAAAAAAAAGACGGTTGATCCTTACTTGTTCATCATTATTATATTTCAAATTATTGCATTGTCATGTGTTTCCTTCTCCATTTTCTTCCAGTGCTCTAGCTACTCCCCCCTCTCTCTCTCTCTCTCTCTATATATATAGAAGACCAGGGACGAACAATTCATGGAAAAAGACCATGGGAGATAATGTGCTATTGATTGGTGAAGTTTGATGTAACCCCCGTTTTTATCTTAATTTCTGTCCACGGGATAAAAAGGAACCAACAATGTGGGCTTCTTTTTGTTTGGCAGCCTAATCTTCATTAATGTTGCCATTGTCTCCCACTGACATAAAAAAGATAGTGATAGAATGGAAAGGTTTCAAGAAAACAATAATTCAAAGGGTTTTGTTTGGTACATGCTTGAATGTTGGGGTTATTCTACATCGGTTGTGGAAGGGATTGGTGGTCAGTTTATAAGTGTGAGGAAAAACCTCACCTCTTGAGCTAGCTTTTGGAGTGGAGAGGGGTCCAAAACCACTCAACACTTGTATTAGAGCCCACGTTTAACCAGCAAGTTTTGGTCCAACAGTCCACAAGAGAAATAAGTTGTCTATGCTCTGACCCAGGGCCCAATGTGTGAGGAAGAGATTGTTGCAATTATCCCATATCAGTTATGGAATGGGCTGGTGATCAGTTTATAAATGTGAGAAAAAGTCTCACCTCTTGAGCTAACTTTTAGAGTTAAGAAAGGCACAAGACTACTCAACTTCGTATGCTATACATTTTACATTAATTTTCTTACAAATTTACATGATAAGTGTCATACGGACTTACAAATTGATATCATAGTCTATATGCCACTTATCTTGTCAACGAAATTTAATAATTTAGTGAATAACATGATAACCATCCCGTGTTGTCACGTCAATTTGTATGAGACTTGCAATAAAAATTATAGAAACATTGCACCACTATGCTTGGTAATGGAATTAGGGAGGGCAGTTATTGGAAGTCAATGCTGAAATGAAGTGAGGGCCCGGAGACAGAAAGGTAGAATGCGAATAGAGATTCCACTAGAAATAGGGCTTTTGAAATTTGAAGCAATGAGGAAGCACAATGGATAGGAATATGTGCATGTTAGCGTGTTGTGTTGGAATATATACGTGTAAATGTAAACAGTAGAAAACCCATTGATAAGACTCGTCAGACAAACTTGTGTACTCATTTCCAACTAGTTTTTTTTTCTTAGATGAGATAGCACAAAACAACAACAGAAGCCAACAAAAATATCATGATGGTAGCCACAGATGTTTTTTTTTTTTTTGTATGCTTGCATCCATGTCTTTGCACAATTGATCATTCTACTGAAGACTAATGCTCCCAATATATGACCACCAGGAAATAGGTTCCAGCATCCTGCTTCAATGTTTTTTTTAGTTGGGAAAATATATTTTATTCTTTGAATTATTCAATCATTTGCACTTTTAACTTTAATATTTAAAAAGTGATATTTTAACTCTCCAAACTTCTAAATTATTATAATTCGACCATTCTAATAAGGGGTGTCTGGTCTGGGGTGGCCAAAGCCACCCCTAGGCCCAACTGGGGTGGCCAGCTACCCCTTAATTATTATTATTATTTAACTTGAAATTGAGGCATTTTGGGGAAAAAAAAAAAAAAAAGTCAGAACGTTCGAATTGCAACAATTTGAAAGTTTAGGGGGTAAAGTGTCACTTTTTAAACATTGAGGTTAAAAATGCAAACGGGTGGATAGTTCAGGAGGTAAAATATATTTTTCCCATATTTTTTTTTTTCCAGCATTATGAGATCAAAAAAATATGATAATTTTTATAACAATTATGTTATTTTCCAACATTATGAGATAGAATACTAATGTCTATAAGAATAACTTTTAAAATGAAGAAAGAAAATGTACCCGAGAGTGACAAAAAAAAACTTCTAAAACTTGTTGACACTCATCAAGATGCTAAAAAAAAAAAAAAAAAAAAAAATCTTTTGGCCTCTGAATCGAAAAGACAGAGAGAAAACAGAGGAAACTCTGTTTTGGTAGCTGGAGTTAGGTAGTGAAGGGCGAAAGCTCGAGTCTTGTGCCTGAAATATTCTTCGGATGTACAGAGTAGAAGACAAATTTATGAATAGCCTTTCAAGTTTATTAATGTTGTAAATTAAAAACGACCAATTTGATTACCATTTTTTTCAAAATTTCGAAGTTATTCTCTTCTTGCGTATAGGCGAGCACCAAATCAGTTTGATGCCAATATCTGCTACGACTAGGTCACATGGATGCAGACAAACATTACCCTAAGAAATACTCACAACAGAGAGGAGGGCTATATATATATATATATATATATATATATATATATATATATATTGAATAAAAATAATTAGATAAGCTTTTGGGAATGCTCTTAGAACCAATCCCCATCTCCATCCTATACCGTTGAATATGCTGACCAAGCTGATTCCCATCAAAAACAGCCGAGATATGATGATCCTGAAGCCCTGACGATGAGGGTCACCACAAAGTAAAATAATAGGTGTGAGGTTCATACTATAAAAACCCAGAATCGGATATGAGCATTTAGAACATAAGGCCACAAGAAAATGTAGATAAACCGAAGCAAAACAAACAGGACCAAACTGTTTTTAACTGTCTCAGACCATATCATCATCACACATGACATACACAGCTTGAAAGCTGAAACCTCCAATGGCTACTTCTTCCATCAACCCTGTACTTCCACTTTCCCCTTCACCAAAACAGACCATTTTCTCTCCTACTCCATTCATGTCCTGCAAACCCATCTCGGGTCCCATGGCTTCTCTGCGCATTTCACATTCAATTCGGCCGCGTGGGCAAGTGGCAGTCTCAGTTGCCTTCAATCCATCTGGGAATTTCGACCTCTCTTTGTATGACGAAGAGGGTAACTCCTAAATCCTAATACTTCTTGTATGAACCATGTATCAGTAAATTTCTCTGCTTTTTTAGCTGTGAAAGTATCTTTTAAGTTCCAACCCAGCCAGTTTTCTAATAATTTTAGCTCAATCTTGAAAAAAACCCACTTGAATTTATGAGCACAACGAATGACACATTGTCCTTCATCTTTCTACTAACCTGACATGTTTGAACAAAAATATCAACTTTAAGGTGAAAATAGCCAATAATAGTTTTGAGGATATAGGAATAGAAGTTATCATGAAAGAAGTATACCTAAACCCGTGCATCTAGCTTCCATGTTTGAGCTCCACCAAGGTCATTGTTGAGTATACACATGTGAGTGTAAAAAGATTGAGTTTCATATTGGAAAGAGGTCATAAGTGTAAGTGGTTATCATAGCATAGATGCAAACTTATTGGCTTAAGCGTTTGGATTGAGCGGTATACCAACATGCTATATTATGGTCTCACTCAAAACCTCTCCGAGGTGTCAATCTCCCTCACAAGTAGTATTAGAGCTTATGGTAGGGTGTGGTATGGTGGAGTGGCATAGGCTTGGACAAGGGTCCTTAAAGTAGGAACAATGGTCGAAGCTACGAGCGTGGTCGAGGGTTCCTAGAGTAAGGGGAAAAAGTTCCTAGCACGGGCACAAACAAGGGCCTATAGAGTAGATAACTTGTAACATTTTTCAGATTGCATGTTCTTAATTAGATTGATGAGACCAAAATAATACATAAGCTTCTAAGATAAACATCATGCAGATCTTAATTGAGTAAATGAAGATAAGCATAAGCTTCTATAGCAGATTATGATCCCTGGAAGTTTAAACAAGTGCAATCTTATTGGTAAGACTCAACTCTACTCAATCAAGCCTTATCCCAGTTAATTGTGGTCTGCCACAGTTTCCCCACTTTCTCGTTAACAAATGCCTTGTTGCTGCACATGTCCACAACTTGTCTGTCTTACCATTAGTATAAGGTTATAGAGAGCTCAACTCTCACTCTCTCAGCTTTGAACATTGATGTATGAGGCTGCAGCTGAATGTACTAATCTCAGCTTCAAATTATATTAGGAGTTGTAGCTGCTATTGAATGAACTAAGGCTGCACTATAGCACAAAAGTTTCAATAGTCGCCTTCTCATAGTAACTGTTTTGTTCTGGCCAAGATAAGATTTGGTAGAATTTGTTGAACTGCAGTTTGACATATTTTGATTGACAGATTCAACAAAAGCACCACCTCCAATGCCGCCAACCGAAGGCCGATTTGATGTAGTTATAGATAATGATATCATTCGCCGTCTTGACTTATCCCCATTTCAAGCCACAACAGGAATTACCTCACCATTTTCTGGTAATTAGCATTGTGTAAATAACTTAACCATTTGAATATAACTGGATACTTGTTCATATATATGATCCTTCCTTCTGCAATTGTTACAGCCGAGCCAAAAGAGTTTCTTGAACGTACAATTGGCTTTACCATCAATTACACAAGAGAAGATCCAAGTGATCCTAGAGAATTATCAGAATTTCCTGATATAAGACTCTGGTTTGTCAGACTTGATGCTACTTATCCATGGCTACCTGTCTTGTTGGACTGGCGGGCTGGAGAACTAGCTCGTTATGCAGCAATGTTGGTCCCTCACCAGGTAAGCGTTAGAATACTAATCAAATGATTAAATCAAATTTTTTTTATCAGTTTTTGGGATAAGTGATGATTAAATATTGTATCAGAGCAGAAGTCCTGAATTCGAACCCTATCTCCGTCATTTACCTTTCATTTCAATTAAGTATTTCACGATAAATTAAATGATTTCTAGGATAAGAAGTGATTTAGTAGTAATGAACAACTAAACAGAAAGAGAAATAGAGAGGGAGATGATGCTCTAATGTTCTAACTTTTGAAATTTTCTGTTGGCAGATGAATATGAGAATGGGTGTTGTTTTTAATCCTGAGGCACTTGAACTGTTCATCATGAAGAAAGTTTTTATTGCCTATTCTTGGTTGAAGCAACATAATATTCCAAAGCCTAGATTGAAGACAAGTGACATGGCCAAGATGCTTGGATTCACAATTGGAGATGAACTGTTCGAGTTGATCGATGAACACCCACTTTATCCATCATAAACAATGAAAGCCTGCAACTCCACTTGTACTTAACTTGACATCCAAGTCTCAGGCAGGATACATACAAAATATATTGTCCAAGACCCTGCAAAATGATACCGGGAGTGATCAGCATCTACAAGGAAAAGTCGTTGCCCGATTCAGCAGAGCAGACGGGTATCATTTTCCTTCCAAGTGATTTCATTGATTGAATATTGGGACTTCAACCTGCTGTACTAGCAAGAGTTTTGCAAGATCTTGACATTTTTGCTTATGTTTCTCCAGATGAAGCTCTTTCTGTATTTCAACTTAAATTTACATTTCTGATGCTAGACTTTTGTATCCAAACTAACAAAAAAGATATATTAGGTTGAGCTTTTCAGTGCAAAGCTCTTGAAAGAGATGCCTCTAGACGTTTTCAAATAAAATGGATATAGGATTTGTACATAGATCATTACAGTCGCATAATTTAGAGTCCGCAGACCAAAAGTACATTTATAAAAAAAATCGCATAAAGTGTCTCGTTTGGGAGTTTTTTTTTTTTTTTTTTTTTTTGAAGTGGAAAAATCTACATTTTCAAATGTTGTTTTTTAAAGCACGCAATATATAGGTCAAACGCGATTTTACCGAACGTTTAATTGCTTTATTAAAAATCGCATTTTGAAATCACTATTTTTTAAATTGTACGTTGTAAAACTTCAAACCAAAACGGAACCTTAGTGAGAGAGCCTTGCAGCTATCACCCTGCTAACCTTATGAAGCTTTTGTCATAGACCTTCCCATATCCTTTTTCTTCAATCTTTTTCCCTTTTGTCTGTTGAATACTCTTGGACTAGCTTTTGTAATTACCATTTTTAAGAGGGATTAGAGTAGCTTCCTCTGACAACCCTGTGTGACATGCCCTATGTGATTTTCCAAAGCCAACAGGTCCTGAAGAAGGCTACAGGACAAAAAGATAAACAAATGTTAAAGCACAATATGCTAGAAGGTGACTCCCTTGCTGCAGTTCTTTGGCATCCAGCACAGTAACTTAACCCCATATTGGAAGATTTCTTCTGTGGTTTAAGACTCTCTTGGACTACTCAACTCTTTCAACAGTTGGTCTATCTCCAAGATTCACAGGAGTGCAAATTATCGTGCTCACAACCTCGTCAAATGGGCCGCTTCAACTGGTTTTTCCAGTAGCATTCCCAATTCTAACTTGTATAGTAGAAATGATCCCCTTTGTAATTTGGTTTCCTTCTTGATGTTTCTCTTCTCATGCAACAAAAAGAAAGTAGAATTGTAGGAAAAAGAAAAAGGTGAATGAGAAAATATCTCATAGGACATTTTCTCCACATCAAGCCACATGAGGTCCATTTGAGTCTTATTTTTGCAAACCATTATCATTGGAGGAACCAGAATGGGCCTAGGCTGAACTGAGCATAAATATGTGTAGCAAGACCCACAAGTACACACTGGCCCATTGATGATGTCATAAATAAGCCTTCGGTCCAATTAACATAAATGTCTTCTCATTAGAAAGGCTAAAAAGTCTACGTGCCTCCATAATCATAAGCCCGGCCACTAACGACTGTTAAATAAGTAGTCTAATATAAATGAGGGTTACTATCCCAACCCCAAATAACAGAAGGGGTTGTCTTAATCATTTGAGGCTCTCTGCCAGCCTGGGCCAGCATCATTCCGACGGTCGTTTTCTATTCTTGTAGTTCATTTTCTCTCTAAAACCTTTCTCTATTTGATTAATGCTTTATGTATTGTCTTAATCATTTGAGGCTCTCTGTTAGCCTGGGCCAGCATCATTCCAACGGTCGTTTTCTATTCTTGTAGTCGGCCTATCATCCAATCCGGCTGTCCAAAAATCTATTTTTTGCACCCATTAGACTAGATTTCTGTTTGGTCTATTCTGAGCTCCATATATGTGTGTATATATATATATATATATATATATATATATATATGAGTCACTAAACGGGAGAGGTTGGTAAGGTTTCATTTTTTTTTTTTGTTGGTAAGGCTCAAATTAGAAGTAAACTGAATTTTGATAGTTAAATTACAAAATGAAAGAATCATGGAAATCTTGAGTTGGCCCATCAATGGTTGGTTGCACCCCAACTTGAGCAGGCCTTGTCATTCAAAAGAAGTGCTTGTCGAAAATGGTCGGATGTCTCCATATATGTGTCATTATCATGATTTCATGATCACCTAATTTGGAACTCTTCCTTTCACATTAATTGCTACTAGCCTACTATTGTTACAGATAAATTAATTGATCACTTGGAGATGATTAGGGACGATCGAGAAGCTTTTCATTTATTAGCAAAAATAATTAATTATCCTCAATCAAGTATTTTGGTGAAGAAAACTATGATTCGGATGTTTTCTCAGCTATTAATTTCAACAAAGACAATAACTTCAATAAAAACCGAGTGTAAATCAAGTCATTTACACCTTCTAAAGAGAGTTGTCAAATCATCTTAGAACACAATAATGAAAATATATGTCCTCACAGATATGTGAGATGACCGCACGGCTACCCCTGTTAGAACAGTGCTAGGATTCACTTAATTGAAAAGATTCAATCTGGTGTGATGTGCATTTTAGTAGAGTAATTCTAAATACACATCTCTCATCTCACTCTTATACTATTAGGCTGATGTGACAGTGTCCATCAATTATTAGATTTTTTTTTTTTTTTTTTAATAAAGACTAATCCAATGGCTAATGAGCATTGCCACTCTTTTTAGTATTGTGTTCCAAGCTAACGTGGCAGCTCTCCATTGAAGGTTTGAACCATATTGAAGTTATTCTTTTCAACATATGATTTGTTCGCTTGGATTTGTAGTTTCAAAACATGGGATTTAAAAAAATAGAAACTTTAAAACAAGCGATATATTTGAAAACACAATTTTAAAAATGCAATTAGCATTTAGTAAAACTACATTTGACCTTTAAAATCACACGTTTTTAAAAATGCACCCAATTGCCTGCAGTTTGAAAACACTGATTTTTCTACATTTTCAAACCGTAATTTTTTTTTAATGCACTCCAAAACGATACATTTTCCATAATTTTGTTTAAATTTACACTTTTTAATTATTTGCAAAATCACACGGCCAAACACACTCTCCGAATACTAAAGAACACTACATCGAGTTGAACATTTACAATGATTGGGGTGCAAGGTATATGTGTTATTAATTAAATCTAATTAAGGTCAATTATTAAAGAGAGTGAAGTGTGAAACAGAACTTGAAAGAAACACAAACAAGTAAATGAAGTGTTTAGTTATCTAACCTATGAAAATGAACCGTGGAAAAAATGGATCCCTAGCTTGTAAACTCTTGTCGGCTGTCGCACAATCGTACATCTTTGGCTTCATGCATGGACCAGCATGGTCATGTCTACTCAGATGGATCTTACCCATGTCGGTGAAACCAATAGGTTTGCCGGGCAGTCGGGACGGAACTACATATAGATCAAGAGGGCCCATAGCCTTCTCTGGGTTTCAATTTTTTTTTAAATTTTTTTTATTAAGTTCAACATATATGTAATTAAGTTTGGTCCGGGCCTCTATTAAAATTAGGTTTAATCCCTTATTTATACTTTTGACCCGTCCGAATGAAAAGTTTTGATTTCGTCGATGATCGACCAAACCGGACTAAAGACCAGCAAGGTCAAGAATGGACATGGTCGGTTAGCCATGGGGGTACCACGCCCATGTGCCAATGGACCAGTAAACATGTGGGGGGTTATAAAGAAAGGTATGGGAAGGCAGAGCAAGTTACATGAAAAAAACATGGAGACCAACTTTCATTTGATAAAACAACAATTGCATATGGTTGTGTTTGTTTGAAATTAAGATGCAGTTCAACATTTCTGGAGGACAAGCTCACAAAAAATTCAATGCCCATGCATGACTTACAGACTCAATTTTTGTTTGTTTTTGTGAATGAAGAAGATGGGTTCCCAATGGTTGACAAGCTTGTTCATGTGTTGAGGTTTGTGGGGTTTATTTCCAAATTTGAGGAACATGAGGATAAGAATACAGATGCTTTCCCCACATGACATGTCTTAATTTTGTGTCTGCTAATTAAGATGGAAGGGAAAGGAATAGGAAGACTTTATTACAAATTGACTTCCTCCCTAGCACATGAAGAACGAGAAAGAAACGAAACTTTCGCTCCGTATTTAACGGAAAACGTTTTCTTTCACACTGAGTTGGAAGAAAATTCTCTAATCTAGTTTAATAAACCGACACAGGTTCAAAATACACTAGTTCTATATAATCAAACAGTATGTTGAATTTATGCATGTCTTTTAAAGGTCCGTTTTTACTGTGCTTTACTACAAAAGATAACACAATTAAATTTTTATATGCATTTCAAACAAATGTCAATTTTAATAGATTGCGTTATAATAAATTTTTTTCAATTTAGTTTGGAAGAAAGATTTGTTCATACTTTTTAATTAGTCATTTGGAAACTCGCTTTCAGTACGCTATCAGACAAACTTCTATATGTCTCTTTTGATCAACTAACCCATGTGTAAGTTCTGTTCACATGAAAATCTTTCCCTTCTTCAACGTTCAAAGTTTTCATTTAAATATTTGCTATTATCATCAAGATTTGCACCGAAGGCCGCGTCGCTCAGGCTTACAATATATATATAGAAATTAGTTTTTTTTTTTTTTTTTTTTTTTTGGTGCATGTAGAGAGTGACCCGAACCATATAATATATGTTTATTCATTCTCTTTTCATTATTTTTTGTTTTTATCCTTTTCTTCAGTTTGTGGTTCGTTAGCTTCTAGATGCATGTTCTTGGTCTGAACATAAAAAATAAAATAAAAAAGACTTCAATCTTTTGCATTAATTGAATAGAACTGAAGAATTTTAGTACTTAAACTGTTCCTTGTTACAGTTTTTGTCTTAAAGATACTTTCATTTGGTCTAGAGAGCTGCTGCTATACGGTTGGAGCAGAAAACATGGGTTTTTTGCCCACCAATCACCACATGATACATCAACATTTTAAGAAAAATGCAAAAACTTAAAAAAAGAACAAAACACCAAAACAAAAAACAAAATAAGGGTAGCTAAAGAAGGACCACCAGCCCCATTTGGGGTGGCCGGTGAGGCCATCTCCAAGCCACGGGGTGGCCCGCTGGCCACCCCAGATCTGGCTAGGGGTGGCTAGCGAACCAGCCCCATGGCCTAGGGGTGGCCGGCGCGCCACCCCAAGGCCCGCGAGCCACCCTAGTGGTGGCTGGGGTGTTGCGCAGCCACCCCCATCAAGATCTGGGGTGGCTCGCAGCCACCCCATAGGCCTTGGGGTGGCCCGCGAGCTGCCCCTCGTGGTGGTGGGGGTGGCCCGCACCACCCCAGCAACATTTTGGGGTGGCCCACGTCACCCCACGTGGCCGACGAAGAGATAGAGGGAGAAAGGCAGCGGCGGCTCTGGCGGAGGCAGGGTGGCAAGTCAATGTGGGAGAAATTATGGTGTTTTGTTCTCATTTTGAGTTTGTGTACTAAGCTGAGATGTCAGCTTGTGAGTGGTGGGCAAAAAACCCCCCTTTTTGCTTTGACCGAATTGAAGTTATTCCCTTTGGCCTATGTATCTCAGATCATGACTAGTAGCAATTTTTTTAGAATTTTTTTTTTTAAAAAAAATATTAGAAAAAAAGAGGAAAGAAAAATCATTTAAAGGCATTTATTATAAAACCTAACTCAGCATCTACTAGTGCACGAAACGTCCTTGTTTATACTGCAATCACCTCAGCCATTTAATGTTTCTACTGCTATGAACCCATTTCCTATCCATATTTCAAAATTAGGAGGCGTGCCCCCATATTCCCTTCTTCTCTCCCCAATCATAATCGAATTACAAGGGTGATAATTATGAGAAAGCTTCTATCAAAACGAATCAGAATACCTTATAATTTTTTAAAATTGCAAGTTCTCAGACTACAGGAATTTGAGTCTTTTCTAGGCATCAAACGGCTCAGAAAATGTAACATACTAAAAATGTGGCTAGTTATCGAAGTAATTTAGAAAGAATTTTCTTTTCAAAAAGTTTATTCTTCACTTTTATAGAGACGCTTCTTCTTTAAAAAATCAAAAGATAGTTTTCAGTTCAAAGCTTTTTTATAACATAAAAAGAAAAAACTCAATGAAAATATACTTAATTTTAAACTATAGTAAGTGACATTTTCTAAGTATTTCGACGTAAAAATTGTTGGGATCCTAAACAACCATGTTTTGTAATTAAATAAATAATAATAAAGTCTATATTAATAGACCTAACATGAATCGTATAATTAATATTGAATTCATAAATTCATCAAGTTGAGGAGCAGGTTTTAAGGAATGTGCAGTCTGTGCAGAACAGCAAAATAAATTCTGGGAGAGAAATAAATAAATAATAATAATTTGTTACAAAAGTGTGCAACACGTTAAGTGGGGTGCATTTGCATGGTTTGAATTAAATTAAATTAAAAGGAGCTGTCTATTTGTTCAACTGTACCTTTGTCGTGCATTTATGAATTACTATATTATGCACATTCTTAATTCCCATACAAATAATAAGTTCGAAATCAATGCAACAAAACACTGCTCATTTTTTTAATGGCAATCCGGAATCAACTTGGCAATGATTCCTCGATAAATGCAACTGAAAGATAACCCGGGAAATAAACAAAATGAAGTTATGAGGCAAACTTTTGACAACAAAAGTAGATTCCAATTGGATTTGTTGTCTAGATTGGGATAGTAAATATGAGGGAATTCTTGTAAAACTCACTTGCCTTAGTAGGTTTCAGGCAGTTCGTGCACGTGTTTGGATAAATGGGTCACATAGAGATCCACTTATATTGTTGGCTGGATTGAGATTCAAATTCATTTCAATCACCTAGCTGATGCATGCAATTCATTTTCTCTAATTTTTACTGTATTCAAATTTTTTGAAATTTTTTGTTTGAATTTTAATGAATTTGGACAGAAAAATGAGAGAGTGGAGCAGAGCTCGAGTGCTCTGAGCAAGTTATAAGCCCTACACTTTTGGCTGTTCGGAACACTCGGATCCTGCACTCTCCTCTGTTATTTTTTTGCCTGATTCCCTAAAATTCAAGTAGAAAGTTATTCATTTCTACCAAATAAGCCTATTGACTTGGTCCCTATAGTTATTTTCACCTCTATACTTATTATAATCTTAATGACCCCAAAAGAATAGAACTACCATTAATTATTAGATGGAGGTTCTAGAGTACTTCATTATTTGGAACTTTCAATCTTATGGGAAGCCAATGCTTAAAGATTGTTTAATTATTTTTTGTTTTTTCTTTTCATTTATTGTTTGAGTGTACTGTTTGGACGCTGTGACTTTGGGACCAGACATAGAAACACAAAACATTACTCCCAGAGCAAAGAGAAAGGCCTTATTTATTTTGTTTGTTTGTTTTTCCTACATAAGTGGACCAATCTATTCTGGTAAGTCCTAAAAAAACATCATGTAATGTCTCTTTGTCGGCCAAAAGTTCTTAACTCCTTCTTTTAAGTTTTGATATCTTGGACTCATTTGAACATTATGTTTTCTTGACCCCATAACCATAAGTCCTTAGTCCTTTTATGCATGGCATTTGCTTAATAGAAAGAAAAAGATGCCCTATAGCCTATGTATATATATATATATATAACAAGTTAATTACTCCCAAATGGTGGAAGTTCTCCTTTCAAGAAACCAGAAGTATTTAAAATTTCAAAAGATTGAGGTTCAATGTAGTTGTTGATTCAAAACGTAGTTATGAAAGCGTGATTTTTAAAAATGCAATTAAACGTTCAATAAGATTTATAAAATAGTGATGTTTATGTGATTTTTGTTTAAATACGAATGTTTAGAATGTAAAATCACGGGGGCAAACGTATTCTAAAACGAACCATTTCATTGCAGATTCAAATTCAGTGCATTTGTTTTAGGTACATTCAAAATTATAAACCTAAACTTTAATTGTTCTAAGTTCAAAATTTTAAAGTTGGTCACATTCACCAGTAGTGATGAATAAAGTATACAAGGTTTCTAAAGAATGTTTCTAAAGTGTCACCACTATTGGTAAAATCCAGTCTGTATGTTAGACATATTCCAGAAAACAAAACACAACCAAATCTGATCTGTTTTCATGATGTACTAATCATGGCACTACCCTTTTTCTTTTCCCACTTTATAAAATTATTAAGTACATCAAGTGAGTACTCTAGAATAGTCGAGCAATTTTGTTGTTCAAATTGTTAATACTTCAAGCAGTAAATATAAGAGAGTTCTGTCCAAACAGATCTCAAACAATCCATTCCCTACTCGGATACATGAGATATAATGACTCTTTTACATTTACTATCTAAATTATTAGCAATCGAGATAGCAAAAACTCAGAACATTCGGAACCATAGAATAGTTGGGTATTATAGTACCTTTTGAAAGAGAATGATCACTAACTTCGCAGCTACCAATGAGAAGCCAAAACAAGAGTAATATTCACAAATATAATGATCAATAAGTCTTCTATCTCTTGTGCATGTGCCCCAGAGTCTAAAAGAAATGATTAAATAATGCACATGCTTGATATTAATTGAGTCCCTACTCCCTATGTGAAGTAGTACCTAAACAATTGATCTTTTTCCACATCAATTTTAGAAGTCTTTTCCTAATGGAAAGCCTATAACGTTGATTTATCTTTAAGAAAGAAGTTGCATCTATTTTGAAATTTATAGCATTTAAATTCCAAGATTATGTGGGGAATAAAAAAATGAAGGAAATATTTACCAAACAGCCTTGAATTGTCCTTTGGTTCAGGATAAGATTTATCAAGGTGTCCCATCCCTCTCCCAATCTTCCCCATGTAAAAGACATTCCACTGCCGAGATACAGCACAGCATGCATCATGACGTAGCCGTCTGATTTAATTACTCACTCATAAGGGAAATACCCTGCATGCATATTGAGAGCCATCTGATTTGATTAATCATGAAAGTGTAAAAGTAGTTGACTAGCCAAAAGATGGCAATAAGGTTAGCAGAGATGAAGATGATCAATGCTTAGCACTGCATGGGCAAATCAAATTGTCTAATCCAAGGAGGAGATCCTGCAGCCTGACCTGCAGGTGTGAATATTGCATGGAAAGAAACCAGACCAAAGCCTAAAAAGCTAGCTTTCATAGAGGTCTACTAATTAACATGGTTGAATGCATTATAAGTACACAAAAAAAAGAATGGGCCATGGCATGGCTGCAATCCAGACCTACTCAAGAACAAGAAAGAGATTGCAGTTTGTCCGACCCCGACATAAAAGATATTTTTGATAGTGTATGTGTCCGAACAAGTTTGGAGCGGTCCAAATTGTAGTATGTCCAAGACCTACTCAGCACATGGGCCTCATTGGTGGCCTCTCTCAATTGCCTACTCGAATTAATTGCACTACAATCCAAACAGATAATTATTGGAATCAAATTCCATCTAGCTAATTAAGGAAATGCTTAAAATAACTTTTTTTACTCTAATGTAATTTATTTGTAGTTAATTTGAGCACTCCCAAATTCAACAAGAACAAGACCCCAATAGCTAGAAGGTAGGGATGACAAGCTTTTTATATGATCCGCAAATTCGATACGAACTCGATACAAAATTAATGAATTATAGTTGATGGGTCATACCCATTTGATTAAATGAATCAGGTTATATGGTTAACCTATATAGTTTTATACTCATGCATTAACACAACATGACTCGAATCCAACGCTAAATAAACGAGTTAGGGTTAAAGTATGACTTGTTTGGTTAAATAGATTAAGTTATATATATATATATATATATATATATATATATATATATAATTCGAATTAATTGCCACCTCTATCCTTATTCCTCCTTTATTGAATTATGAGGTGCCCAAATGAGTAGTCATTTCGTTTGACAAATAGTTACACTATGTAGAGGGAAGACAAAAGAAAATAAAAGAAAGGTGGAAGAAAAACCCTATTCTAAGTTGATGCTAGAGAAGTTGATGCTAGAGAAGTTGATGCGGGCCCCATGACCGTCTGTATATTTAAGCACGCATTCCCCATGCTAGCTAGCGACCAGTCACAAGCTACACAGTCAATTTAGAAGAAGAAGAAGAAGAAGAAGAAGAAAGAAAGAAAAACGAAGAGGAAAACCCCTACTTCTCTTCTTCATCTTAGGTGTTACAAATCTGCTTTATATCCTTTCATATCTTCCAACTTTTCTCAATCCTATGAGGCCTTTTCTAGCACTCTCTCTTCTGCTTTTGTGCCTTCGGCTTTCTCATGAGGCTCAAGGTATATATGCAAACATGTATATATATATACATATCTTATGAGCATTAGAGTTGTGTCCTGTTGTGGCATCATATAAGATTTGGGTTTGTAATGTAGTTTGTTTCTTTTGTGAAGGGATCCGCTTGGATAAGATGTTCATGTCACTTGGGCAACAGAAACAACATGTGGGTGAAATATTTTCACTACTTTTGTCTTTCATGAAATGGATTTATTTTTTCTTCATTTATATATCTTCCTGTTTTGATGCTCAAATACCTGTCACTGAATGCAGGAAGCAGCTGATGGAAATGCTCTGATAACAGAAAGGATTCTCTGCAAAGATGGGGAGCACTGTTCAGGTACCATGAAGAAAAGAGTTTCTAGAGTACTGTCCAAGAAATCTCACCACTGGTTACCAAGCATTCATGAAGATTACTATGGACCTAGGAGTCACAGACCTAGGCATCACTAGCTAGTTTGATCTCCCTCTATTTTCTTCTTCTTCTTTTTTGATGACCTTTTAAGCATCCGGGATTTCGCCCCGGCTAGATCCCCGAGGCACCGTGCAAAGCTCTTCCTCTATTTTGTTTCCCTTTAGGATTGACTGAAGAGTTGGGTTAAGTTTCAGAAGATTCAAACCTCATGACCATGTACTTATCTAGAAAAGGATTCATGTCACAAAGAAATCATCTACTTCTCTGACTAATGTTCTTTATACGTTACTTGGAGCATTAATTATATAATTTATATGGGTTATATATATATATATGCTTTAAATTTTGCAGTAGACCCACAAAAGGTTATGAAAAAAGCAATTTTTTTAGCAGAGAAGTCCCATATATATGATATCTAAATTGGTTTCCTCATGTCTATTGTTGCAGGAAAGAATAGAAAACTTATTAATACAGCCACTTCTACTACCACCACCACCACCACCACCACATCAAAGGTCTGTCTTTTATTAAGACAAATAAGTTTCCACAGATAGAATTAGATGAAAATTAATTAATTAATTACCCTCCCCATAATATTCTTCATTCTTCTTGTATATGATTATATAATACATATATACTTCATCCACAGAATCATGAGAAGCATGAAGAGAAAGAGAATTTCAGTGTTAATGGGAGGCCTACTGCTGAGCACCATGAGATTGGCAACGACCACTTTCCTGCAGACCTCATATCTGAGATGGACTATTCTCCAGCAAAGCGAAAACCTCCAATACACAATTGAGTGTTGGGAATTTTTTAAAAAAGAAAAAAGAAAGAAGAAAAAGTAGAAGTAGAAGTATTAGGATAATAAAAGGGGATTAGAAGTTGGACAGCATTACAGAAATGCTGCAGTTTTTGAGGGTTAGGATTGATTAATTTTGTACATACAATATTTCTATTTTTATTGTTTAGTCTTTAAACTATCATGCGATGATTGAGTCATAATTAGGCACTTGGAGGGGATTACAAGGCATTGTAACAATGAAAAGCCAAAAGAAAAAGAAAAAAAAATAGTAATTAATAATATCAGTTTAATTATATGCATTTTCTGTGTCGGCTTCTTCTGTATCTGCCTATCTGGTTGTGCATCGTAGGGAGGAAATAAAACAAAATTGAGACAAGGATAGCAAAAGTTGCCCTTCTTTTGCTCCCTCAAAAGTTGAAAACCCCATAAAGGGATGACTTTGACATTAATTAGTTTAGTCTCAAATCAATCAGTACAATCATATGCCAAGTTGCTTATGTAACAAATTCTCATTCATTCCAGAGGGGGCCATGGGTCATTAAAAAAAAAAGTGGGATTAAGGTTCAATGCAATACCTTATATTTCAAACGTTTATTGGGTGACTGTCGAAATGGTCGAATCATTCTTTTAACGATTCAGTTGATGGGATGTGATGTTAACGTGACATGCTCAATTTACTATTCAAACATGTTGTATCAATTGAATATGCTGATGAAAAAATGTTGAGAGAATGCAAAATATGCTATAGATAAACTCCAAAAGAAAGGGGGGCATTAGAAAGTAGAAAGGGGCTTTGGTCAATGAAGTAGGTGTGGTTCATTATGTCACCAAGGCCCCTGGTGTCTTTCTTTACTGGCGCAATGGGTCCCACAAGGGATTTGGACTGGACCCACCATGGTTAAACATATCGTTTGTAAGGTATGAGTGGTCACTCTTACATGTGGGCTCACATGTTCTTTGTTGGGTC
Source organism: Corylus avellana (assembly GCF_965113065.1). Lineage (NCBI taxonomy): Eukaryota > Viridiplantae > Streptophyta > Magnoliopsida > Fagales > Betulaceae > Corylus > Corylus avellana. The sequence goes on from NC_142496.1 coordinate 619,094, forward strand.
ACATATCCGGTGGCCTGAAGACCCGAAATTGCGGTGGACCACACAAAAATGAGGGCAGCATTTAGGGCATGGTATCTGGAAATTGAGATTGAACCATGAGGAGAACTGGAAATTGAGATTAAACTAGGAGGATGCCTACACAAGCAATATAAATTATAAATATGAGGTGGCCTGACTACCCTTCACGGCATTGGTCGTGACCATGTCAATGGCTTTAGAGGAAGGTTATGACCACTCTCGAGAATTTAGTGGGGTGTGACTGACCACCTTCTCATTTTCAAATGATGGTCAGTCATCCATGAGAGTTGCACCCTCCTGAGGTGGTGCAACTAAAGTGGAAGAGAGGGTTAGGAATTTGGACGGCACTGTTGACGTGGCACACCTATGTTATTTTTTAAGGGAATGTAGAAAAATATGTAGTATTTATAGGGGTGAAGAGGCAGTTATGATTAGTGGCTATTGGCTAAAACCGCTAACCATGCATAACCGCCTAGGCGGTTAGTGGATTGCCTCCGCTAAGCAATTTGCTAACTGCCTTGGCAGTTAACCAGCGGTTAATGGTTAGTAACTCTAATAACTACTAACCATTTTAAAAAAAAAAAAACAAAAACAAAAACAAAAAACCCAAAAAGATATCATTTCTATAGTAATACAATAATATCATACTACATATGATATTGTTTCTAAATTTTTATACATTTTTATATATATTAAAATTTAAAACACAAAAACGACATTGTTTCATGTGTATATATATATAGGCGGTTAGTGGGCATATATATAACCGCCCGCCTTTTCACCCCTAAGTATTTCCAAACATTTTACAATACAATTTTGATATAATGTTATTGGTTAAAATAAATTGAATTAGCAATAGTCTTGTAGTTCATCAAAGATTCAAAAGTACGAGCTTTGCAATTCCTCCATCACTTGTGAAGGGATCGAAAAAGAAAAAAAGAGGAACAGTTGCTCTTCAAAAATCTGCTTCAAACCGCTAGGGCTAAAAAGGAAAGGAAACAAAAGAAAGAAAGAAAGATAGAAAAGAAGACTAGAAGAGGAATAAGTAAGGTCCATAGGAAGTATGATTACAACAATATAATGTGATGGGCTTAGAATCTGATTGTGAAATATTTGCACCATTTCTGATTACTAATCTGGGCTTGGTTCCTCGGTGCCATGTAATCAACATAGCATTTATAATCACAATGGTCTGAACCAGGGACGGAGCCAGGAAATTTTATAGAAGGGGGCCAGCCAAATTTTTTTTTTTTCGGTTCTTTAGAATTTTTTTATTAAAAAAAATTATTTTTGTTGTTTTTTATGAACTAAAGACTACTGTAAAGGCAAAAAAAAATAAACATTTGAAAGTAAGGGCCAAAAATAAAAAAACTTAGTGGGTATGGGCCAACAAAATTAAAAATAGGGCCAAAATTTTTTATTGGCTATGGCTAAAAAATTTAAAAATAGGGCCAATTTTTTGTTTTGGAAGGGGCCAAATGACTAAAATTAAAACTTTAATTTTACTTTTTTTACTTTTTTTTTTAATTATTTTTTTAACTTATAATTATTTTTTTCCTTATTTTGGGGTTTTTATTATTTTTTTTACTTAAAATTTTTTTTTTCCTTATTTTGGGGAGGGGGACCATGGCCCACCGCGGTCCCCCCCCTCCCTCCGTCTCTGGTCTGAACTCTATAAATGTTTGCTCCTCAGACTTTTAACAATTTTGTTAGCTGAATTGTTCCAATCAAGTTTTAGGCAACTCGCTCACTTGTTTGTGTTAGGTAGTCTTGAACCTCAACCCCAAAAGTTAGCTTAAGAGGTGACTATTTCTTTCACACTTATAAAGTGACTAACAGCCCATTCTACAACCGATGTAGGATAACCCTAACAATCTCTCCTTAGGTTAGAGCAGCGACAATCCATTTCTTCCGTGAACTGTTGGGCCAAGACTTGTTGATAAATCTGGACTCTGATACTAGTTTTAGGTGGTATTGGGCATCTCTCAACCCCAAAAGCTAGCTCAAGAGGTGAGGCTTTCTCTCACGCTTATAAACTGACCACCAACCATTTTCACAACCGATGTGGGTTAACCCCAACAGTTTGGACATGTAAATTTCATAGAAGATCTATGATTATCCCATTTACTGTCTAAATTGCTGAGAATCTAAATCTTGGTCCTCAAACATATTTTCAACACTATTCAGCATTTTTACAATTGGAACAGTGACGTGCTTTTCTCATGTGATGATGCTAAAATAGAAGAGAGAAGAAACAACCACATACAATTATGTCACTCCACTTTTACCATCATCTACTAAACTTAAAGACTAGCCTAATTTTTCGTAAAGAATAAAGTTTTCCTCCGAAGTTTTGAAACAATTTTCTTCAATTTAATCTGACAAAGTTTTCTTTTAAATTAGGTTAGAAAAATTGTAAACAAAAAATAATAATAATTCTTCAAATCAAGTAGAAAGAAAACCCTAATTTTTTTTTTTTGGACATGTCTATACAAGGGAGAGAAAATGGAGGAAGGGAATTCAAATTAGTAACATTCACTTCATGAGCATATTGAGTTAACGAGAGGAGTATAATGAGGCATATGTGTTGGCTTGGGCTGAACCTCACTAACAACGACAGTATAGATGGCCACTCTCTACATAAGAAGAAACAAGCCCACTAAAACCACAAAGGGTATACTCCTACAAAAGTTAAGTTCAAGAGACTGCCAAGGCCCAAGCCCAATAACAGCCAAAACATTGCTTCATGAAAATGTTGATCCTTCTTCCACTTTAATCCATATGAAGGGTCAAAAATCAATATGTGCTAGTCATCTAATGGGACAAGTATATAAAAGCAACTCAGTAGAACAAAATTTTGGTGGGTTCCCATATGTATGAATAAAGGGGTAACATATATCAGGTGCTTTTTTTGAAGCTTATAGTTTTAAAATATTAAAATATCTTCCCCCCATCAAGCAAGGAAAAATGATGCCCACTAAACTTTCGGAAGGAGTAATCCCTCTCCTCATTTCGAGGTTTAGGTATGTGAGCGTTCGTCAATGTGATCACTAGTTGAGTTGCTGCATTCAACAATTGATCTTATTGACTTGATTGATGTTTACAATACAAATGTCTCTAAATGGATAATATTTTAATATCAACCTCTCATAGGCCTCTTAATGCCACTGCCTTCTGCAATCAGCCTATCATTGCCTGGATTTCTGCATGTTAAAGCCTCACAAACTACTTTCTTTCCCAAGATTGAAATCTCAGAATTTTCTAATACATGCAGCAATAACTATGGACCCCATTTGGTTTGCCAGAATTCATCCAATTCCATAATGCAATTCATGTGATCTCTAACTCCATCAAGCAGACTTCTACTACTTCCAGAGCTCACATTGTAGGCTTGCAAGACTCTTCTATTTCCTCCCACTGTTCATCTCCTACCCCTTGCAGTATCAAGGCCAACTTCCATGTTGCCATTTGTCCAGAGTTTGCAGAGGCAGCTATAGTTATTAGTGACTCTCTGATGGGAACATTATCAAAGCTGCCACCAAGCACATGCTCACTAAAGATGCCTCAATTGGTGAAGCTCAAGCAACAGTGTTAGCTGCTCAAACAGCCACCTTCTGTGGACCAAGCTCAACTTGGTCCCAACTTGTTTGCTTATTGCAACTTTGCAAGCAAAATCTCATACATCACTTTACAATTTATCTTAATATCAATTATAGGGCATATGGTTTAGCTAAATGAGCCGTTTTTCACCTTACGTTTGAAAGCATTCTCAATAATTCTCAAATTCTTTTTTCTACTCGGATTAAAAGTGAGAAATATCTTATTTAATTTTCTTGATATCCTAACCGGTGAATTCACATCCAAGGAGACATAATTTCTTGTTAATTATTCTCTTATATGCATTACATTTTCTCAATTTGGAAACAAAACAAAGGAAAAAAAGTATAAGAAGAAGCAAAAGCAATTAGTATATAGAGTCTAGAGTAGACACCTTACACCTATACATAATTACTTCTTGCCATTTTTGCTGAAATCTCATTATTACTCAAAAGAGTCAAAGCTCCATGCAAGCAACCATAATTATATCAATGTTTTAAACAATAAATTCTCATTTAACCATAATTATATCAATGCCAAATAAACCCTTAAATCCACTCAATACATTCTCCAAAAGGAAAAAAAATAAATTATGGAGAAAACAAATAAAATAAAAGTTGGATAATTTAGTACCAATTCTTTTTCTTCTTCCTTCTTCTTCAATCAAAATTAAACCCTTAATCATGTTATGATACTTCATTACAATTTACACTTATGAGTTTGGTTTGGTTTGGTTTTAGTATAAAAAATATTGAAAAAAAAATTAGAATTCTGTTCTAAATCTTATAATATCCACCGTTAATTTTTTAACCCAGGACAAGCCTAGCCTTACTACTTTGGCCCAGGTCTCATGAAAATCCAACGCATAAAATTCATAACCAGCCTTCCAAAACCATGCAAGACAAAATTAAAAAAAAAAATTAAAAAAATTAAAAAAAAAATAAAAAAAAAAGAAAAAAAATTGAGCTCCACGGCTTCACTCATGTCTCTTCTGACCATAAAAATGAGTATAAATAAATAGATTTAAACAAGTAATAGCAGTGAAAAAAACCCACAAAGTCGCAGCTATATACAAATACAATCACATCTTCGTAAACCACTCGTGAAGCTCCTCGGGTAACTATTAGCATCATCTGTTTTTATTTTTATTTTTATTTTTTTTGTAGTTCTTTGATCATATAGTCTGAGATGTTACAGGGGTTCTGATGGTAATTGGGTTTGCTTTTTGATGTCTACGCTATTTTTGCTTATGTGGGTCGGGAATTGAAAAGCTTGAGCCTTTGTTGTTCACTTCTGATTTTAAAAGCCCTAAGATGCTTGGTACAGAATTTCTTATGCTTACTCCCTTTCTCTCTCTCTCTCTCTCCTTTTTTTTTTCCTTTTTTTTCCTGATGGGTTATTGGTATATAATCTCAGTTCATGTAAAGAAGTTGCTTCTGCAATCATTTCTGTGTAATAGTGTTGCATTTTGACTAGGTTTTTATTTCTTGATTGGAAGCTAAAGCTGAAAAGATTGTGAATTTAGTTTCCTAATGCCTTTTCATTCGAAGTTGTGGTTCTTGGGCTTGTGTTTGTTTGAATGAGATTGGAGGTGGGTATTGGAAATTTTAAATCTTTGTCACTGGAAGTTTGTTGATAACTGAGGACAGGGTTTCTGAGCTGATTTGATAGGTGGGCAAGCTGTAATAATGGATTAGATCACGGGTGCTGTTTCAAGAGGATTCTTTTTTTTGATGAATTATTTTTTGTCTGCGTTGTTGATATGTAATCTTCCGTGCATAGGAAATGCTTCTAAAGTCAATATCGTGTGTTTGTCTGTGTGAGTGTTTGCATATTTGTTTGTGTAAAAATGTGTACTTTTGTAGGGTTTTGATTGCTTGCAAGCGGCAGCTGTGAAAGATTGTGCATTGGGTTTCTTTTTGCGCAGTAGTATTCGGTTTCTTTAGGTTTGTTGATTTTTAGACTGAAAATGATGGTGAATGGGGTCTTGCAAGATGCAGCTGTGAAAGATTAGAAAGTTTCAATTGAGAAGAGGGGGTTCTGAACCCAATAGAGACATTTATTTTCTGAACCTAAAAGAGGCGCCAGTAGTGTCGGATTTCTTTAGGTTTTGATTTTTAGACTGAAAATGATGGAGAATGGGGTCTTGCAAGAAGCAGCTGTGAAAGATTGTGAATGGGGTTCATAAAGTTTCAATTGAGAAGAGGGGGTTTTGAACCCGTAAGAGGAGTTTATTTTCTGCAACCGATAATGAATGGGAACTGTTTTTCTGCAACCAAAAGCAAGACTGTTGAGTGCTTACAAAATGCTATGAAGGGCTTCTGATTCCTTCTTGTAGATTATTGGTGCCTTTGGTTTGGGAATTACAATGACGTTATTGTGGTTTCAATTTGAACTTTGTATGATATTCTGATTTCATCTAATAGATTCGATAATGTTTTTTCAGTTGTGCTGAAACTGATGCTTCTTAAACTCGCGATTATTTGAAGCTACGGCCTATACATGCGTGGATGGTGTTGTGATTAGTCCTTATTTCGAAAGTATCCAGAGTTATCAAAAGACTTTCTTTTTTTCAAAAGACTAATTTATATGTCTTCATTTCCTAACTGTTAATCATAGCATCTCATAAATTCAATGGAATTGGTTGCTTGATTATCTCCCTTACCACTCCCAAAAAAGAAAGAAAAGAAAACGGACATTGTAACTTTTGTTCTATACTCTTTTTTTTCTTTCAGGTGCAAAGTAATCCGAGGAGGAGAATGGGAAGTAATGGTGTGGACTCACTTGCTAGGGCTGATGAGGCTGGAGGTTCCGAAGCTACCATTGAGATTAAAATAAAAACATTGGATTCTCAAACATATTCCCTGAGAGTTGATAAACAGGTGATCTCTATAGTGCTTTTTTGTGGGTGATTTACTTTGAAGGATATATTGTGAATGCATTTGTTGCTTAAAAGTTTATTTATTAGCTACCAATTCAGTAACACTAAGATTCTTTGGGTACAATCCATTTTTGATTGCGTTAGGAGTGCTAAAAATGCACTTTTAGCATATTGACATAGTTATGCTGCAGTGTATGAGATGGCTTTCTACAATTATTATGTCTTAATTTGTGAGGAAACCTAGAAAAGTAACATGTATGTATTCAAGTTTTTAATATATTTTTCAAAGCTTCTTCAACATGATAGACTGGCCAGCTATTGTACGTGAGAGTTTGTCACATGGACTTTGGGAGTCACTATATTATTTTATATTTTTTAATAACCTGCAGGTGCCAGTTCCTGCTTTAAAAGAACAGATTGCTTCCGTCACTGGCGTGTTATCGGACCAACAACGCCTAATATGCCGAGGAAAGGTTCTAAAGGATGATCAACTCCTCTCTGCCTACCGTATCCTTTTTTCTTTTATGCTTCTTTGGCTTGCGGACATGTTTTTAGCTCTAAGATCTAGTGTCATCTTCTTTGTTCCTTAAGAAGCTCTTTCAATTTCTATTTTAGGTAAAAGTTTAGCATTTATAATATATATGGTACAATGAACTTTACATGGTTTGTTTATCACCGTCTCCTTGCTGGTTCAATCTTCTGATGAGCTAGGTAAACCTCCCTCTTAGGAAGGAGGTTCCACCAGACCCCAGGTCGCAACAGAGGCACCACCTTGCTCGTGTGTGTGTGCTTGTGCAGGTGTGGGGACATGTAACTGAGTGTCTCTATGTTACAATATAGAACAGGGAGTAGGGTCATGTAGAAGTCAGAAAAGATTGATAAAGTTACTTGAACTCCTGTTGTAGCTGTCCTGGTTTTCAGGTGGTGGGTAAGTTTCAAGAAAAGTTCAATTAAATTTTTTATGCCAACCAAGTGGGAAGCATTATATTAATGACTCGGGGCTAGTAAACTTCTAAACTTGGCAGTTCTTGATTTCGCTTGAAAAGTGATACCTGCATTAGATCTTGTGATCCGTAATAATATACTCTTCCATTCTAAAAAAACTTTGTTGCTCTAAAAATTTACTCCTGTTTTCTCTTATTTACTCTCAAGGCTTTGAGAACATAATGAATTCTAAATAATAAATTTGTGTCCCAAAACGATATGAGTTTTGCGGACAGGGTGTGACATCCATAATAATCAAGATGATAACATAGATGTTGTGCTCCTACATGGTTAGTTAATCCTAAACATACTTTCAACATGGATAGAAAATTTGTTCAGTTTGAAGATGAATGTTTCAGTATTAGGTTCTATTAAATAAAAGAGTAGGTCTGGCATTCCAACTGCTAATTCAGAAATCTATGTATACCCTAAAATCTATCCTGCATGGTTCATGTTCCAGGTCACATTGCTCTTGCTGAGAGGTGATGTACACCGGTAGCAAAGGATTCAAATGCTAAATGGATTGTGAGTGAATTAATTTTTAGCCTTATCCTTCCAAGTCAGTTGAACATTGGGGTTCAAGCATTTTAGTTGCTTACTTTTAACACCTATAACCTATCGTGCAAGACATATTTACTATTGCCTTCCCTCTAGCCAAGTCTGCATTACATGATATTTTTAGCTGCCTCTATTTTTTTATTTTTTAAAAGTTATTATGTATTTAATAGAGGAGAGGTCTTGTTTTTGGTGGGTGTATATGGAGGGTTCTCCTCAAAATTACAATATGAAGTTCGAAAGATTGGGAAAGTCTATAAAAGAGGAAATTTGGATGCTGCCAAACACAGGCATACAATTCTACAAAGATCTCAAAAATATGGACTTTTACTGTTCTTACTATCTTTTCATTTTCAGCATTTGAAATGAATTTCTTACCTTGACGCAAGTTAGATGTTGAAGATGGTCATACCTTGCATCTGGTTGTTCGGCAACCTGTTCTGCCATCATCTGAGGGTTTATCCAATCATCCAGGTATATTGTGCTTCAATGCAATAATAATCTTTAGATAGTTACTTTTTATATGCTGAATAAGATAGAGCTTCTTTGTTTTCTAAATAGAAGTGCCTTTAAATGTGATGTATTTCTGTTATTGGCTCCTCTTAATGAGCAACTCACATCAAACATTCTACTAAATAGATTCATAAAAAAAAATTCTACTAAATATAAATTATGCATGATGCCTATATGGGTATATTTATATCTACTGTTGAAATCTTAGATCTAGTTGTATTAAGTTCTGACAGAAAAGTGTGTTTTTCCCTTTGCAATTGCTATCCTTTAGTAATGGCAAGAAGCTCACATGCCAATATAGGAATGAACAATCAACCAAGTAAGAGAGTGTATCTTTGAGAGGAGTAATGCAACATACGCAACTCCCATTCCACTGGGCTGATGTGACGGTGCACATCATCCCTTGGATCAACCTTTATTAACAAATGGAAAAAATTTAAAGGATGATGGGTACTGCCACATCAGCCCAATAGGATAAGAGTGAAATTAGAATTGAGTATTTATAATTATTCCTTTGAGAGTAGTTTTTTCCCCATGAACACCTTTCTTTAATGCTAGTTATTTTCCAAAACTCCTTCAGTTGGTGCTGCCATCAAATTTTATTGTCCTGGGGTCCAACTTACATGACCTAAGTGCTTTGAACATCACATTCAATTTGTTAATAGCCAAAGTTGTAAGTATGCTCTACAAATGCAGTTTGATCTACTAAATGAACCAAAAAAAGAGAGATTTGTTCAGTAAATCAATAGAGATAGGTTTGATTACTAAACCCTCGGTTTGTAACTCATTAAGATATGTTTGGAGGATAAAGGCATGCCTAGTTCATTGTACGTGATCACATCAATAGATGCAATCTTTAATTCAGAAGGGACATTGCAAATATTGTTAGTTTTGGGGGGTATTTGAACTTTTCCATTTTCTTTTTCTTAGGGAAACATGTGTTATGTCACTTTGGCATGTGTTCTAACAATTATTTGGAAATGTGCTTCTCTAGAATTCTACCCATACGCATCGACTCACTTGGTTATTTATTGGAGAACCTGCAATTTGGTTAATAAATGACTCCCGTGATTCTCTAAACTTAATGAATTTGTTGACTAAGAGATTCATGTCATCTTTTGCCGAGGATATTCTGAGTGTATTTTATCTAACTTGTCTCCTGTTCTCTTTATTTTCTATGCATTTCTTAAGAATATTGATGTGCATATTGTTTGTTTCTCAAAAATTAGATTCACTCAGTAAAGTTTACTGCTGAACTCTATTGTTTGCAGCAATTGATCCTGCTTTAGGTACAAGCCGTGGTCAAAGTAATCAGGTAGCCCCTGGTCTTGTTATTGAAGCTTTCAGTGCTGTTCAGGGGGATAGCGTTCCTCCAGAAATCAATCGGGTGAGTCTAACTACAAGAGGATTGAAGAACTTTTATGGTATTATTGGTGGAACTATATCTCACGGTAATGGTTTATCCTCTCTTATCTTTTTTCTGAGCAGATCGTCTCTGCGGTTCTGGGTTCTTTTGGAATTACAAACGTTTTAAGTGGCGGTGAAGGGATTGATGTCAGGGTAAATCTACTGTCTACTTCTGGGAATTAATGACTTAGCTTGTTTGCTGGACTCAGTACAAAATATTACATATATTTCCACAGGCTGGATATAGAATGACATTTGTGGTCTCTCTCCCTGAGAATCTACCACTATTACACACAAAAAATAAGTAAAAAGTACATTCAAATGAAATTTTAAATTTCTAAAGTACATGTCTTCAGAAGCTATACTTTTTTTTATCCAAATTTTAAATTAGGTAACTGTGATAGATGGCTTGACTAAGGAGATGTATGCCACTATCTTCAAGGTCTAAGAAAAATGTAGTTATTTGTGGCCTATGACATCTGAGTATACACACACAGATATACACGTTGTTAATTGATCTATATATTTAAAGAGAAAGTACATTCAGTCCCCTTAACTACTAAGCAATTTGCAATGCCCCCCCCACCCCCACCCCCCCCCCCCCCGCGCCAAAACTACCATTGTGGTTGCAGTGTCTCCTTTTTGCACAAAAATGACAAAATTACCCCAATAAATTATATAAAAAAAAAAATGAAAAAAAAAATCAGAAAAATAATATAATAAAGACAAAAAAAAAAAAACCAGGAAAAATGAATTTTTTTGGACGAATTGAAAGTTCACGGAACATTGCAAATTGCTTGTTAGTTGATTGAGGTAAATGTACTTTCCTTATGTGTAACTTAATAACTTACTCTTTGGGGCGATGGGTGGATGCTGAAGGAACATGGTACTCAAAATCCTACCCAGCTTCAGTCTGAACAAACTGGCATGAGGGGTCCACCTGATAGATCTCACAGTACTTTTGGACTTCCACCAGCAGTTTCTTTGGGACCTCTGCAGCCTCCTGTAAGTTTGAAATCCCTTGTTTGCTTTATTAATATGTATTTTTCCCCTGATTTACTGTATTTTTATATATATTAATGAACTTCGTGGAAGCTTGTTGTGGTTGAATGGAAAGTATTGTGTAATATTGTTGGTTTTTGTAGGTAATTCATGATTCTTTGACTACTCTATCCCAATATTTAAGTCTAATGAGGCATGACTTTGATGCCATTGGTCAGTTAATTTTCCATTTGTCATTCATTATTTTTCATCTACAAGATTTTATAATGTTTTTCCATATCTGTTCCTCCTGCAAAGCTGGTTCTTTGAGTCAGTGGTGACGCATTTTAGTGGCAGGGAGAAGTGGGGGAAACAGTGCTCAGGCGGCTGCCACACATGGTAATGGGGAGAGAGGTCCTAATTCCACACTGCCTACAGGGACAGTACAAGAAGGGTTTCCAACACCTGCATCCTTGGCAGAAGTCATGCTATCGTCCAGACAAATGCTCATTGAACATGCAGGAGAATGCATACTTGTGAGTTCTCAAGTCACTTTATCATCTTTATATATTCTTGAAAGAGAAATATTAGAGGTACTAACTCTTTTACTAATAGGACTTACTGAACTGATGTGTAGCTCATTCATTGGTGCTCGTTATATTTCTCTTAATTAATTGTTTTGTTTTTCTCCAATGAATAAGCTACATATCAATTTAGTAAGCCTCTATTAGTAAAAGAGTTAGTACTCCTAGCATTTCTCTTCTTGAAAATGAATGTCTTAGCGTCCCATGATTTTTGCAAAATATGCTAGTGGCTGTACTTGTTAGGAGTTTTTCTCTCTATTACTATCTACTCATATTTCAACAATTCAATTGCTCGAGAGTTGATGAATCTTGTTTTTTTTTTTTTTTTTTTTCTTTTCATTGTCCAAGAATCTGTATATCAGGACATGTAAAGTGTTTATGATCTTCTCACAGTTTGAAATTCTTCTGATAAACCAATAATAATTTATATGTTGGCAGCAACTATCTAGACAACTGGAGGATCAAGTGAATGTGACTGATCCCTCAGTGCGGTTAAGCACTCAGTCTAGTGTACGTAGAGCTGGATTTCTAATTCATAATCTAGGCGCACTTCTACTTGAACTTGGTCGTACAACTATGACATTGCGGCTGGGTCAAACACCGGTAGGATTATTCTTGTTTCTGGTTTATGTGATCTTCTCAGTTATGCCATCACCTGCGCTTTATGTGTTGCTATGATTGATTTCTTATGCAGTCAGAAGCCGTGGTTAATGCTGGACCTGCAGTTTTCATATCCCCAACTGGTCCTAATCCTATCATGGTTCAGGCAATGCTCTCACCTTATTAATGTTTCTGTTTACTTGTTAAAAACAAAATGTTTACTGTTGAAAACAGTTCTATGTCTGCTGATTGAACCTTACATGTCCAGCCTCTTCCTTTTCAACCTGGAACAAGCTTAGGTGCCATCCCCATGGGAGGTGTGCAACCTGGCTCTGGTTTGGTCAATGGACTTGGTACTGGATTTGTTCCGAGGCGTATCGATATACAAATAAGAAGAGGTACCATGTAATATTTATGACTTGGCTATTTAAAATCCATGTTCCGTTTGAAGAAAATTATGTCCCTAATAGATAGGTATTCGTTTTACCGAAAGGTTCTTCAGCAACTACCCCAAATGTTAGTCGTGAGGAACATAGTGATACTCAGCCGCCCTCTGGGCTCAGAAACTCAACAACGAATTCTGGTGGTGAAAATCCTATTATGACATCAACTTCAAGGGTCTCAGAGGGTCCATCTTTTGGTGGAGAATCAGGAGTACAGGTGGTACCGACTAGGACCATGATTGCAGCAGTACCTGGTCCCTTCAGTCGCCTACCTTCAGATTCAGCTGGTAATTTGATAGGTTTATACTATCCAGTTCTTGGAAGATTTCAGCATGTGGCTTCTGGACTTGTGAGTGGTGAACAGGGATCTCAAGCATCTGGTGAGCACCATTCTGCTGGCCTCCAAACTGAGCAGCAGACTAATTCTGCAGTACAACAGCATAACATAGATGGTCCTGCTAGAGATGGTAATCTGAACATTCAGCTATTCAATAGATTAAACATTTCCTGGAAAATTTGAGTTTGTAGTTTTGGAATTCTCTTTTGGCGGCATATCTTTGCAGGATCATTTCCAACTCCCTATTTAAGACAACAGCAGCCATCCAATGCACGCAGTGGAAATATTAACATTCTCTCAGCTGATGGGACCCAAAACAGCCAGGAGTCTGATGGACAAATACCAAGCAGTGTTATGCAGTTCTTAAGGACTCTTTTTCCTGGTGGTGAAATTCATGTTGAAGAAGCCAGTTCAGAGGGAACAGGTAGAGGTTCTGTCTCTGAGCATGAGCATGTAGGGACATCTGGTGGTTTTGTGAATGCACCAGAAGCCGAACCGAGAGCAAGCGACGAAGGAATATTTTTGTCTAATTTGCTACATCAGATCATACCCTTGATATCGCCACAAGCTGGTTCACAGCCAGATGCTAGACCTACAGAAGCAGCAAACGCTTCTGAAAATACAATGCCTCGAGATTCTTCCACCCAGGTGAGCATGGTTCACGAACCTTGTCATGGCTTTTTTATTTCTCATGTTTCAACAAACTATCGAGTTTCTTGTGATTTCAACCTGTAATGCTCTTTATTAAACCAAATAGAGCGTGAATTCGTAAGTCTTGCCGTCAAGCAAAATTTTGATTTACCCCCCTCAAAAAAGAAAAGAAAATAATGCTAAAATTATAAAATGTATGAAGAGAAGCAACATAATGAAGTATTTGCAGGCTGAGGACTCTGATGTTGGGGCGTCTCGTCGACCAAATGATGATGAAACAAGCCCTCCAAATTCGAAACGCCAAAAGGTACTGCTGCTGAAACTATTAAGCTCATTGAATGTGGTATGGTATTTCCTCACTGAGCTGGATGCTTTTGTTTAGTGTATGGTATAATGCATTTATTCTGCTATTGGAGACATACTGAGTGGAAACCGGGTTGTTAAAATTATTACATCAGACTGGTTTTCTGGTTTTGAGTATCTTAGTTGATAATCATAAGATTTTGTTAGTGAGTTTCTATATTAAGAATCGTATTTTGTATAAGAAAACACAGGAATCAGTGACTTCTAAAAATGCTAGCTAAAGCAGTTTGAGAAAATGTGGAAAAATCTAGCGTTTTCAAATCACAGACAAAGGGGTGTGCTTTTAAAAAATGCACGATTTTAAAGGCCAACTGTGCCTTTACCAAACACTTAACTATGTTTTAAAAAATCGTGTTTTCTTTCATTGCATTTTGAAATTGCTATTTTCTCAAACCACACGTTTTAAAACTGCTAAACCAAACATAAGTTTTATTATCAAAACTAGGATTTTATTGAATAATAAGTGGAAGTATACTACCACTACCACTCCCACCACCACCCCTCCTAATAATATTTTACTGGTAAAAACTAAGTGCACTGCTGCTGTTGAAAAGAGGTGATTCATATCTGGGTTTTGCATGAAATAAATTCCTTTGGACGACAACCTTGGCTTGTTGGTTGGGTTTACTATTGCATACGCCAAAGAGTTCTATATAACATGTCTGCCTTTTGTTGTCTAAATGTGCTTAATATCTCTGCTAACTCTTCAAATAACACTAATCTTTTTCTGGATGCAGATGGAGTGATGTCATAAGATTGGTGATCTAATCTTTTCTGGATGCAGATGGAGCCAAAAAAGTTGCATAGCAGCCAAAGTAGTTCATTGGTTTTTTTCTTTTTCTTTTTCTTTTCCTTCTCAAGCGGGAAGTTGTGAAGTCGATATTTTATCGAGTTATAGGGGATACTCTCTGAGACAACTTGTTTTTTCTTAGACTATAAATAATAAGTGTTGTAAGACTTATAAGTTGGATTTTATTTCCAATAGAGCTTTTTTTTAGTTTGAGAATTTTCATTTTTTAATTAACCCTTTTCAATGCCTTCGTTTCTTGCTTGGAGTCCATCTCTAACTTAATTTTACATCCCCAAGAGATAGTTCAATCAGCTGGAGACCACGCCTTATGAAGCGGAGGTTACTAGTTCGAATCCCTCCTCCCCTTCTTGTGTGGACATGTCAAAAAAAAAAAAAAAACAGATTATTTTATATTTTATTAAAAATAAAAGTTAACATTTTGTTGACTTTTATTTTTCTTTTTTTTAAAAAAAAAAGTTTGGGGTACTCTTAACTTTTACTGCAACTTTTTTACAAACTTACGTGGAAATCTCTTTAAGTACTATGCGGTGCTACATGTGAAAAAAAAAAAATTAAGCTAACACAATTTGACATTTAAATCCATTATTTAGTGATTGACGTGATAAGTGGTATATGAACTGTTATATTAGTTTGTAAAAATTTTATATTAAAAGATGTAAAATTTCTAATAGCACTCTTGCCGATTTGATTGGTTTGGGCATTTTATTTCGGCTAACTCGAATTTGACTTAGGTGTTATAAAAGAACTACGACATATGTGTTATAGTTTTTTCAACGGTCTAAATTTAACTTTACTTTTTCTCTTTTTATTATAAAAAACTTGAAATTAAATTAAAATTTAAACGGATGAAAAAACTACTATACATGTATTTTTTATTATTATTATTATTATTTTTTTTTAAAAAAAAGAGAGCATCTGAGTCAAATTCGGCCAACTTACAGTAGTTAAATCTTGTTAGAACGTTGTTGGAATAAACTTTGGGCCAGATGAACCCGACTTAGTTCGGCCCATCCGAATGGTATAAACAGCCCAATTTTCCACATCATATATGCCTAAAAGTAGGATTAGGGTTAGGGTTTTTTGGCGGCAGAGACTCATCTAGTTTGCCTCCCTTTGCAGCTTGAGAGCACCAAATCATGGCTGAACAGGTCGGTGTCAGATCCATATACTGTTTCTTCTCGATTCTCTGTACATTACACTTTGTTTCTCGCTTCACAAAATTAGGGTTTGGTTTGGGAGCTATATGATCAAATATTTTTTTGTTTTGTCCTTGCAGACTGAGAAGGCGTTTCTGAAGCAACCAAAAGTGTTTCTATGGTATGGAAAAGCGAAGTGATTTTTTTTTTTTTTTTTGTTTAACTTTACGTTCTGGGTTTTGATAACTTGTGGGGTTTGCTGGCATTGCTGCAATAATTTTCCCGATTTTTGGTGATTGTTTTGATTTCCTTTGTTTTTGGAAACCTAATTTATAGCTCGAAGAAGTCTGGCAAGGGAAAGAGGCCTGGCAAGGGCGGGAACCGCTTCTGGAAGAGCGTTGGTCTCGGTTTCAAGACCCCCAGAGAAGCCATTGACGGTCTGTGTGTGAGATTGATTTTGTATTTGGTTGTTTTTTGAACTGTGAATATTGAGTCTTAGTTGAGGGTGTTACTTTCTGGGAATGTTTGTTTCTTGCATATACTACAATCTTACTCAAGATTAGTACTTTCGGTGAATTTGCTAATTGTTCATGTAGTGAGAATGAGTACTTTTTCTGCTTAATTTGGATTGTGTGTGTATATATTAGCTGATTATATCTTTATTGGCAGTATAGATTTGCAATTTTCTTTCTTGGAATTTGGGTTTCAGACCATAAGTTGAGATTTGAACATTTGCTGATATAAATTTGGTTTCCACCTGTAATATTTAGCCATTGTGATGTCTCTGTTTCCTTATGGAAATGGGAATAAGTACAAATACCCGGTCCCGATCCTAGAAAACAGGCTACAATCCATCAATACTGTGTGAGATCTATCTGATAAAGAACTGGTATGTTTATATAGCTAATCTACGATGTCTCTGTTTCCGTATGGAAATGGAAATAAGTACAAATACCCGGGCCAGATCCTAGAAAACAGGCTACAATCCATCAATACTGTGTGAGATCTATCTGATAAAGAACTGATATGTTTATATAGCTAATCTATGATGGCCTTGTATTAATGCTTGATGTATGTTGGTCATTTTTATTTTTTAAGTGCTCAATTGGGTATTGAATGATCAAGTACGTGATTTTGTTGTTTTCAATTCTAATATTTTTCTGTTTCCCTTTATGAATTTTCTTAGTTTGGCTAATTTTTATAATGTCTATGTCATAACTCAAGTACAAGTATGCATTGGGTTTTGAAGATGCAAAGACAGTCTTATGTAATAAAAGACCGTAGCTTTGAACCATGATTCAACTTGGTTGATTGGTGTAAAAATTTGATATTTATGTTAGTCAAACGAAATTGCAATATTTTATGGCAAGACAAGGAAGGCTAGAATTAGAGATTAACTCATTTGTCAAAATTGTTGATGGAGCCACTTAAAGAATTGATAAAGACATCAATGACGTTAGCTGCTATGCCTTGTTCATGTGAAACTAAGAATTTTTTATTTTTTTGGCTGAGTCATTTGAAACTAAGATATTGCACCATTAAGTAGTGAGTTTTCTGAATCATAATCACGATGAACACACATGTTGGGGATTATCCTATCTAGATGTGTGTTTCTCAGTTCTTCAAGTACTGAAAGAGCTTTAATTTGGCTACTTTTTTCATAATTATTTAGCAGTCAAAATTGACTTTTTGCTTATTCCTTTTTCTCTGTTTTGCACAGGAACCTACATCGATAAGAAATGCCCCTTTACTGGCAATGTATCTATCAGGGGTCGTATCTTATCTGGCACTTGCCATAGTGCTAAGATGGTTAGGACCATTATTGTTCGTCGTAATTATCTTCATTTTGTGAAGAAATACCAAAGGCAAGATCCTGCTTTAGTTGTGATGGATATCTCTATTTCCTGTACATTCTCTCACTTAGGAAAAACATAACCTTTTTTTCCTTTCTTTTCTTCCACTTTTGGGCTTCTTTCAGATATGAAAAAAGGCACTCAAACATTCCTGCACACATATCCCCATGCTTCCGCGTGAAGGAAGGAGATTATGTCACTGTCGGCCAATGCAGGTAAAAGTTTCTTGAATGAAAGGCCCTCTTGTTTTGTCATTTGTTGGTGTATGATTTAATGGATACGTATGCACAGTTCCTAGTTTTGACTGTCTACTCTCCCCCCTCCCCCCAATCCAATCTTTCAGACCATTGTCGAAGACTGTGAGGTTCAATGTGTTGAAAGTCATTCCGGCTGGATCTTCTGGTGGTGGGAAGAAGGCTTTTACTGGATTGTGAGGTGATTTCCAGTTTTCCTCAAAGGCTGGTTATATAATTGTCATGGTTTTCAGTGAGCTAGAGAGGACCTTTTGAAGTTGGCAACAGCATGGTGATTGGGTGGACCTGGACTGTTAAATGCTCTGCTCTTTTTCTGCTTGTTTCAATATAATTATGACTTCTTTAACTACTGTTTAAATTTTGGTTTTTAATAGGAATTCCATCTACTCTTCTATATTTATTACCATGTGATTTTCTCATTATTCCATTAGTTACTTGGCCAAAGCATGAATTTTCTAGCTGCCGACAAACTCCATTGGCCACTTATCCTTTGCACAACCATTTGCAATCTGGGGACCTATAATACAAAAGTGGCACTTGCACCAACCTTGAGTGGGGTTACACGTTGCCACGTCAGGGTCCACTAATTGATCACTCTTTCTATCATTTCTTTGATGCCATCAAGATATGTACTAAAAGAGTTTTTACTAAAAAAAGGAAAAAAAGAAACCTCTTTTTAGGTTGACTTGACATTGGATAGTCGTATAATAATAGAGACATTGTTTGATTAGAGCAGAGTGTTTTGTAGATTTGGCACTGAAGAAAATCCCAAAAGATCTGTATTAGATTTTGAAATCCAACTTGATTATGCATAGATTAGATCCCAATTTTGTCTTGTTATATATAACAACATATATGGTATCGTGTTATTAAAATATGGTGTCACGATATTGAAACTTTGGGGAATCTTCAGGAAACTTATTTTGAAGATACTTTCGAAGTTCTAAAACTTTCAATAAAGAGTTTAATTTCTTTCAATTATTTCGTACCGTTAAGAATTTATGTGAATCTTGTAAAAAAATTTAAAATACCATTTTTTTTATTATAAAAAATTGTAAAGATTCATACACCTGTTTATATATATTTACAACAACTTTGCAATATTTCTTATTTTTCAAGAAATAAAAAATATGGGTATTTTGGTAATTTTAATCAGATTTAACGAGAAAAAAAAAAAAAAAAGAAAAAAAAAATTTGAAAGTTTAATACTCTTAATTGAGAATATTTAAACTTTGGAAGATAGTGTCAAAACAAGTGAAAGTTTTTAATGAATAATTTCTATTTAGGGTGGGTATGCTGAGCAATCCGATTTAATTAATTTGGTTAAGTGGTCAAATCTCAATCAAACTAGTGGAAATTTGGAGGACAAGAGGTGGTTAGATGATAGCAAGATAGAAAGAAACCTTTTTTTCTTTTTTGGCCTTTTGACCATCAAGACGACGTCGAATAAGTGAGGAAGAAGGCAGATATTTGATCCAAAGCTATGATTGGTACCTTTTGTATAAAGCAAAAAGAGAAATATCTTCCCATTCAACATGTCCCTTTTATTCTGTATGAACGCATCCCAGATGCCGAATATTTCACTTTCAAATCCTTTACCACTTAAAATATAAATCAAACTTCCTAATCCAACTTATTTCTTAACTTATTCAAAGACCATGTAGCATCACAAATAAAGTTACTTTCTATTACCTAAGAAGAAAATAATAAGAAATTCAAACTGCGTGACAGCAAATAATATTGGCTGCAACGAATTGCCACATGCCCGGCTCCTGTTCGAAAAAGAGATTCATGGACTTATATGTTTGAACATGTACTCGGGCACGTGAAACCAATCAAGGCCATTCCTCGATTGCCTGTAATGATTGACTACAAATTTAAACGGGTAAAATAGCCTTGTCATTGCCTGTTGCGAAAAAAAGTCAAGAAATATGCACCCCCAATTATGATATCAATGCAATTAATTATTCACACACATTAAAAATGTCTTACATAGGTTAACTAGTTAAGAAGCAATGATTGAAGTCTTGCTTTTCACATTTTCCATATTGCAAAAACATGTCTACCTAATTGTAAAGAAATTATGCAGAGTAATGCTAGAAAATACTTTTTTTTTTAAAAAAAAAAAAAATTCACGATCATCCTACAATGTTGACATGACAGTTCCAATCAATTATTAAATTATTTTTAATAATGGTTGATATAAAAACTAGTTAAAACTCTTACATCATCATTGTTGTGAAATAAAAATATAAAATTGTGATATCAAACATTAATTAATTATGTAATAGGTGTCAAATTATCAATGCTTAAATCAAGATCATAGATCAAATTATCAATGCTTAAGTCAAATTATTGATAAAATTGATCACATTTTTTTGTTTGTGCCAAAGTTGATAACACAAGCTATAATAAAGAATTAGGTAAGTAATTAAATGGTGAGGATCATGAGATATAATGAATATGGGTGGTTGGGATATTTTAGTTTATTGGTGAGTATCCCAGAATTATTGGTGCAGGCCACAATCCACAACCATACAATCTTTGAGTTTAGGGTATATACATTTTCAGAAGAACTAAATAAATTGAAGATAGCTCAAAATGGAATGATTTAAAGGTTTTTTTTTTTGTTTTTTCCTTAAGAATTTCTATAAGAGAACTAAGAAAGATCGAAACAATTTCTATTTAAGGACAAAGGTAGAAGGAAATTTTTACAACTTAGTAATGCTAAATTAATAGATATTAATATCTATTAGATCTCATGATTCTCATTTCCATTTGTAAAAATACATGTGAAAATCACATGATTTGTTAATCCTATTTTAAAAGGACAGAAATTTCCTCCAAACTAGTATAAAGAAAATATCTTCCAACCCATGTAAAATAATGTGTTTCTATAAACATTTAAAATGCAAATTAAATTCTTAACATCATTAATAGCAATTTACTAATTTAGACTAAATTTAATGTGCATTTTAAATGTTTATTGACACTTGGCACTATTTTACATGGGTTAGATGATATTTCTTCTATACCGGTTTGATGGAAATTTCTTTTCTATTTTAAAATACAAGTAAGAATCACATAATCTAAATACATATATTAGTTTAATAGACTGTATCCCCTACTTAATATGATTCATAATCCAAGAGACAGTATTAAGAGCATGCAATAGGAAAATCAAATCAACTATTTAGACATGAGCCAAAATAAGCCAAAATATTATCTAAACATTTTTCCTATCATAAAATATTTTGGTACTAAGGGCTCTTTTTCATAAAAAGAAAGTATGAAAGAAAAAAGTTCACAAAACAATAATAATAATAATAATTAAAAAAAAAAATCAGATAGGGACATCAAAAAGCCACCTCCTTATTGCAAGCCACAACGACCAAAAAGAAGATCTTATAATAACACCCAACCAACTGATTTTCAGCCACGCTTTCATAGAAAAATCTGGAATTTAACGGCTCTCTCTCTCTCTCTCTGAGACCACACCTACTGTAAGCTGAGTCCCCCATCTTTCTTAACATATTCCAAAGCATCTACTCCCGCATATATATTTTTCTCTGATTCTTTCTGTGCGTTTGTGTGTGCGTGTGCGTGTGTTGCTTTTGTTGCTAGAAGAAACTCAAAACAGTGAAACAGCGCCTCCACCGCTAACCACTACCAACCACTATACCATCATGTGTGTGAAGGACGGAGAGCAATTTGACCAGGAGTTCGACAGTCTGGAAAACAACAACAAGAGGCCAGTGCCTTTGCATTGTGAACTGTTGCGTACCCAGATGGAGAACTGGGAAAAGGAATCTCCTTTGATGACTTCAACTGCTCCAATCAGTCCTGAAAGATCATTTCCTGTAAGAATTCTAATTCCTTTTTCGGTTTTTTGTACTGGGTTTGTCTCAATTTAGTAGTTTTTTGGAAGACCCACTTGCTTGAAAGTGGGTTCCGATTCTTTGTTTCCTCATGAGGTTGACGATTGATAATGAATTTTCTTTTTGGGTCCATGGTTTTTCTTTCTTTTTTTTTTTTTTTAAAAAAAAAAAAATTGTAAAATGGGTTTTTGTTTATGGGAACTTTCCTAGCTGTTTTATTATCGTTAGTATTTGGGCTTATGTGGGTACAGTTATAAAACTGAGCTGGTTTCACTAATTTCAGTTCGATGGACTGTAGTTAACAGTTGGGTCGATATTCTTTAGGAAATTATTACACTTTAAACGTTGCTGCCTTTTCCAGTTGAGCTTCGGTCAATGGATTGGCGTCCAAGAATTTTTTCCCATAACAAAGACATCAAATTTATATAAATTTCTATTTGCAGGAATAGGATTTTTCTTAAGATGTTCTTTAAAGCTGGATGGTGATGATTTTTTTTTTTTTTTTTTTTTTTTCTGTAACAAGTCTACCTCTTGTCAAGAAAAAGATTTTTCTTAATTGAATTTTCCTTAACATGTCTTTAAGACGAGTTCTTCACAATTTTAATGGCCGGATGCTTTTATCTTATTACACTTACCTTCCCTGGAGAAGAAACCAACATTTATATGGAGACCTTTTATCTGGTCTAGACCTTTGATCTGGTCTAGATTTTGAGTGTAACTTCTGTTGCTTCATACTACTTTCTTGAGTTCCCCTAAGTCCTTCTTCTTATATATTTGTACTTTTAATTCTTCTCATCCTCTGATTCTAATTTCATGTTGTTGTGATTCATTCAGCTGGAAAGCATTTGTGAGGATGCAGTAGCTGTGGACAGAAAACAGAAACTGTTGAACTTTGTCCCTGTCCTTAGTTCAGGAGAGTGGTCTGATATAGGGGGCCGTTCCTATATGGAGGATACCCACATCTGCATTGGTGATTTGGCTAAGAAATTTGGTTATAATTTACTCTCTGATGAAGTTGTCTCCTTTTATGGTGTAAGTTCTCTAATTTACTAAACTGTCTTGAGAAACACCATCAAATTTTTCACAAGAGTTGCATCCTTAAATGTGGGTTGTTGTGGAAGTGTGAAGATAGATTCAACCAGCATTGTTATACAGAGAAATAAAAGAAGAATCTTCTGTTGTGGGCTTCTTGCACCAATTTGATGAATAAATTGAGCATTACTTGGAAACAGATTATACCACAGTATTGTGAATGATCATATTGCATATATGAACCTTCTTTTCAGCTTTTAGTTGCTTTTAACTTGAAAAGTCCAACCTAGTTCCACTTTTGAGCAGTGAATGATTGTATTGAAGACCCCATCACTTTTGAATTGTATAATATGTATCCATTACCCAGCATTTAAGAATACTCATAAGCTTGAAAACCTCTGGTGATAAATAACCAATACTGAATAAAAAAAAAAAATGGTGAACATTAAATGAATGTTTTATGGTATAGCTATCATGTCAAAAGTCAAATTGTGACTATTTTGGATTATCTCTGATGGAACTTATGGGTGTGGATTTAAATGTAGATACCTTGCCTTTACTGATACTTGCTTTGTTCAAGGTATGAACAACATAGAAAAGCAACTAGTTTGCAAATTGTCTGTACACGTTGTAGGAATAGGTATTTGATCAACACAAGTATTATCACGTGGTGCAAGCCCATAAATTATGATGGAGACATTTAATTCAGATTTTGACACATGTATCACAATTGGCTTGAAAAATAGGTATTCGATGGGCATGGAGGAAAGGGAGCAGCACAATTTGTCCGTGACCATTTGCCAAGAGTCATTGTTGAAGATCCCGATTTCCCTTTAGAACTTGAGAAGGTGGTTACGAGGTCATTTATGGAGACCGATGCTGCATTTGCAAGGACTTGCTCTCTTGAGTCTGCCCTCTCTTCTGGCACAACTGCTCTGACTGCAATGATATTTGGGAGGTAAGTTCAGTGTTGATTGGCCATCTTAATATAGACTTTTACAGTAGGGTAATGTTGTGAAATATTCCATTCTTGCATAGCAAGACTGCTGAATGAGCTGTAGCCACTGACATGAAAATGGACCAAGTAATGAGGAAAAATGAAAAAAAGAAAAGAAAATTAAAACAAAGAAAGAAAGACACAAGGATGTGGTGCAACCTGGTTTGCTGTATTGGTTATAACTGTAGGTTGTACTAATAAAAGAGGCTTACAATGATGAAACTCAAAATTCCCATTTCAAGGAATTGCTCATGTTGTCTTCATTTGTGCATCTCTTTTTATTCACGAAGTTATGAGATCATGACATAGTGTCGCTTGTACTGCTAAGGCCTTCTGAGTGACATAGAGTGTGCTTCCCTCTTTCTCACAATACATGCTTTGGACAGGTCCTTACTTGTAGCCAATGCCGGGGACTGTCGGGCGGTGTTGTCACGACACGGAATTGCTGCAGAAATGTCAAAAGATCACAGGCCGGATTGCTCAAAAGAAAAGACAAGGATTGAGTCCTTGGGTGGATATATTGACGATGGTTACCTCAATGGTGAGTTGGGTGTGACACGGGCATTAGGTGATTGGCACCTTGAGGGAATGAAAGGTATGGGTGAAAGGGTTGGGCCATTGAGTGCTGAACCAGAACTCAAATTGGTGACATTAACCAAGGAAGATGAGTTTTTGATAATTGGCAGTGATGGAATATGGGATGTGTTTTCCAGTCAAAATTCTGTAGATTTTGCTCGGAGGAGACTCCAAGAGCACAATGATGTGAAGTTGTGCTGCAAACAAATAGTGGAGGAAGCAATAAAGCGGGGAGCGACAGATAATCTGACGGTTGTGATGGTAAATTTTCAGACGGAGCCACCTCCCCAAGTGGTGGTACAAAGGACCAGAGTGAGGAGAAGCATATCTGCAGAAGGCCTCCAGAGTCTCAAATGCCTGGTAGAAGGCTAATTTTTTTCTGGCAGGGAAAGGGTAATACTTTGTGGTTTCATCAGCTATTTGATCTCGTCTCTGTGTATATATATATTCTTCCGGGAATTGGGTACTGCCTTTTTCCTTTACCTCATATTAATTGATTCCCCATTTATCTCCTGAGAAGAAGGCAGGAAAGAGAAGAAGATTTGAAATCCAACTTGTAAACAGATTGAATTTAGCATTGTACCATTGTTAATTCAATGTATACCAAAACTACGAATGTCATTTTGTCTTTGATCAAAGCGAGATCTTACTTGGGCATCATTGTTGGATTCTTTCACACTTCTTTCACATGATGATAGATGCTCCACATTTGAATGTGAATAGGCATGGAAGAAGTCAATATTTTTGTGGAATCCAGAAATAGTACATTCACTTACCAAAAAAAAAATAATAATAATATATTCCACGTGTCCTGTTGTATGTATGCCTCATGCGTCATCCCCTTGGCTGATGTGTTAAGCCCCTCTTCAATTTCTTATTTTATGTGCCTCCATAGCCCCACTCTCTTCCTCGGACATCGAAGTGGAGTTCCTCTTCAGTCGCTCTAATTTAATTCATCTTAGTGTAATATATTTTTTTTTCATTATTGCATGATTGCATCCAAGCAGCTCATTCATTGGACCTAATCCAAAACTGCTCGTCCGATGACCTTTTTCTTGGCCTTCAAGCTAAAGAAGATATTAGATCGGGCCCTTCCTTTTTTTCTGTTTTTTTTTTTTAAAAAAAAAAATAATAATAATTTTCTTGGATTGTATTGACTCTATTTAGATGTTTGTTCGAAACTGTCATTCCTTGTGTACTTCAATGGATTTTAATACAATTTTGTCTTACCCATGATAATAACAAAAAAGACAACAAAACAAAACAAAACAAAAAAACTGGATTGTATTGTGACCAACAATAATGTATAAGTTTTCACCTTAGCCTCCCCCCCCTTAACGTTTTACCTTTTCTTTTTGTTTTAGAGCCGAGGGGGAATAACTCTTATGTAATAGGCTTTATTGATCAATTAACCACTGCAAAACAACTTAAGGGCAAATGCAAGATGGATCAGAAAACAATTAGGGAATTACAAGAGCAAAAACTTAGGCTTGTAAAATTAACAAAAAAAACAAAATTCTTATCTCAATATGTAGCTCTTGTACATGTGTAAAGACTATTGATGAATAAAGAATGAGATAAAAGACGTACATAAATGTATAGTGACTCGAGTAACTTCTGTATAATGTTTTGCTTCCTATGTGACATGTGAGATACAGTTTTTCCTAATAAGATACAAAAAAAGACACGAGTGATGCCTGGAGGAAATTCTCCATCAATTTGAGCTGATGCTGTCCCAAGACCATTTTCTGTCTTTCAGTTTCTCTTTAATCTCTGTTCTTGCCACATGAATCAAGAATAAACTTGCACAGAAACTAGCAAGAATAAGCATAAAAAAGACACTGTTCCATCCTCTAGTGGAAATATACCCAGCCAATAGTGGACCAAGAGCTGCCCCAACAGAACCAGTACCATCTATAATAGCAGTAACAGTGGCTAATGCACGGGAATTTCCTTTGACAGAACTCTGGGTACCAAGATCAGCTGCAACAGCTGTTGTAATAAGAGAGTAGGGTCCATTTACAAGCAATCCAGAAAGAAACATCAATCCAATGTTGGCAAACATAGAGAGGCTCCCATATACCCTGTAGAAAACAAGGGCTGGAATTGATAGTATCAAGAACAGAATTGAAGTAACCGCACGGGCACCAATCATATCAGATATGTATCCTGCCAAAATTCCACCAAAGACTCCTCCAATGTCGAAAATTGTTGAGAGGATCCCAGAAGCTTTATGCGACAGATGCACACCAGCAACAGCTACAATGCCAATTCAAATTTATAATGAATAAGATAACATTTGCAAATTCATATGCATGGTGCACAATGGTACAGATGGATATTGGAAATGCTTAAGTGTGCACCATATAGTATTTCAAGGTACAAAATATTCACAAGGATGCCATCGAAACCTCAATCCATTGCAACAACCTTTTATTAGTTCATGCTAAGAGCATATCTCCAGCAGCATTATCTATTTTTGTTATTCAAAAAGCAACATTCTCTATGTTAGCTACTTACTTTATCACTACACACTTCAACAAATTCTCTAAACAAAAAAGAGAAGAGAATGCTACAATGATTAATTTAATATAAAGAATCACTATAGCATTAGTTTGGTTTTAAAGATTATGGAGAGAATCTGTTGAAGTGAAATATTGGGTTTTATTAGCTAAAATATAGAGAATTTGATGTTGTAGACAATCTATTGGAGATGCTCTAATTTGTGTGGGATAGTGATAATGTATTGGCACAAAAAGCTATGCATACACAGCAAGGCAACAACTCCATTACACATCAGGATAGCATAACCCTACAATTCAATTCCAAATCATTGATTCATTCATATGTAAGTTGAAACAAGTACCCGTGTGCCTTATGTAGAAGGGCAGCCAATACAGAAAAGTGTAAGCCACCAGCTTTGAGAAGAAGAGGCAGAAAGCAAATGGCGCCACACCCGGCAGCCTCCATGCCTCCAAGAATCCAATGGCATCCAAAGTATCTGGCCTCTCCCTCTCGAGTAGCCCCGCCTCCTCCGACTCCACTTTCTCTGAATCCACATTCATCTCAATCTCCATTGCAGGAGACTCCAACCCCAACCCCAAGTCCTCAGGACTCGCAACAAGAAACATAAACACCACCATCCCAACCACAATCACCAAAACACCAGGCACCAAAAAGGACCAACCCCACCCGAATTCCAACACCCCGGATGCTATGACAGACCCGATAACATTCCCGACCGAGGTATGCGAGTTCCATACCCCCATTATCAATCCCCTCTTGTCCTTCCCAAACCAATTCCCCACAACTGCCACCACACAAGGCCACCCAATTGACTGAAAGAGCCCACACACAGCCTGAACCCCCACAAAGAACCCTAACCAATGCACATTAAACCAATACCCTAAACCTAAAACTATCGTAAAAGCACCACTGCCCATCATCCCAAATACAAGGAACAGCCTCAGATCGATCCGATCACCGAGGTGACCGGCGAAGTACATTCCGATCGAATACGACGAGAGGAATGCGAGGTCGAGCTCGCCGAGACGGTGGGTACCCTGCGGCCCATCAAACGGGGCCCAACCCGATTCGTTTCCGATTCGGGTCGAATTTGATTGAATTTCGGGCCCGAGCACGCTCTTGACGATGCTCGGGGGCTTCCGAGAGGCGTGGAAGGAAGCGTAGGCGAAGAATGTGAGGATTAGGACTAGGGTCTGGTGGAAAGCTAGGGTTTTGTGAGGGGGTTTGAGGGTTGGGAAGAGGGTTAGAGCTGGAGCTAGAGTTTGGGTTCTGGATTGCATTTTGATTGATCAAGAGAAGGGCCAGAGATGGATCTGAGGTTAAGATTTGGGTTTTGGATTGCATTATGATTGATTAAAAAGGAAACAGCTTTGTACAAACATTTTGTTCAGTTATTTTTTCTTTTTTTTTTTGTTGGCAAAATCTAAAATTTCTTTACAGAAAAGCTGGGGATGGAGAAGAAGAAGATGATGATGATGATGGGGCTAGGGTTAGGGTTTCTGGGGTTTCAATGTGTAATTTAAGAAGACAGACTATGAAACAGAAATTTTTATACAAAAGGAAAAGCCTTTTAGTTCATTTCAGACAGTGTGTTGACTATAGAGGAAGGAGGAGGAAGATTGAAGGAAAATTACAAACGTCAATAAGCCTTTTACTTGAACCCTAAACTTTTAAATTAGTGCAATTCGATTATTTTGACTTTTTTGTTTTTCAAAATACTCTCATCTCAAGTTAAAATATATATATATATATATATATATATATTAAGGGATATCCAGTCTGGGGTGGCCGAAGCCACCCCTAGGCCCAACTAGGGTAGTTGGCCACTTCTTAATTTTTATTTATTTATTTTTTAAAACTTGGGATGAGAGTATTTTGAAAAAAAAAAAAATTGAATGATCGAATTACAACAATTTGAAAGTTGGGGGGTTAAGTATCATTTTTTAAATATTAGATGTCAAAGTGCAAATGAGTGAATAATTCAAAAAAGTAAAATATATTTTTCTCTTTTTAAAAAAATATATCAACATAGAATCAAGAAAACACTAAGATGAACCATAACATATACGAGGAATCGTAACATATTTCATAATAATAATATTCAATTAAGTTGCGTATAGAAATTTTTTTTGGGCCTTGTGATATGCATTAAGTAGCCAAAATTTCAATCAGAATTTAAAAGAACAGCTATAAATTTTGATCCCAACTGCCAATTGGATCATTTGCATGAAACATGGATTGTTTAACATTCAATACTAATTATGCTACACATGTCCACGCACAAGCATAAAATCATCTCGTTATAGGTTTCTCTTATTCAAATTTGAATTATTCTATTCTTCTCCAATTTCATTATTTTCTAACAACTCACCGTTCAAGGCATTAAAATCATCTTTGACTCATACACGGCACTAGCTACTGCTTGTACCGGTTCACAACACCTAGCAACAAGCAAAGAGACATATTATTCATCATTCTTCGTCTCATTTTTAATTTTTTTTTTTTGCAAATTTATTATTGGATTTGTGTGACCCACTCAAGATATGAAATTTGATGAAAAATGGGACAAAAATTATTTTTGCCATTTTTTTTTAGAGAAATGATCCTTTTACATTTCATGTATTGTTGTACATCTTCACTACATTTCTTTTTTAAATTAATAATATGGGTCATACCGATCCAATAGTTGAATAGAAAAAGAGATGTATAAGAGATGCACATATAACAAATCTCTTACATTTAATGATTGTTGTGATAAGTTTTAGGTCAGTTTGTAAATGTGGTAAGTGTCTTGTTAATTACTACTTGATAAATAAATTTTATAATGCTTGGAAACTGAAGAGTGCGATTTCGTAGGTTAAAAGTGTATGGTTTGGGAGTACGTTTTAAAAAAATTGCAATTTGAAAACCTAAAAAATGTGTTTTCGAATCGTAGGTAAGGGGTGCGTTTCTAAAACCGGGTGATTTTTATCAAAAATTAACTATGTTTTTTAAAAAACGCACCTTTTGAAATCACTATTATTTTTAAACAGACATTTTGAAACTGCAAATCTAAATAAACCCAAGAAAAATAAGAAAGCTCGATCTATGGTGTTAATGTGTGATTCAATTACATTTATCAGAAAAGTAAACCAAATTAGGTGGTGGATTTTTTTTTCTTTCTTTCTTTTAATGAAGATAATAGGCAATATTTGGAAATAAATTTTGCCTTCTCATTGATGTAACAGATGTGAGATGACCTTCTCGTGGAGGTAAAGAGTACTATTTAATTATGAGGGTGTGCCTAACCAAACCAAGCAAGGTTGAGGCCTGCGTCCAGAAGTAAGCTAAGAAATGCAGAACTTCACAGAAACATTTTTGTGGGAAAATAAAAGAATTTGGAAGAATTGGTGGAAAAGAGAATAAAAGAATTATATGAACCAATTTACTGTGGGTTTATTTTCCAATCCTCTTTTCCTCCGCATGATTAGTTCGTGGTAAATGTTGTGCAATCACTTTGTTCATAGATCTTAATTAAGCCAACCGAGGGACGGAATGCTAAGACAAAGTTACTTGACGTTAAAAAATGGTGAATTTAATCATTTAATTATTATCATTATAATTTTTTTTTACGTATAGATTAAATTCTCTTTTAACAAGTGAAGCTCACTGTCAAAATAATTATCTTCATTCACAAACGTTCACAAGAATTAGAGAGTGAAAAGAGAGAAAGAAGAAGAAGATGAAGACAGAAGAGCAACCCACATACATGGTGCTCCATTTATTGATAATAGTTTCCACAGCAGAGTTAAAACACAGTTGTAATAGCATGGTTCCTACTCTTCTTTACCAAATAGTCCTCCAGTTATTCACTGATTAATACATTATGGAGGATATGATTACTATTTGGCCATAAGCAAATCAAGCGCACATATAAGCTTCGACACGTTGCAATTAGGGGTGATGATGGGGAGGATGTGGTTTGTGGGGGTCATGAGGGCCAGGACCGCCAGGCGGAGGTCCCTGTGGACCAGGAGGAGGAGGGCCATGATGAGGAGGAGGTGGTTCATGATGGTGTGGCCCTGGAGGCGGCGGAGGCTCGTGCGGTGGCCCGTGGTGCGGCGGCCCATGGTGAGGCGGCCCGTGATGAGGGTCGTGTGGTGGTGGAGGGTTATGCATCTTCTTGCTAGCTCTTTGTTCTTCTTACTTGCTGCCTCTCCAAGTGTGAGAAATTGAGAAGGTTGGGGGACTTTTATATTGGAAGGGGTTCACCTAAATGTCATCACAATGTATGGATAATATGTTGTCCAAACATATCTTTAATTTATTATTATTAAAAACATGTTTTAATTTGTGTGGTGATGAATTTCCATTCGATTACAGCCATGAAATTCTTAACTTTTGCGAAAAAAAGATCGATGAATGAGAAAGGTCATGTCTTTTCATTACCCCACTCTTCTTTATTGTCTTGGTGGGAGGGCTCTCAGGCTAGAGGATTTAGTGCTTGGCTCTATTGCATATGACACATTCACATTTTCAATGTAAATTGTCCATGAGTAGCAGAGGCTAATTATTGAAATGGATAATGTCGCACCGTCAATGTTTTTATTATAATTTTTTTATAAATTGATATAATAATCTACGTTGGACTATCGCATCAGTATAATCAAATGTCACCGTTTATTGGATGATGTAGTGTGAGGTTCACGTGACATTGTCACGTTAGATACAATCAAATTTAATTTTTTAATGACTGACACGGTAAGTGCTACATGAAATACTCTCACGTTAGTTTGTAAAAAACTTATAGTAAAAACTATGAGAAACTTTACTTAACCCATCTGGACTTTTATCACATTTGCAATTATTCATTTAAACTTCAAAAGATTTTAATTTAGTGTATTCATCTTTCAATTTCTTCGTTTGGATTTTCCGTTAAATCTTAACATAGTGGTGTCAAAATACCCATATTTTTTTAGGAAAAAAAATTCAAAGATCTAGGTGTTGATCAGGATTTAATGGAGTTTACAAAAATATTAACGAAAAATTTTGACAAGATTTAATGGAAAATCCCAATGGAGGGGTAAAATTGAAAAAAAAAAGAAAAAAAAAAAAAAAAGTGAAAGATTGATCCACTAAATCAAGAGTTTATGAAAGTAATTTCAAAAGCGACGACAATCTATAGGGTTTACTCTTATACATGAGAAATTCATAGTTTGAAGTACGAATGATCAATAATTATAATTAGCCTCTAAGATTTACACCATTGTGTAGTCCATTGATCTATATATGGTGATTATTTGCCGGGGGCATGTTACTTTCGCAATTCCACCACAAAGTTCAAGTTCATGCCCGTTAAAGTACTAATTAAATAATTAAATTTGCTAATTTTTATTTGCTTAAGACTTTAAGATGATATTATGGTAGATGTTCTAAGTTCAAATTCTTCGTATTAGTTAAATATTTTATGTGTTAGAAAAGAGTGTGAGTGACGCGTTTAAAATATTTGGCGATTTAACCGAGCCGGATAAATATTGGTTTAAATTGTGATTTTCTTACCGGCGACACACTAACTCTGAGTTTAAAACTCTTTAATCTTATTTCCCCCAACCAAAAGAAATAAAGGAAAAAAAAGGAAACGAAAAGTAAAAAGCAGAAAAATAATGAAATGGTGGAGAAAGGGACCACCGAGTGTAAGAGACAACCATAGGTATATATACATAAACATGTTCATCACTTTATTATAATAACAACCGCATCATAATTTTTACATAGATGTCTTTTTTCTTTTTTTCTAGTACAAAGTAAAAAAGAGTAAGACATGCTAGTAAAAACAGTGTCACAAACTAGAGATTACACTTATTTGCTTCGAGCCCATATGATCAAGGGTGGTGGTGATGAGGCGGTGGAGGATGAGGCTTGTGCGGCTCGGGAGGGCCCGGGGGAGGCGCATGAGGTCCGGGAGGAGGAGGATGGCCATGCGGAGGAGGAGGCTCGGGATGTGGAGGACCCGGGGGTGGCGCGTGGGGTGGTGGTGGGTGGTGAGGGCCTGGTGGTGGAGGGTGGTGAGGGCCTGGTGGTGGAGGGTGATCGGGCATCTTTTTCTTCTTTTTTTCTTCACAATGTTGTAAAGTGCATAGAAGGTAGCCTGTGGAATTTATGCAAGTGGCTGAGGATAGAGAGGCTATAGCTTATTTCACAACTGCAAGTCAGACCCCATCACCCCATGTTTGTTTCTGGTAGGTGCATGTCTACCAAAAATTCATGGATTTCTCTAGAAAGTCTAGAAGATACCATCACATTGATGATGATAAGTATTAGGAAAAAATATATACACATAACTCTTTAAAGTATTACTATTTCTATATTTTAGTCTCTAAAGCTTAAAAAGTAACGATACTCTCACATATTTTCAAGAGTCGGTAAGTTAGCCTATACGTTAACTTCTTCTGTCTTATTTGACAAAAAGTAAGTAATGTATTAGGAAGTTTTTATCAGTTAAATCCCCAAAATGCTCCTGAGAGGCAAAGTGTTAAAAAAAAAATGATGCAATTAAATAAAAAATAACAAGAAGTAAAAAAATAAAAAATTGTGTGGAGGGTGGGGCTCGGTTGGGGATAAAAAGTCTTGAGTGACGCACGTGACTGACTCGGTTTTCATCCAAAAAGACGAAAAAAGTTAAAAATTGGCTAACTTTTAAAAAAGTTAAAGGTTAATAGGTAAAAATACAAACAAAAGAAAATCTTTTGTAAAGATAATTTCTTATACACAATAACATCTTTAAAGAAGGCTACCTTACTTTTGAGTAAAACAAGATTATTTAATTACTGGTCCTTACTTTGTTTTTAAACAAAATAAAGTTATTTAATTGACCCTTACATAAAGAACTTTATTTTAGTCAAAAGTAAAGTAACATTCAGGATTATATATATATATATATATATATATATAGTAATGGGTGTATGACTTGTATTTGTCCACGTAGTGAGCTCCAATTTCTTAGTAAAAAAAAAACAAGAAGGTGCTTTCAATGAGTTAAGGGAGGAAGACTTTTGGTTGCTTCAATTGCTGTCTGTGGTGTGAAATTTTTGGTCGGTTGGGAGTTGGGAGTGTCACAATCAGGTTGATGCGTGTGGGCCAATACTGGGCTTCCTGGCCTCAAGCCTATATATATTGCTCAATTTCAGCAAAAGCTATAATGGGCCTGAAGGAGCCCATGAACGTAAACATCACAAGGGTCTCTCTCCCCCTCCACCTAAAAAAAAGGCAAGGTTAATAATTAAAGAAGCAATAAGGGAGTATCAAGGACTTGATTGTCCACAAAACACATTTATTACCCAATGCTATAAGCTTAATTTTTTTATTTTTAGGGAATCTTTCAAATTTCATTCTTAGAAGATTTAGAGCATAACAATTCTATCATCACAAAGCATAAAACTCTATCATAACATAGTCAATTGATATGTTATTACAAAAGTCATAGTAAATCAAAAAAATTCTTAAAATCAAAGTCTATCTATGACAGTAGCCTCCGCTAACCCATGCATAACTTTAGTTATAAAACAGATATGTTTCGGCCTCCAAAAGCATACTAGATCTAAGACATAAGTAGTCCATATTTCTCCTAATCTTATTTTCCGGCCATGAGATATAATCCTCCACACTAATCTAATCCTCTTCGGCCCAAAGGTCAGGACAAAATGAACAAAACAAAATACATAAATCAAAACAAAACACACTAATTCCCCCCCTCACAGAAGTAGCAGGGAAGGAGCATAACATCGTAAACATCCCCGAAAAGACACGCACCGGCTGAGATCCACGCGTCAGCACGCGGGACTCTGTTGGTTGATCGGCATAGCTTAGTGGAAAGCGGAGAAACCGAACAGGAGGACGATGGGGCGCGTGTGATAGTATGGATGACAGAGAAGAGTAAAACTAGATCTAAAACAAAACTGCCAATAGCAAAGACTGGAAGAGACTACAAAAAGAATACCAAGCATTGCTATAAGGAGAAAGGAAAAGGGAGACGGACATGGAAGGGGGGAGCAAAGAACGAACGCTCTTCCCTCCTCTCTCTATCTATATGATAAAAGCCATATTGAGGTGACTTTCTTCTTCAACTTTAGTACAAGTTTTCTTTTAAACTGGAATGAAATAATT